>NC_066618.1:237406791-237724113 GCF_025201925.1 Gopherus flavomarginatus
TGGCTTGATGCAACACATTGGATCAAGATGAGTGGTAGCACACTTACAACTTTATGACTATAAATATACAGTAACAACTAATCACAATGACTTCCTGGCCTCAGATGGTTTACGTCCATGAAGTAGAGATGCCGTTTATATCCTATAACATTTGCCCTAAATATTTCACCTCTGTCCGCTCTCAAACATCACTTTAATCATATCATGAGAATACAAACTTCTATTAAAATCAGATTATGTGCAGCAGGTGTTCTCTTTTTGTTTTTATCCACAAGATAAAGCCACATTCTGTGGTTTTTTTAGCAAATCAGAGGAATAAACTGGGTTGGACTGTTATATGTACAAAAATTAAGCAGCATACATCAGAAATAGTACCCTTTATGGGAAAGTTCTATAGAATTGAATAGAGAAGGATAGCATTGCTATGCAATTTTTAAACCAATTTACAGAGTTCTGCAGCAGGGATATCCTTCTCTATTAAATTCTTCATGTTTTAGATAAATTTCTAAATAATTCATTTGGTTATAACTCTATTAAATGTGATCTATTTTGTGAAGAACTGAGAGGTAATAGCATAACATTTGCCTTTCACTTTTTAGTATATGGATAACTACTGTTTGTCTTTCACAATCTTTTTATGTTCTACCATCTGACCAAAGACACAGGGGTAAACTTCTACCCTAAGGCTACGTCTACACTATGAGCTAGAGGTGTGATTCCCAGCTCACAGAGATACTTGTGCTAGCTTTCAACTGAGTTAGCATGCTAACCCAACGTGTCATGGTATGTTTAAAGATCATGCAAGCACACAGGATCTCAGTTTTTAAGGTCTCATCTTAACTCTGAACTTAAGCACACAAGTTCTGATCCTTCTATAGACTCCATAAAGGTGGACATCTGTACCCAGGTTAAACCTCATTGACTTCAGCAAAAGGAGTCCAGCTACACAGACTTACAGATTGGGGCCCTAAAGTCTCTCCTGTCCCAGCAGCTGTGACAGAACCCTGCAATTATGCTTTCAAGTAAAATTGCTTTCTGAAATCATTTTTCTGACTGGCAAGTTGTGCATGAGTTGAGATTTAGAAGCAGACCCCATAACATGATCTGAAAAATATTTGCCTGAAACTAAAAATCTCACTGCATTAATCTCTCATCTGTAGCAGGGTTTGCTTTTAACAGCTGTCCAAGGATCCCAAAAGATCAAATAATCTTGTTCCATCTTCAAAACAAGCTGCTGCAATCAGACTGAATCCCCTGTTAAGATCCAGCTATTTATTTTCAGTGATTTCTATTTTTTTTCAGAGCACAAATAGTTTAATTCTGTCCACCAAGCAATTAATATGTTCTATTAAACAAATCAGAACTGGAGAACCAAATTAACACCCTTCAAGAGTGATATATCAGTGCCTGATTTCACAGAATGCTTTATGACCCTTCCACCTACTCTAATGGAAAGATTTTAAACATGAGAAAGCCCTAACATGGCTTGAATATGAACATTTAGACTCCCGGTAAGTATGTTGCACTGATTATATTGTATTTTTTATTAAACCAAATAGTAACCTCTGTTTCCAACACATTTTGTCTACTGCCTGAAAAACCTAGTGAAAGTTTTTTATTAAACAATCAATTAATTGATTATTATACAGTGCATCTATGGATCTTTTTATTTAACCCAGTCCAGCAGGTGAATTTTTACTATATCAGTATTGAGTACATATCAAATTTATTTATAATCCTAAATATATATAGCATTATCCAATCAAAATTGGAGAGACCAATCACTATTTTTTCCACCAGCCTTTCCTCCAAATTTATTAGCAGTTTTAAGAAAAGGGAACATAGAATCAAAATAAATTATTCATAGGTAGGTAGGTATGTTCATTTAAGCAATAAAACTGTTGCCATGTAACATTTAACAAAATAAATGATTGATTAAACAATGAAACTCAGGATTTAATCAATAGTAAAAACTGAGTTTTTTAAAATGTTTTTGAATGAATACAGTACAGTGTTACCAACTCTCATAATTTTAGCACACGTCTCATGATATTTGATGCTTTTGATTAGGCTCCACCTTCAAGAGTTAAGTGATTATGAGAGATGGCTTTCATTTTTAGAAAACAGTTGGTTGCAAAGGGCAGCTTATAAACATGAGAAGAATAAGAACCCCAATTATTTTTGTTTTAAATTTCATTATTTTAAACCAATCTCATGAGCTTTTTAGGCCTGGCTCATTATTTTTGACAATGCTGAAATTATACATATATCCAAAACATCATGCTAGTAGCTAGATGCATGATGCCCAGGTACGCAGTGCTCCTGGCAGGTGTCAAATTGCATAGTAGACAAGTTTTCTATCAATACAAATTACAAAATGGGCCACAGTAGTACAAGCACCTTACAGTTGGAAAGGTGTTGTCACTTTAACTATGCTTTCCTAGATAAATCAGCACCAGTTTCAAGTGTAGACTAGTCCCAAATAACTGTGTTTAGACAGATTTGAATCAATGACCTACAAAGGGGAAGGCTCTAAAATCTATTACCAAGCCTCTGGGCCATTCAGTTCCTTGCAACAAAAAGTTTTACTAGATTTTATGTGATCAGTAATAGGCAACAATCCATAATATCTAACTGAAAAAGCTGTTTCTCTCTTTAGAGCTAGTTTGAAAATAGTCTGGTGCTAATAATGACCTATTTCTTGCACTAATTATGTATGCATTTGACATGCAGTTAAATTCATTTGAGAAGGAGCAGAGTTAAATAAACTGAGATTTTCAAAGCTGACATGGGGATTTCACTACACATTTAATTTAAATAGGAGTTGTGTGGCTAAATACTTGAGTCAGCTTTGAAAATCTCAGTCACAATGATCAAGAGCAGAATTTTAAATTGAATTCCCATTGAATTGAATCTTCATTAAGCTAAAGAGAAGGTTTTATATACATATTGATAATGTAAGTGTTAAAATAACTTAAGCTGCACTTTTAAATAGTTAACATCTGAATGCCAAAAAAATCAAGGTTGAGGTTAAATTTTTTAAAAGTCTCATGTTTGGAAGTATGGAGATGCAGAGTTAAGGCAACAACCTTCCCCATTTACATGCAAAAACCAGGTATTCAGACAACCAAATACTGTATTTGAAAATATAAAAGGCTATTTGTACAAACTCTGAATATTCTATTTTGCAGGCAGGATTTGACAATTTGGGCCATAATTTATATGGTATATCATGTCCTCCATTATAAGAAAGGAAAGAGGTTCTCCATCAGAGAGGCCATCTCTAGCTCATAATTTATAGAAAGCTTTAAGACTTACAAAACTACTGCTGACATCATTGCAATCTTTATCAGAATATCACAACCAAGAAATAAACTTCATACTGAATTTAGACCCCAATAGTTTGTCACTCATGTTAGTCCTGGAGATGGAAGATCATAATGTGATACAAATCTTTCAGAAGTCAAGATTTTACGTGTGGAAAAAAATTACTTTGTTAGACAGCTATGGCTTGTTTTATTAATATTGTTTAGTTCTAGGTAGAGTGAGAAATGAAAAAAGAATTGTTTTTCACTTTTAACATTTCCTTCTCCGGTTAGTACCCATCGTCAATTGCTGCGATCAATAATATTTTGACACACCATTTTTAATCTTGGGAGGGGGTTGTTTTACTTTTTCCCATGTTACTTTCTAGTCCGATATCAGTTTTGACAACCACATGCCCAGGTTTTTAGCAAAAGTTATGGCCTGACCATTCTAAGCATTGTTTACTTAATACAAAGTTGACATATGGCCACTATTGTGCTTTTAATCGTGTAATTTTGTTTGTGCTGTGTTGTTGCTATCTCATCTCCTGAATTTTCTTCAGGCAATTACTGTCAAAGGCATTTAATTTCTTCTGTTATGTATTAGCTAGTTGCCAACATTCCCTTTCTTACAGTATATGGAGACTTTTTAATGAGGCTGGAGTAATATTATCACAATATGTTTTACCTATATGCAGCTATGTGCAAAGTTATCTAAAAATATTCTGGTCATTCACTAAAGAGAGGTAAAGAAGCTGTGGAGATAATAAAGCTGTTCTTCCTCCCACGCTAAGATGTCATGTAGCTATAGAAAACATGCTGAGTTGCTTTTCAGCTCTAATATGTTGAATATTTGCCTGTGGTTAATTACACTGCATCGTGCTACCATCAGACATAGGATTAAACCAGTTGAAAGTGATGTGAGGAAACAGGGGAAAATAACTCAGGTATTCACACAAAGCAAGTGCTAAGCCACTAACCAAATGTGGTGTAACATCACATAATAAACCACTTTGATGCTGTGCAGACAGCAAATATCCAGGCAACAGACAACCATATGAGCTAGTGAATATACATTGTTCATTCTTCTATTTATTCACTCCAATGTAGTAAACAATAGATTTGCCTTTAGCAAGCAAGACTGTAGAAGCTCAATAGCCATATTATAATATGTATTTCAGTCCATTGTAATTTAGTCCAGCTATGACAGAACTGCAAATATAGAAAGATAACGTCACCATAACATCACTACGTTGTGCCTTCATTTCTATTGCACGGTAAATCTCTATTTTACAGTTTCTCCATTTATAAAATGGAAATATGCCTTCCTTACCTCACACTGCTGTGAGAGTTCAGGTAAATTTTCAGGTAGCTGGTCTGTCTTTTACAGGCATAATTTGTACCCACAAAATTTGCATCCACAAAATGGATTGCAAACCCAAATCAGCTAGTTAGAAGTAAAAGTATCCAGATTTGTTCCCACTGTTCATTTTGCAAACAAAGTCCAAATTTTCAAATTCCACCCACCACAAACAGACAGACAGGCCCCCAGCCCTACAGAAAATGTACCTTTTGATTTGTTAGGTTAGATATTTGAATAGAAAGCAAGAGAAAAATGTAATATATTGCTATATTTCAAAGCCTGCCAAGTTTTGCACTGAAATTTAGGAGGCCATTACTAAATCATAGCAGGATTCTAGATATTTACAGAAAATAAATGTTACTACTGATTTCTTTCAGAAATGCCAATATTTTTCTTCAAAAATAACCAAAGGAATATTAACATGTGAACATGGTGAGCATGGGTGGCAGTCAGATGGACACAACAGATATTGACAATATCATAAAAGCAGCAGTTATGTTTGAGCTGGGCAGTTATATGAAACGGTATCAGTGTCAGCTAATCAGACAGCTGGGTACCAATTTATAAACCAGTTTATTCATAAAGCAAAATGTATCATTAAAAACAAGCAGCTGTATGACTAGGATGTGATTATATTGGTTGAAGTAAATCCTACAATAAACCTGTTCTCAACGTGTATCAGAATTCAGCAATTCAATAATGGTTCAGTCAGCAACTGTCACTATTTTGCTCAGATATCGATTGGACAAAATGACAGCCTGAACTAACTGGGACCTGTGAAAATTCACAGCTTGTTAGAATGGCGATTATAGAGCTAACTCCATTTCCTCCTTCCTCTCTGCCTTCCTTCCACTCCTCCTTTCCCTGTTCTGCTTTCTGATAACTTCTTTCTGCAGTGGTAGCATTGACTGAGGTAAACTGGTGACAAACAACACTCCAGGGTAGCACATGCTATACAAGTTTTATTAGCACCTATTTGTGATGGTCTGCAGAACTACACCCGGTCAAACCCTGGGAAAGGTGCAGTTCTGTAGACCAGGAATTGTCAACCTTTTTCTCTCTGAACATCCCTCCTCCCCTCCCCAACATGATATAAAAACTCCATGGCCCACCTGTGCCACAATAACTGGTTTTCTGAATATAAAAACCAGGGCCAGTGTTAGGCTCTAGCAATCAGGGTAATTGCGAAGGGCCTCTACGAAGCTACATTGCTCAGGCTTTGGCTTCAGCCCTGGGTGCTGGGGCTCAGGGCCCCAGGCTTCAACTCCATACCATGGGGCTTCAGCTTTCTGTCCTGGGCCCCAGCAAGTCTAATGTTGGCCCTGCTTGGCTGACCCCCTGAAACCTGCTTGTGGCTCCCCCAGTGGGACCCAGACCCCTGGTTGAGAAAGGCTGCTGTAGACCATCACAAATGGGTTCCAACAAAAATTGTAAACCATGTGCTACATAGTTTTTATACATCATATATATATATATGAGAAAATCAGGCCCTGTTATTTTATTCCAAGAGAAAAAAGAGTTGCCGTAGGCCTGGCTTCTACATTTGGATTTCTCACTGGCTGGAATGTAAGGACGTAATTGATTTAAACATTCTGTTTAAACTCTGAAACCAAGTTTCAATGTAAATTAAAAACATAATATTTACCCTAAGCATTACTCACTTCTACCACTGTCATATTCTTGTCTCCTAACTGAAATACTTGGTCTCATTTTTCTTGCCTCATTGAGCCATTTTAAATGATACTTGATTATAAGGAAAGAGACCACAGATTTGCTGAAAAAAAAGACTTTTTCATTGAGGCAAACATTCTAATTTTAAAAAGGGATTAGAATGATAATCACCTAACATCATCTGGTTAGTTTGAAAATTAATTTTTCCTCAACTTCCATATCCTAGGTCATAAATACTCTGTTGCAGATTTTCCACTAAAGTTCCAAGAGTACTAGTCATAACACGGCTCGTACTAAAAAACAAGTCTCTACATTACTATTGTTTTAATATAACCTCAAGGGATAAATAAAAGTTATAGGGGAAAAGTCCTTTTTCACCCTTTAAACAGAATCAACCAGAACTTCACCCATGGCTCTGTTTTGAGCCACTAAATACAACTATACACATTACTATGGATCTGATCTGAAGTCCACTGAAGTCAATACGAGTCTCCAATAGGCTTTACAGCAGGTCTCATTATTCATAGGTGTCAGAGTAGTACAAACTCTGAAAGTAAACTGAAACTGTGAGCCAGACTGGCCAATTCAGTCCTCCCCACCTCAGCAAAAAAAGAAAACTTTAGAGATCCAAGTTGCAAAGCTGACTGTGGGGAAAAGGTAAGGAGAGTTCATGATAATAAACACCCAAAGTTACACACAGCATGGGGTGCATTGGACTTAATTCTTATGCATGGCCCAGTGTAGAAGGGAGAATATTACCAGACTCTATGACACACTCCATATTTATATATGGGGCTCATATACTCCCATCATAAGGAATGCTTCAAAGAGGTCCACAGCTTCATTGCTGCTGTTCCCAGGCATGGGCTATTCTCTTTTGGGGGGGAAAGAAGAGGAGTTTTCAGACTGAAAAGCGTCATTTTTAATCTCCCTGGATAATTTTTTTTTAAAGAAAAGAAAAAAGAACTTGGGTCAAAACCACTATCTCACATTCAGGCAGTCAGAAAACTGCTAAGTGGATCCCTTAACACCATTCCAAAGAGCTAATTTATAGAAATCAGGCTGGTTGGCCCTGGAAATGGGGAGACTGCAGAATGTCTGCTATGTTATTCTGGGCTATTTTGTTACCCTTCAGAACTTGTCAGCTGCAGAGTCCAAGAAGCACACAGATGAATTTGGGCTGGCACAATAAAGAGCTAGTCTACACTAGAAGGGCTATAGCAGTGCAACTGAGCCAAAGCAGCACATCTGTGGAAGACGCTTTATGCCAACGGGAGAGAGCTCTTCCGTCAGCATAATAAAACCACCTCCACAAGAGGTGGCAGCTATGTCAGCCAGAGAAGCTCTCCCACCAACAAAGCGCTGTCCACACTGGCGCTTAGGTTGGTGTAACTTACGTCACTCAGGGGGTGTGGTTTATTCACACCCTGGAGTGACATAAATTATACTGGCATAACCTGTAGTGTAAACAAGCCTGGATTACTGTCAGGAAGATTCCCTGACATGGTTGGAGTCATTCCTGAGCTGCTAGAGGAGATGGAAAGTGGGTCAGGCCAATGGAAAGAACCATCACTGGGTTTAGCAGGAACACCTCAGCCATCATGCTGAACAGTGGAAACAGTCAAATGGCTATTCTAGGGAAACTTAGCAAAAAGAAAAGTTAAAAAAAAGAAAGTGAGAAACTCAATTTATGGGTTTTCTATTTTTTCAGGACATCATAAGTGTAAAGACTTAGTTATATCAATGAATTAGGACCTGGTTTCCATCAGCGTATAGAATTCAATTTGAAATCATCATTCCATTTTCCAAGTAATAGATATAAAAGTTTACATAGGAGACAAAGCACCTGAACTTGAATCACATCATCAGTTTTGTGCTGATGAGACATTGGATGGATTTTCTATTACATATCTAAAGAGAGAACATCTGTCTTACCAGAGAGCTTATTCAACCTCAGCCAAAAGCCTTCATACTCAGGCATACATGTCATAATTTGAGACTACTGAACTGAAGATATTCCAGAGAGGAGACATGCCAGCAGGGTATATTTTAACACAGCTGAGATTAGTTTTACATGAAAAGGATACTTGGAGTTTCATTTTTTTTTAAACTTAAATTTTTGCCCTGAGTTACTTCTGTCTCTTTCCATTTTTAGCAGGTACTTAGTGCCCATAATAGCACTAATAGTGGCAACACCATCCTACAGTACAGATTTACAAAAAATTAAAAGATCCATAAATTGGCACGTTGCAATTTGGTAATTTGATGAGTAGCATCAGGAAGAAGATCATAAACCACTGTAGAATAGTCCTGCTAAAGCTAGAGCTACCTGCCAGTTAGTAGCAGTGAATGCTTGAAAAATGCCTACCTATTTATGGTCTGTATTTATGTGGCATGGCTGAGATGCAATATGTCCATAAGGCAGGACCTTCATGGAATGACATTATATTATGAGCCAACTAGCATTTCCAGCAGGGAAATTTCAAATGCAGAGATACATCTTCCAGGGCTAATATGTCCAGGAACAAAATAAACAAACGTGATGGCATCCAAAGTTTGAAGGTAGGGTAGAACATGAAACACTCAGCTACTCTCAGCACAGTGTTGGATTATCCCCTTCTCCTTGTGTTGCAAAGTCCAGTTCTCCAAAGCAATATGTCTCATTTCTGGCTATGGTACAGGCATGAAGTGGTAATGAATTCAGCTAGGCTTTTTAAAATTGTTTTCTAAACACAATGTTTTTTTAAAAAAGCATTGTAACCAGGAAGTCAGTGGCACACCCACAAAATATTAAGTTCCAGGCCTGCAATCCCTTCCTCACGAGTGCTCTCATTGATTTTAATGAGGCTACTTGTATGAGTAAGCATTTTCAGGATGGTGTCTTTATTTCATGCAGTGCCTTTCAAAGAAATTGTACCCTAAAACATTTTATGGAATTAAATAACACAGAAAGTGGACAGTATATGACATTAATTACAGAAAGCAATGCCATAAAGACTGTGTGGTGAATAAACTAAGCCATTCAGTCATAAGGCCAACAACCAAGGGAGAGAGAAATTAAGAGACGTAGGCAAGGGAGAAAAAGATATGTTTTAAGATGAGATTTGAAAAGAAAGAGTCAATGAGGCAGAGAGATACATTCCTGCAAGAAGATTGCATACCAAGAAAAAACTTTCAGATGGCCAGATAAACCAAGCATGGACAGGTTTGAGTAGATGCATGGTACATGGAGGCTATCCCTACACAAACAGCAATTCTCATGCCACAAACTAATCACAAAGAGAAGCCTATTGCTTGACTGGTCTACTACTTGTAGTGTATCTAGTTTTTCAGTTCACTGCTCTATAAAAGTCATTTATACTAGCCCCTAGCCAGGAGAGATCAGAGGAACATCCACAACTCATAAACCATAGCTCATCCACGTGTCTCTCCAGAGAAGGAACATTTGTGTTAGATTCACTACATCCCCATACAGATATTCACACAACTAGAAATCACTACATTTTAAAAACCTGAGTTAAACAGTAGTATAAGTGCACACACACACACACACACACACACACACACCTCAAAGCACTGGGGTTCAATTCCCAGCTCTGCAGCAAACTTGGTATGTGACCTTGAGCAATTCACTAAATGTCTCTGTGCCTCAGCTCCCCAGTAAAATGGGGATTTTCATACTTCTCTATCTCATAGGGTGATGTGACATGGAGAAATGCAGAATGATTGTGAGGCACTCAGAAACAACAGTGATGGGGGCCATATAAAAACCTGCACAGGAATATCTGTCATAACATGCATCTAATACATTCAAGATGGTAAAAAGTCAATGAAGAGACTAATAACCAAATGGCACAATTTGAGAAAGTGCCAAGACTAGAGTCAGATGACTGCAATGATTATGAGCTGAATCATGCACTTTAAGGCTTGAGGAGACTGAAAATGTCTACTAGATTTAAAGGAATCAGCTCTACTACTATAAAGCACCTTTATGCTGGTATAATTGCATCCACACTAGAGGATCACATTGGTTTAGCTATATCTGTTTCTAAACTTGAGAAAAAAAAACTGGTACAAAACCTGTGTGCAGATAAGTCCTTAGAAGCGTACACATCTGATGCAGAACTACTTGGTCGACTCCTTTTTGCTGATGCCACAACCTTTTCAGACTGACTCATGTTCATATGATACTTAAGTGAAGACTGATCAGTCACTCGAAGGAAAAAAAAGTTTTGAGTCTTGGCACCACTTCACCCCTCCCTAAATATCTGCTCTCATTCTCACTGTCTACTTTCTTCCCAAGCCTCAGGTTTTTTGTTCCCTTTCTGTTCCCTTCTCCCACCTGTGCTTTCACATCTTTTTCCTTGTCACACCCTTTGACTTCAACTGGATGTGAGGGTGCTCAGATCATCGGAAAACCAGGCCCATGGTGTCTCAAGTTGATCACACAGAAATGGAGGCACACAAAATCAGTGACTAATTTTGAAGATTTGGATCTTAACCTTTTCATTACTTAGGCTATGTCTACACTAGCACTTTTGTCAGTCAAGGGTGTGAAAAAACCACGCTCTTGACCGACATAAGTTTCACTGACAAAAGCACCAGTGTGGACAGTGCTATATTAGTGGGAGACGCTCTCCCTCCAACATAGCTACCACCGCTCGTTGGAGGGTGTTTTAATTATGCTGATGGGAGAGCTCGCTCCTGTCAGCATAGAGCAGCTACATGGAAGACATTACGGCAGTACAGCTGTGCCACTGTAAGGTCTGTAGTGTAGATATAGCCTCAGTTTCCTCATCTTTAAAATTAAGGTAATTGCTGTCTAGCCTCAGAGAGGTGTTATGAGGCTGAACTCATTAATGTTTGCAATTATGTTAAGATCCTCAGATGAAGCTGCTACAGAGGTATTCTCATATAACAAATTCTTCCTAGATGAAGAAACATAGGCAAGACACATGCTACTTCTTGTTGAGACTGACTGTTGAAATGAAATCCTGAGGATTGCATGGCATATGGAAATGTTATGCCTTTGCAAAACTGACACATTCTTAGAGTGCTCTTTAAATGGATGCTCACTGATTCTTCATTAGCCTGCTGCTTCCTATGCATTAAAGGACTAAAATGGCTAAAGATTTTCCCAGCTAGCCTGGGAACCATGTGGTCAGCCCTACTGAATGGAGTTATCGATAGAGTTCGAGTTCTAATTTATGTTGTGTTTTAACTAATAAGACTGCTCCTGCTTTAATTAGTGGTCTAGGATTAGGAGGTTATTCTTTTAAGTGAAGGAACTGAACTCAACTGCTGAGAGACAATCTAGAGCATTTCAATAAAACATTCATGGCTTCATGCCTCCTCTGTTGCACTTACCTCTGTGTTAACTGTTTCCAAAAGCTAAGTAGCCAGGCCTATGCTCTACAGTGATCAACAGCCCCATGGTTAGATATTAGAGTATTGCGCTCAGTAGGATGAATGTTCAATCTTTGGTAGATTTAGTGGTGGGTGAAAATGACAGATGGAACATAAGTCTTTTGTTCAAAAGCTTTGTTCTCTAGACTCTTTGGTATAAAGAATTTCTCTGTGATAGTTCTGTCTCTTTTTAAGAAACAGAAAGCACCAAGCATTATGCTTTGCTCCCCTTAGGAAAGCCACTCTGATTTTCCCAGGATAATTTATTAACAAAGGGATTAGGTCAATTTAAAATAAAACAAGGCTCCACTCACTAACATTATTCTGAACCTTCAAAGTTGCCATTGTCTGAATAAAACAACTGAAATATGTGACAAATGACCAAAATATGGATGAGACCCACAGACCTCTTGGTGCCAATAGCAGAGGGCACAGGGTTTTCGATCCTCTGGATTGGATATACACCTAATCATTCACCAGAGGGTGGCATGTGAGGTCTCTACTGAGAACTAGGAGTCCACTGGTCATCAGAATTCTTGTGAAATGCATGTATGGATAATATTAAAGAAGTTAAGAATCTATACTGAAAATTGCATTCTTAAAGTCTTGGAGTTAAAGCAGGTCACCAGGAGGTGACATGCCTCTGACAGGTTTCTTTCAGGCAGGAGTTAACAAACGCTTACCTCCCTGTCTGACTGTGTGCATGTTGTCTGCCTCACAATGGAGGCTTCTTTGCTGACTGAGCCAGGTACCAGTCAAAAGGTTGCAAAATCTACACAGGAGAAAATGTACACAAAGAAACAAAACAACAGAGGTACGTCCTTTTTATGAATGAAGACAAATGATGGGACTTGTATATCTTGGGAGGCAAAGGAACACATTGGATCCTTCCTCCAGGAGGCAAGCTAGCAGCATGTTTGTCTTAGCAAAGGAGGGTCACAGCCAGCCTGGCTGTAAAATGCTGCAAGGATGAGCAATATTCTACAAGACCTGAAAGTATCTTGATTAATTCTGGGCTCTGGAAAGCATGTTATGATTTTGTTCTACATTTAAACTATTTGTTTCCAATGCTTCTACTTGCTATTACTTGAATCTCTGTGTTTGTTAAATAAACGTATACTGATTTCACTCTAAATTTACCTAAGTGTCGTGTGTTAAGCAAAGCAGAGGTGTACTGTTTCTTTTGGATGCTGCAAATCTGTGAATACTGTGAGTGTCCGTTGGACTGGGTTTGGACACTTGAAGGAGATGCTTGGAGGGCCCAGAGATTGGAGTCTGCCTATTGCTAATCTGTAGAAAAACAGCAGGGTCTCTGTAGGCCTAGAGGGCAGTGCTTGTGTTGCCCATTGCTGGCAGAGTTGGGGAGCTGACTCCCTGTCAGGCACAGATGGGACTTCCTCATGCTAAGGGCAGGTGTTAGTGATGTGCCTCATAACCCTGGGGACCCCTGGAAAGCCTCACAATGGAGCACCTGTGTTTTGTTGCACATCACACCATAACTCACATAATGGCTTTTAACTATTAAAACTATTAAAAACTGTTTTTAAGGGATGTTTTCTCACTCTGTAGGTTAAATAAACCAGTTGTCTAAAAAGAAAACTGGAAAAAGCGAAAATTCCATCACGTGCAGCCACCTGAAGCCATGGTCAATAGTAAGGGGTGTGAAACGCACAGACATATGAAACGCAGTCAATGTGGAAGAGGTGGGCTATGGACCTATGCCTACTGGTTCCCATTACACTGCACCTTCCCCTTTAGATTGCCTGGCCTAGCAGTATTGTGGAAAAGGAAGGCTAAACAACACAAAAGTTGCAACTTAGAGCAAAATCTGGAACACTCAGGGAGTATGCACACTAATCCAAGTTCTGGCCTTAACTATTCCTAACCTTATACCTATGCAATCCTCACTGAGGGTTTCATGGCTGTATCTCATGGTAGAATTTTACCCCAAATGCTTTGAAGAATATACAGGACTTCAGATTCACAGGAAGGGTTTCTACTTACTGCAATGGGTGTGACACTAGTTCTTGAATTAGGTAGGTGGAATATATAGATGATTATGTAACTTCCGTACTTATCACTGCTGCCATTTGAACATTGGTGGAGAAATATGGGCACATGATATTTTTTATGAAGTGGCATATATTATCACTTACCTTTCATTTTATTGGAACAATACATTCATGATGCATTTTCAGGCCAATCTCCAAATATTTTATTTTCAAAGACCACCATTTTTATAAGGTGAACTATATTATTTTTACTGAGAGGGAGTTTTTAATTTTGTTTTTATGAAACAGTATTAATACACATGGATGTGGAGAGAGGGAATTGAAATTTTATAGGTGAGCAGTTTTGCAAGTAGTTTGTATTTAGTAAGATACTCACAGAAGTGGTAGAATGACCCCATCGCAGCTATCTACAGACCGTATAGGTGTCAAAGGCCTTTACAACATTAATAAATTAACCTTCCATCCTGCTGTGAGGTAGACACATGTTGTGATTCCCATTTTATTGATGAGGACTCTGAAGCACAGTGTGGTTAAGCAACTTGCAGGTGGTCACAAGGAAATTGCTAGCAAAACTAGGTATAGGATCCACAACTCTTCATTTCCAGTCCTGTACCACACATACATACATCCATCCAACTGACCCTGCCTAGATTATAGTTGGCAATTGAAGGTTTTAAGAAACAGCAAATACAGATAAAATTCTGTTAAGCTTCAGACAGAGCTTTACAGGATGAAGCCATCATACAATGGAAGCTTGCATTGCTGGTGAGTAGCCCCTATTGGCCAGTTACATGACACTATTAAACTCCAGAGCATAATGAACCCTTTACCCACTGTTGACATAAGTAAGGAAGGTAGGGGGCCATAGCAGGCAAAACTGGTAACCTAGAGTGAATTATCCAGCAGACATCCTACCAACCTACAAAGAATGTGGCATAAGCTCTATAAATACCACTTTGGAAATGTGAGAGCATTCTACGCTGGATCAATGGACATGGGAGGTGGGGAGGCAGCACATGAAAACAATAAAAGAAGGGGCAATAGGTTCTGAATTCCACAAGCAAATGAGCAGTCTAGCCACAGCAGACGGTGAGTGTTTTCCCTCAGGAAAAGTGGAAGGCAGGCTGCATTCCGCAAATAAACATGTTATTAGTATAGATCTTGCACTTACTATGATTTATTGGTGTCCTGTTTGCCACGTGCATATTGTCACATTTTTCAAATTACTTCTTGAAAAAAAAAAGTGAGAAGAGTGGTTAACAGATTCTATATACATATCTCATGGATAGGTTTGTAAATTCTCAGTCCCATCAATATCTTTTACATGTGCAGATATAAATTCAGATCTCTCACATTTGAGGGAAGAGAAATACCAACTAACCACCAGTAATCCAAAATTGACCTAATAGAATTTAGCAGTTTGCTTCTTGTCAAGAAATAAAAAATATAAACTGTGTTTTTTGTAAGCAGAGCCTCAGGAAAGCCCATGGTGCCAGCAGTTTCCTATTCAAGATCGGACATATCTTATCACTAGCATCTTCACAGTGATTGAAATTAAAGAAATCTTTTATTAAATCACTAAAGAGTATGTGGCTTTAGTTCCAGTATGTCTGTCTGAAATAATGCCAGTGTTGTATCCTGCCCATGTGATCTCTGCTTTATTACGGAGAGCAAAGTGTCCAATTCTCAAGTTCTGCGCTCTTAACAGTACCACAGGATTGTAACTCGGACTGTTTTTACACACTAGCCTCTCATGACAGAGTATTAAAGAGAAAGAAATTGTGCTCCTGCCACCTCAGTCCTCTGGATTGCATGCTCTAAAGTGAGCCATTAAGTAGAACTTTGAATATTTATAGACGTGTGGTATACAAGTCATCAACAATGGGCTTTACTTTATTGGGCCATCCATTCACGCAGTGTTTTTAAAGCTTTCTCAGGTGATTCTAAGTTTGTCAATAGCAGAGAAGTAGAAAAAATTACTAATACTGCACCAAGTTAAACATGAGGAATTGTGAAGACAATTTAATCAGAGAAAGATATTGATGTAAAATACAGTTCATGAGCTTTAATTTCAGTAAACACAAACCTGTGTTTATGGGAAAAAAATCAGTCAAGAGGCAGAATATGACTGAATGGTAATTTACTAAAGGACATTCAGAAGGAAAAGATCCCAGAGGTAACAGAAAACAGGTGCCCAGTTTTTAATAGCAAGAGAGAAAAAAGAAGACAAATACAGTCCCAAGAAATTACTTGAAAATCTAAGGAAATTACAATATGTCCCTTTAAGAAGGCTCCTCGTGAAGTAATTTGCTCAGTGCACTGACCCTGAAGACAGACATTCAGGTTTAAAAGCAAGTCTATCAAAGGGCAATGAGGCTCATTTAGGGAGCAAGGATTTCAGCAGTGGAATAGGTTTGGCTCTGAGATAAGGTATCTAAGTGTGTGCAGTGCATCATTATAGTATTTCAAAACCAAAAGGAGGTCAAATAACATCTAAGAGATGCCGCATTTGACTCATCAGGAAGAGGTTGTCACGAGCAACATTTTTAAAATTTTGGGTACCTCAGTGGGAAATGTGATCACTCAGCATCTTTGAAAATCATTCCCAAGCTGTCTAAAAACGGGCAGCCAGAATTAGAAAGCACTTGAAAATTTTGGCATACACGTGGCCATAATTGGAAATTGATGAGAGACAGGTTTAGGGTAAACATCAGGAGGGTTTTTTAGCTCAAGCTGACACAAAAACAATGTGCAATAAGTGAATGATAAAGACTCACTAATCACCCTATTATATAGAGCATATGGGCATATCTCCCGTAAGTCAAAAGTGAAAAGACACAAAGGGATATGGCAAACCTAAGGAAGACAACTATTATGCGAATGTATCTCTTTTACATGTAAGGCAAAGCGAAGAACAATATTGTCAAATATTTACTTATCACCCACTAGCTTATTAATCATTGTTGCATCAAATACAGCTGACAATATAGAGTGTGGGCAGGGATATTCTTTACCAGTAAAATGTCAGGAATGAGCCTCATAGGTAAAAAATGCTGTAAGAAAAGGTGATTCAGCTATATTATAAGTAGCCAAATACCCAAACACGGGCTTGCAGTCTAGAAAACACTGACATTCTCTTGCCTTCTTTGTTAATTTCCTTAATCTGATTCCCATCGTTGCCTGTATTGAAACATCCCACAATTTGTATTTATAGAGCACCAACACTGCCAGCCCTTCCAGTGCACTAAATTCTTGCTCCAACATGAACTTAGCCCTGGTCTACACTACGAGTTTAGGTCAAATTTAGCAGCGTTAGATTGATTTAACCCTGCACCCGTCCACACGACGAAGCCATTTTTGTTGATTTTAAGGGGTCTTAAAATCAGTTTCTGTACTCCTCCCTGATAAGGGGATTAGCGCTGAAATCAACATCGCCGGGTCGAATTTGGAGGTAGTATGGACACAATTCGACAGTATTGGCCTCTGGGAGCTATCCCAGAGTGCTCCATTGTGACCACTCTGGACAGCTCTCTCAACTCAAGAGGCACTGGCCAGGTAGACAGGAAAAGCCCCGCAACTTTTGAATTTCATTTCCTGTTTGGCCAGTGTGGCAAGCTGATCAGCACAGGTGACCGTGCAGAGCTCATCAGCAGAGGTGACCATGGAGTCCCAGAATCGAAAAAGAGCTCCGGCATGGACCAAACGGGAGGTACTGGATCTGATCACTGTAAAAGGAGATGAGCTCATGCTATCAGAACTCTGTTCCAAAAGATGAAATGCCAAAATATTTGAAAAAATCTTCAAGGGCATGAAGGACAGAGGCTATAACAGGAACCCGCAGCAGTGCCGCGTGAAACTTAAGGAGCTCAGGCAAGCCTACCAAAACCAAAGAGGCAAACAGCCGCTCCAGGTCAGACCCCCAGACATGCCGCTTCTATCATGAGCTGCATGCAATTCTAGGTCGTGTCCCTACAATTACCCCACCCCTGTACGTGGACTCCTGCAAGGGAGTCTCACACAACAGGGATGAGGACTTTGGTAACAAGGAAGATGATAGGGAGGAGGAGGTTGAAGATAGTGCACAGCAGGCAAGTGGAGAAACTGTTCTCCTCGACAGCCAGGAACTGTTTATCACCCTGGAGACATTACCCTCCCAACCCTCACTGCCGGACTTTGAAGGCGGAGAAGGCACCTCTGGTGAGTATACCTTTGTAAATATAATACATGGTTTAAAAGAAAGCATGTTTAATGTTTAATTTGCCCTGAAGACTTGGGATGTATTCAGACCAGTAGAGCTACTGGAATGCAGTCAAGCAAATCTGTTCTTTATCTCTCTGTGTTATCCTCAGGAGAGTGATATCATTCATGGTCACCTGGTTGAAATAGGGAAGTTTTATTAAGAGGACGTTCAAAGTGGCCATTCCTGCTGGGCTGCGTGCCTGTGGCTGAAAAGAAATCGTCCCTGCTGTTAGCCATGCGGTATGGGGAGGGATGAACCGATCATCCCAGAGAATTGGATGTGATGGGGGGGTTAGTTGGGCTTATGCTGCACATTAACCTGAAAACCACAGCCCCTCCTTTTAAATGGCCAATCCATTTTAAATGGTCAACCAAACTCTCCATTTTTTTCCTCCCACAGCTGCAAATGTTTCAACACTCCCCCTAACATCTCCATCCCAAAGGCTAGCGCAGATCAGAAGTTGAAAAAAATGCACTCACGATGAAATGTTCTCTGAGCTCATGCAGTCCTCCCACACCAAAAGAGTCCAGCAGAATGCGTGGAGGCAAACAATGTCAGAGTCCAGGAAAGCACAAAATGAACACAAGGACCGGAGGGACACGCGAGAGGATAGATGGCTGGAGCAAGAAGAGAGGTGGGGGCTGCATGATGAGAGGAGGCAGGATGCAATGCTGAAACTACTGGAGGATCAAACTGATATGCTCCAGTGCATGGTTGAGGTGCAGGAAAGGCAGCAGGAGCAAAGACCGCCGCTGCAGCCCCTGTGTAACCAACCGCCCTCCTCCCCAAGTTCCATAGCCTCCTCACCCAGATGCCCAAGAAAGACGAGGGGGAGCCCTCCAGGCACCCAACTACTCCACCCAGACGACTGCCCAAGCAACCTAACGCTGGCATTGAATAAGTTCTGAAGTACAGTGTGACCTTGTCCTTCCCTCCTCCCCTCCTCCACCATTCCTCCTGGGCTACCTTGGCAGTTATCCCCTTATTTGTGTGACAAATTAATAAAGAATGCATGAATTTGAAACAACAATGACTTTATTGCCTCTGCAAGCAGTGATCAAGGGGGAAGGGAAGGGTGGTTGGCTTGCAGGGAAGTAAAGTGAACCACGTGGGCAGGTTTTCATCAAGAAGAAACAAACAGAACTGTCACACCATAGCCTGGCCAGTTATGAAACTGTTTTTCAAAGCTTCTCTGATGCGCAGCATGCCCTGCTGTGCTCTTCTAACCGCCCTGGTGTCGGGATGAACGCAATCAGCTGCCAGGTGATTTGCCTCAACCTCCCACCCTGCCATAAACGTCTCCCTCTTACTCTCACAGATATTGTGGTGCACACAGCAAGCAGTAATAACGATGGGAATATTGGTTTCGCTGAGGTCTAACTGAGTCAGTAAACTGCACCAGCGCGCTTTTAAATGTCCAAATGCACATTCTACCACCATTCTGCATTTGCTCAGCCTATAGTTGAACAGCTCCTAAATACTGTCCAGGCTGCCTGTGTAAGGCTTCATGTGCTATGGCATTAAGAGGTAGGCTGGGTTCCCAAGGATAACTATAGGCATTTGAACATCCCCAAAGGTTATTTTCTGGTCTGGAAAGTAAGTCCCTTGCTGCAGTCGTTCACACAGACCAGAATTCCTAAAAATGCAAGCATCATGTACCTTTCCTGGCCATCCAACGTTGATGTTGGTGAAATGTCCCTTGTGATCCACCAGTGCTTGCAGCACCACTGAAAAGTACCCCTCTAGGTTTATGTACCACCTGCCTTCGTGCTCAGGTCCCAAGATAGGGATATGGGTTCCGTCTATTGTCGCACCACAGTTAGGGAATCCCATTACAGCAAAGCCATCCACTATGACCTGCACATTTCCCAGAGTCACTACCCTTGATAGCAGCAATTCAGTGATTGTGTTGGCTCCTTGGATCAGAGGAGACCTCAGAGGAGATTTACCCACTCCAAATTGAGTCCTGACTGACTGGTTGCTGTCTGGCATTGCAAGCTTCCAGAGGGCTATCGCCACTCGCTTCTCAACTGTGAGGGCTGCTCTCATTTTGGTATTCTTGTGCTTCAGGGCAGGGGACAGCAAGTCACAAAGATCCATGGAAGTGCCCTTACGCATGCGAAAGTTTTGCAGCCACTAGGAATCATCTCAGACCTGCAACGCTGTGCAGTCCCACCAGTCTGTGCTTGTTTCCCAGTCACAGAATTGGCGTTCTACAGCACGAACCTGCCCTATTATCACCATGATGTCCAAATTGCCAGGGGGCCGTGCTTTGAGAGAAGTCTGTGTCCATGACCTCATTACTCTCATCACCGCTCTGCCGTCACCTACTCGCCTGCTTTTGTAGGTTCTGGTGCTGCATATACTGCAGGATAACGCACGAGGTGTTTACAGTGCTCATAACTGCCGCGATGATCTGAGCGGGCTCCATGCTTACCGTGGTATGGCATCTGAAGGAAAGCAGAGTGTCAGTGGAAGCGTGACGATGGTTTGCAGCCCTACTGCACAGTCTGCTGCCAGTAGCACCCAGGACACAACAGTGGCGGCTGAGCTGAGTGGGCTGCACACTTGCCATGGTGTGGGGTCTTCACGGAAAAAAAGGCGTGAAATAATTGTCTGCCATTGCTGTCATAGAGGGAGGGGCGACTGATGACATGTACCCAAAACCACCCAGGACAATGTTTTTGTCCCATCAGGCAGTGGGAGCTAAACCCAGAATTCCAATGTGTGGCGGAGACTGCGGGAACTGTGGGATAGCTACCCACAGTGCAAGGCTCTGAAAGTCAATGCTAGCCTCGGTACTGTGGACACACTCCGCCGACTTAATGTGCTTAGTGGAGACACATACAATCGACTGTGTAAAATCGCTTCCTAAAAATCGACTTCTATAAATTCGACCTAATTTTGTAGTGTAGACATACACTAAGTGACAGCAGACCATCAGCTGATCAGAGCTCAAGCATGCATTTTCAAACTGACAGTAGAAAAAAGTGCATTAACTTTTAGTCAACACTGAGTGTGGTTTTCTACAGACCACCTCAGGGGCAGTTCCACCATTGTAGCACTGATCAGCTGAGCAGTGCATTGCTGCACCCAGATCTTCCATTTTTGAAGGGCAAGTGCTGATGTCAAGTCCAGTGTGCACTGCTGCTGCTCACAGCCAGATCATCAAGCAGCATTAGGATAGATTCTGACCTCTGAAGTCACTGACACAAGTTTGAATGTAAAAATTTAACTGAAAAAAATACAGAGTTCTGGATAATATATGGCAAAACAAATGATATGTATATAGGGAGGAAAAAAGAGTTTTGTATTTATAGCACAAGACCGCAAGTCAGAGGAACAGAATCTATTATTCACTGGTTGCAACACAACCTTCCTGCATGACTCTGGGTAAGTTACTTGGGGTGGGAAAATTTAGACTCAATTTTGAGTGCCTCAGTTTTTGGATGCCCAAACTTGAGGCATCTAGGGCATGTTTGTCAGAAGGGGTGAGTACTCACTGCTCCCAGTGAGGTCAACTGGACTTGTGAAAAATGTTACTTCACATTTTCATAACACTTTTATATGTTCAAAGCATTGTTCAGATAATAACTAAGTGATGTTCACACAACTTTGTGAGAGGGGCTGGAAATATTTTATTCCCAGTTTATAGAAGGGAAATGGGACAAAAGGTGAAGGGATGTGCTCAAGATCACAGAGTGAATCAGGAAAGAGCCAGGGTTAGAACCCAGGACCTCCTAGGAGTCTGGGTAACAAACAGGAGGAAAATTTAATCTAGTTGGTATTACTGAAACCAATGGTTATACTGAAATCAATTATTATAACCTATTTAGGAAAAAAGTTGACAGAAGAGGAGGAGTGGCACTCAGGTAATGCCATTTTTGACATAACCTGTTTCCAAGTCACTGAAAACGCCAAAAAAAAGTGATCTTGAATCAATGTTTTAACAGATAAAGCACAAGATGGGGTATTAGTCAGTGGCTGCAATAGACCGCCAAATCACACTAGGGAACAGAATGACAGGCTCCTTAGACACCTATCTATAATGTGTAGGAAAAAAAAAACTCTATGTTCATGGGGAACTTCAATAAGAGTGACATATGCTAGAGATCTCATACTGCCAGTACTGAAACATCCTGGAAATTCTAAATGTTATAGATGACAATTTCTTAACTCAAGAAGTGTTGCATCCAACATGAGAGAATTCTATTTTAGACCTTGTCTTGACAGATAAAGAGGAACTGATCACAGAAGTAAAAATTAATGGTAGCTTAGGTACAAGTGATCATGACTTGATCACACTTATAATGAGCAATCAGAAGGAAGTCCAGACCAGTAATATATCCACTTGGTGCTTTTAAAAGGCCAGTTTCACAAAGCTGAAAATAATTATAAGCCAAATCATCTAGGAAGAATTTAATCAGAAAAATGTAAATGATAATCAGGAATTGTTTAAGAACACTTCATTAGAGACCATTATCCCACAATCAAGGAAGAAGGCTAAAAACACCTGACCTGGCTAGAGGAAAAGTGAAGGCACCTACAAAAAATATTAACAAATGGAAAAAAGAGGTGGTGGATAGTAATGAATATAAATCAGAAGCTAGGAATTGCAGAACACTAATAAGGGAAGCAAAGGGACAAAAGGAGAAATCTATAGCCAGAAAAGTTAAGGACTATGAGGAGGGTTTTCTAAGTATCTTAGGAACAAAAAGAATCCTAACAATGGTATTGGTCCATCTCTACATGGATATCATAGAATTGTCAGTAATAATGCAGAAAAGGCAGAAGTGTTCAATAAATATTTCTGTTCAATATTTGGGAAAAAAGATGATGTAGTCCTATCATATGATAACACTCTTCCCATTTCATTAGTATATCAGGAGGATGTTAAACAGCAGTTACTAAAGTTAGGCATTTCTAAAATCAGCAGGTCTGGAGAACTTACATCCAAGAGCTTTAAAAGAACTGGCTGAGGAACACGCTGGACTGTTAATGATGCTTTTTAATAAGTCTTGGTACACTGGGACATTCCAGAAGACTGCAAGAAAGCTAATATTGTGTCAATATTTAAAAAGGGTAAATGGGATCACCTGAGTAATTATAGACCTATCAGTCTGTCTTTTATCCCGAGCCAAGTTGATGGAGTGGCTGATACAGGACTTGATTAATAGAGAATTAAAGAAGGATGATATAATTAATGCCCATCAACATGGGTTTATGCAAAATAGAGCCTGACAAACTAATTTGATATCTCATTTCTTAAATGGTGATATGTCTCATAATTAGAAAGATAAGGCGGGTGAAGTAATATCTTTTGTTGGACCAACTTTTGTTGGTGAAAGAGACACGCTTTTTTGTCAAAGCTTGTCTCCTTCACCAACAGAAGTTTATCCAACAAAAGATATTACCTCACTCACCTTGTCTCTCTAATATCCTGGGACCAACGTGGCTACAATTGCACTGCAAACAATGGAAGTTCTCAAAATGTAATTGTAAATGGGGACTGATCAAATGCATATGTTTCTAGTAGAGCCCCACGGGGAGCTGTTCTTGGTCCTAAGCTATTTAACATTTTTATCAATGACCTGGAAAAAAGCATAAAATTATCAGTGATAAAGTTTTCAGAGGACACAAAAATCAGGGGAGTGGCAAATAATGAAGATGACAGGTCACTGACAGAGAGATCTGGATTGCTTGGTAAGCTGAATACAGGCAAATAATGCATTTTAATATGGGTAAATGTAAATATGTATATCTAGGAACTGAGAATGTAGGCCATACTTACAGGATAGGGGACTCTATCCTGGAAAACAGTGACTCTGAAAAAGATTTGGGAGTCGTGGTAGGTAATTAGTTCAACACGAACTCCCAGTGGGGCACGGTGGCCAAAAGGACTAATGCGATCCTTGGATTCATTAACAGGGGAATCACAACTAGGAGTACAGAGGTTATTTTACCTCTGTATTTGGCACTGGTGCAACAGCTGCTGGCATACTGCATCCATTTCTGGTGCCCACAATTCAAGAAGGATATTGATTAATTGGAGTGGGCTCAGAGAAGAACTATGAAAATGATTAAAGGATTAGAAGACATCCCTTATAGACTCAAAGAATTCAATCTACTTCGTTTACGGAAAAGGTTACAGGGTGACTCAATTATAGTCTATAAGTATCTACATGGGAAACAAATATTTGATAATTGGCCCTTCAATCTATCAGAGAAAGGTATAAACAATCTAATCGCTGGAAGTTGCTGCTAGACAAATTCTGATGGCAAATATAGCATACATTTTTTAATAGTGAGTGTAATTAACCATCGGAACAATTTACCAAAGGTCGTGATGGTCCTCACTGACAATGTTTAAATCAAGATTGGATATTTTTTCAAAAGATATGTTGTAGGAATTATTTTGGGGATGTTCTATGGCTTGTGTTATACAGGGAAGTCAGACTAGATGTTGACAATGGTCCCCTCTGGCCTTGGAATCTATGAATGAATCTCCTGACTCCCTATACTATGCTCGTTCCTCCAGTACGCTGGGAAACTGAAGTATGAGTCCAGCCAATTTAGGCTTAATCAATTTTCAACTTTATTTATAAATGTTTAGACAGAATCATTGTCACTTATAGTTTCTGATCATATACATATGACAGACAATAAGACAGATAAGATGGAACAAGGTGGGCCCAAGTCACCAAGTTCTGGGGTACCAGAAAGCACTCTACTTCATAATGGTCATCTCAGTTTCTGGACCACTGTTCTCCAACTTTGGCCCTTGTTCACTTGGGTGTTTTTTGTACATTAATTTGTCCTGCTACACCATCTATCATTTCACAGACCCAGTTATACATTTACCCAACGTGTCATAATTTTTCATTCTCCAGTCTATGTTGTTATAAATCAATTATCTATCCTTTTACCATTCAACATATATTGTCACAAAATATTAACTTTAAACTAATATTTAGCCTCTATTTTTACCATTCAGCCATTTTTAAAATATTATAGTTCAGTACATGTGTATCATCCTAAATTATTTAACATAACCTTTATTTTTCTTATTTGAATAAAAAGGTTATTAAAAACACCATTACCTAATGTTAACATATTCTTACCTTTTCCAGACATGGATTTTCAGGGAACTTCTTGCTCAACGCTTACCTATATTACTAAATCATTCTTCAGTTACCCCAAGAAAGCCTGGCCAGCAATTTTGCCTGCATTTCTAAAGCTACTTATTCAGTTACGAGTTATTCAGGGCCCAGCTGTTTAATTGTTCCCCAATGCTCCAAATCACACTGCCTTTCAAAATGAGTACCTAGGTATCTACAATTGGGTGTTTAGGAACCTAGGCACCCTAAATGACTGGACACTTCTGAAAATGTGAATCTCCATTTGTGTTTTCTCCTTATTATATTGGGATGTTGAAAGGAGAATATGAGATAGAATGTCTGACTGTTGCCAGAGTAAAACCCTTTTTCATGTCAGGAAAGGCTGTAACTCAGTATAGCAGAGGAAAGCAAAGCGACAAATGAGTTATGCATGGTCATCCCTATGGAATGAAAATAAGAAGTATATTACATTGCCTACCATTACATATTATATTTAATGATACCATGGCCAAGAGGGGATTTCTCTATAGCAAATGTAGATGTAAAGCTTTTACTAATATGGTTGTAGGGATATTATAATTTATTGCATTTTTCCCATTGGTTAGGTTTAAATATATAAGAGAGAAATTAATGTACATGTTTCTGAAGGAGACAGACCCCGAGAAAATGCTTAGAAATAATTTGAAATGTGGCCACAGTATCTTTATTTTGTATCTAAGGCATCTTCCCAGTCAATGAACCTCTGTGAAAGATTAATGTAGTTTGAACTTTTATTGAGGAATATCATTCGTGTACTGTCACATTTAGCACAAATGGTGCTTCAGTCACAGTTCAGTAATATTCCAGCATATTATTTCCAAAGCATTTTAGAGAATTATTGAAGGGCACACTGTACTCATTTGGTACTAAGGCAGAGTGCAGTTGCAGTCTCCATATGATTTCAGCAAATGGAATCACTGTTAATTTCATTGTACATAGCAAAATAGTGGTGATAATAACCCAGGTGAAATATCCCACTGGAGAAAATAGATGGGATATATAGTACTCTATGAGATCTCCACTCAGAGTCTTAGGGGCAATGTGGGAATGAGAAGAATTAGACTTCATTCCTATGCATTCTATGAAAAGCTAAAATATTTTGTTTTACAAACACATATGTTTCAGAATATCTTCATTTCCATTTTGTGAATGTGCTGCAGATGAAAAAAATTCAAGTTCTACAAAAATTGCTTGTCAGAAGGTAAGTTCAGATATTTCAACTTGGAGATCATTATCTGTATTAAATACATCTCAGGCTGATCCTGAAAATAAAGACCAAAGCCAAGATTTGAAAGAGATGTCTTTACACCAGGAGTTGTGTGTTTACTCTGTCCTTTTACATTTTAATAGAACTAGTCTAATTTTTCATTAAAATAAAACAAATGTAGTCCCTTTTCTAAATTGTTAAATCATTCACAAATTGAGTCTGATTTCTGTGAATGTGTTTGTTATTTCCAAGTATTCACTGCATAGTTTAAGCAAACATATTTTAATATATCAGTTGTTTCCACGAGCTATTTATTATCTGTGGTGTATGACTGGTCATCTAAACCACATGGGATTGCTTCTGCTTTCTGATTGGATGACAATCCTTTTAAACTGGAGAATAATGACAAACAATGAGCAGTGACTAACAAATACTCTTATTAGTGCACAAATACCCATCTTGGTATTTGTATTGCTCTCATCACCATAGCATCTGAAAGCCTTTTTCACATGCAAATACAGGTATCCATATGACAACAATAGCCATTCCCCAAATTTTCATGCAAACTAAAGTGAGTTGGTCTCAATTAACAGGCCACAAATACTGTTGAACCAAAAAGCCATTGAGAATTCAGATGAACCAAAAAGCCATTGACAATTTAGACTGTTTTCACCTACTGTTTTCGCAATTGTGGGCTAGACATTATCTACATGAATCAACCCTGCTGATGTCACTGATTATTAGGGTAATATTTGGGCATGGCAATTTTTACGAAAAGTCACTGGAGGGCTATGGTAAGAGTCAAAACTACTAAATACGCACACACACACACACTTTTAAAGAGTCAAAAGCTGCAGATATGGGTTTAAGATATAAGATACAACCGCATTTGCTCCAATCCCTCTGACAGTGACAAACACCTACAAGATCTCTATCATGCATTCTTAAAACTACAATACCCACCTGGGGAAGTGAGGAATTTGCCCCAGGCCCCAGGTCCCGCAGAGGCCCCCACTAGAATATAGTATTCTATAGCATTACAACTTTTTTTTATGGAAGGAGTCCCCGAAATTGCTTTGCCCCATGCCCCCTGAATTCTCTGGGTGGCCCTGGACTAGAGTCTTCTATGTATCCACAGAACAGAGAGCATTGCAGCCATGTAAGAACACCCAAATGTCAAGAACCACTGTGTTTGATTCAGCCCTGCTATAGCTTCTAGCAACATATCCCATGGTTACAGGACTACATTTAAGGGCAGTTTTCTGGGAGGGATTGAAGGAGGCTGCAATGGAGCAAGATACCTCACTTCATCCCCCCCAATACTGGGATGAGTGTATCACAGGAATTTAGTTTTGAACATAAAAATCAGAATCTATGAAGCCAATGGCCACTGTGGGGTGGTAATCAAATCCACTTACACAAACATGTAGTCCCGTCCTGTGCCTGCATTACACGTAGGACTTTCTTGTGAGTCAAGTACAACGTTAAACAATAAAATAATTGCACATTGCTAGCACTTTTCCAATCTCAGGTATCTACCTGCATAGCAGAAGGCAGGCTGCTCACCTATCTATGGGAATAGATGAGTGTTCTGGAGACAATATATATCATCCAAGCTTTGTAGTGCTAAATATGAAAACAAGGCCATACTGGACAGAACTCAGTTCATTATTCCACAGATACTGAAAGAATCATCTACTTACTGAAGATTGCAAACTATAAAAATATGTGAACAGAAACTAAAGATGGGGAAAATCATCTTTTTTTAAAAAAAAGTATAAAACAAATGTTTCCATTTGCCAGACCAAGTTATTTTTGTTGTGATTTTATTTTTTGGAGGTCTTTCAACTTCATTCCCAAAGATGCCCAGGACAAAGTCAGTGACTAAAAGCTTCTATAAGGTCCAAACAGCTTGAATTAAATGTCTGACCAAGTATATTATCAACAGGTCAAATCCTAAAGACCATAATATTTAGTCAGACAACTGCCATTGAGATCAATAGGATTTTTGCCTGAATAAAAATTGAATAAAGACACCAGGATTTAGCCCTATGAATGGCCAGGAGACTAATGTAATATTCCAGTCAAGAAGTGTAATACTAGACCTCTGAACTAAACAGTTTCCATAATAAGGATCCATTTTGTTATATGGATGTTCACCAAAAAAAAATCCTCTCAGCTTTAATTTAGGGCTGATATGAAGGTTTAGTAGATATGTAGAAAACTTCCATTTTAGTCTTTAAATATGTAGTGTTGGCAATGGGAGACAGTTTTTGCCTCCATGCAGGTTTCAGATGGAAACTGTGAAAGTTTAATTTTGAGAATATTCATATTGCCGGCTCTCCAAGCAACAGGCTGGATTCAAATCATGTGATAATGATGTGTATATGGGACCCTCCAACCAAGGAGCCCAAAGTGCTCCACAGACCACACCATATATATATAATCACTTTGAAGAACATGACAACAATTTAACAATACACAGTGATTCAGGGCAGGAGAGGAACACTACATTCATTTGAAACTACAGGTGAAGTTTTAAGATATACATACTGTAATTACACAAGCTGCATTGTCAACCAAGACATTAAATCCACTATTTCTGCTCTTGCAAAAGATACCATGGAAACCTCCACGGTTGCAAGTAGTCAGAACTTCAGTTTTATACCATACCTAGACATCTTCATCTATACTACACAGTACCCCATACCTAACTTCATGCTGGGGTATCACCTACTAAATGTCCCACACAGTTTCCTTCACCATCTCAGGTTTTCCTCGAAGTTTTCCCACCCAAATTCTGTCCAAATCCAGAACTTCTTAGTTCAGGAGACCTGAGGAGATTACATCCTGAGGGTTATAGATACACCCATTGTGATCAGTAGCATTATTTGGACTCACAAAGGAGAAAGAACTGAAAGGAAGAGATTTCAAGCCCAATCTTGAAAGAGATACTTTGAGAAAGTAACATAAATTGGTAAGGGTCAAAGTGAGGCACATTTCTTTGGTTCCCAACTAGTTTCTAAAGGTTTTCTTTGTGTTTTGTTGGGTGAAAGCGGTGATAAGGTAATTGTGCATGGAGTGACCAGCACAGATTTTGTTTACATAGCCCTGTTATACTACATGTCAAGTTTAAACTTCGTGTGCTTTGCTTTGGTAACATTTTGACACACTGTCAGGTTGGTTTGCTTGAAGAATTTATAGGCAGTAGCTTTTTACATAAGAAGTCATCTCAGGCAGAGAGAGATTGAGGCAAAGAATCAGTGCTACTGGTGATATTATCAGCTTCTAAGTAGACCTGCATCAACAAAACAAATTTCTTGAAGATCTAAATGCCTCTTTATTGTTACCCTGTATCTGGGGAGGCAGGTGCCCCAAGCTAATTGCAACCACATTATGTGCTTCAGCCACCATGAATTAATAAAAATAGAATACCACATAGTATATGGGTAATTTCAAAGCAGGCTTTTCAAGGCTAGGTCAAAACTAGCTGGGAATTTCTGCTAATGAGAATTGGAGGGGGCGGGGAGTGTTAGAAAAATCAACAATTGAGACTTCATCTACCAAGTTTTTCAAATCTTGGATTTAAGCACATATGATATAGAAGTTTATTATGATTAAGATTGTTAGGAATGTTTGTTGATAAGTAGTTTATTGAACATTAGAAAAAGTGATGATTTACTAGGGGGTCACTATTACCTATGTGTTTTGTAGAAGTTATAAAAGATTAGTTAATAGTGTACTATGAAGCAGTCCTCTGAAGCCATCTCGAGAGATGTTTTTCCTGACATCTTTTCTCTCTGGTGGGTGAGCAACTGGTCCCTGCAAACCTGTTGTTAATTACTCAATATCATTCCAGATTTTAGGTTAATATTTGCGATGTTCTAAACCTATTGCTTATGTCTGTGTGTGCTTAAATCTGATAAATTGCAGTTTTAGATAAAGGACGCTTACTTGCATTAATCTTCTATCAGACAGAATTGCTGTGTTCCCACTGATTTATTCCTGACACTGCCTGAAGTGAAAAAGGTAAGTTACCACTGCTGTGGGTTCTGAAAACCCTGGGTAACACTTTCAAAAAAAAGTTTAAGCAAAAACTTGTTAGGACAATCTGATAAATCCCAATATTATTATATTCAAGGCCCTACATCACACAGCCCGTCCACATCTCTGATCTGGTCTTCTTTGGCATTCCCTGGCCTTTTCTGTTTCACTAATTATGTCAGTCTTAATACCCTATTTATCATCTGTAAAGCATCTCTATACCTTCTCCCAGGCTCCCCTTATATTTGGAATGCCCTCCCTCCCATTCAACTGAACCACGTTTCCTGAACTCATCAAAATCCCTCCTATAAACTCACTTCTGTCATTGCATCTTGAAGTACAGGGCTGAAAAAACAAGAAACGCAGTGATGTGCACATGCCTCACTGAACTGAGTGATTATTTGATCTTACTGGTGTCATCTTGATCCCCTCTCTTTTTGCCTGTTTATTACTTTCCTCTGCTGTCTCTTGTCAATTGAGTCTGCTGCAAGAATTGCATTTTTATTTGCTCCTCTGAGGTATTAAACATATTTTAGGTGCTCAAAAAAATAAATGAAATAGTGTCTGATATGGAGAGCTCCTCGGATTTAAAAAATGGAAAAGTAGCTTATGCTTGGGCCTGGTCTAGTTATAAGGACTTTAGGAGAAAGGATGGCCACCTAACTCTAAACTAGCTAGCTAAGGTACTTATATGCCACTATTACTGTAATATCTGAACTTCTTTAAATGTATTTACCCCTCCAACGCCCCTGCAACAGATCAACGTACTGTTATCTCCCTTTTACGGATGGGCAACTGAGGCATAGAGGGACTTCAGCCCAGATCCTCAAACGTATTTAGGCACCTAACTCCCATTGACTTGCCTGAAGTCACACTGTATGAGATGCTTCTATCATCTCTTCCTTTGCTTCTGGAGGTAGTGAATGCTTGTGTTTCTGGAGACAAAGTGGATTGTGCTTGTACTCCCTTCTCATTGCTTCTTCTTGATCTTGCTATATTAACACAGAAAGGGTATGTTTTACATAGACACCCAGGACTTGCCAACCTTATATATTGTGCTTTAATTGCTGTCTAGTGTTGGGAAAGGGACTGTTAAAGTTGGTGTGCGTGCCACTTCTTTCCCTCCAGTTCTGTACATGTGAAGTCATACACACACAATCTAGCGGAACATATCGGGGGAGATTTTCCAAGTCACACATGGCATTGACTTTCAGTAGGATTTAGTAGCCTAATTGCCTTGGAAAATCTCCAGTGGAGTGTATTTGACCCATATATATCTGAAAGGACTGTTGGGAACAAGGCAATAAGATTTTCACTTTACTAATATATTACTCTTCTAGTTAAATAAAGAAAACTAAACAAAAGCATAAACATCGGGCTGTATAACTTCACTTAGGTCTCTGGATCACAAACCTCTTGACCTTTTGGTAACCACTGCTATTTTTTATTTAATGACGCTTCTTGCCACGTGGGGCACTTTTTGAAGTTGTGGTTTAATTCTCTTTTCACTCTGCCTCTTGGGAGAAGCTGATGATCTCTTTTCTGTGATCCCTCAAACCAAAACATGAAACCTGAACTTCCATCATCTACATAATATATAATGCTGTGCCCAGACTTCCTGAATCATGTTCTGCTATACATGCTGCTTTTCTGTTCTACATCTGTTGTGGCACAAGCTCTTATCCTGACTTTCATTCTCTGACTCAGTATTTGTACTTCTGTCTCATATGGTGCTGAAAACATCTTTAGCTGCACTACACTGTAATTGGTATCAAAATATTTGGTAGCACAGTCAATAACACCCACAACTTTCATTTATTACTTCTGTCAGTATAGAATGACGGTGTCTTCATACACTTTTTTGTCGTTTTGGCTTATTTTCCTTCTAGGAAACAGATACATCTTTCTCATTTTAATGGTGGAAATGCTATTTCTGGGTAAGGGAATCTTCTCTCTTAAGATTCTTTTCCAAAGAAGTGCTTTGGAGGACAATGAAGAGCATTGGATTCCAGTGAAAGCAACAGCAGCAAATGTACCCGCATGTTCATTTATAGACTCTAACAGAGTCAGTAGGTATGACATTAGTACAGAGTGGAAAAAGATAGATCATAATACAAAGACACTGTGGGTTCTAATATGGAATATTAAAGCCTTTGCAAGTGTGGCAATCTGACAACATACAAGAACCCTAAAATATCACATAAGACTGGAGTAGAATGTTCGATTTAATATTTTGGAGACAAAACAGGTACACCGTACTTTACCAACCAGGGAAAGTCCAGATGACTTCATGAAGAGCTCTCTGAAATCTCTCTCACATGTGTGCACATGCACTCTGAGTAAAAGTTGCAGAACTGATCTCTCTGAAGCCCATTGTAAATGGGACTTTTACAAGCCCTAATAGGTAAATGCATATAAATAAGGTGGGCTAATTTCTCTGTGTTGGAGAATTCATTCTTTGGCATAGAATTTGTACATTATATTTGTCACGCTGTGTGGAATGGCTCATGACTGAGTGCCTACCTCAGGGCAGACTGTCAAAAACAGGACAATTTGGTGGTGTGTGTTCTACTATTAGATTTCACCAAACCAATAACAAACATGAACTTCTGGATCACTATAATAGTCTTACCATTCCCAGACAGTCCCCGGAGACTCTCCAGTCTATCTTGCCACCCAGACAAACTGGACTTAGTGATAAATCATCATTTACACCAAAAATCACACCACATTCAGGTTGCTTCCAGTCCCAAGAGACTGGTCACTTAGCCCAGCTCAATTGGTGCCCTAGATCTTACAACAGAGACAATGCCTGTAGCCAATCCTGTAATAAACTATCTAAAAGTTTAACAACTAGGAAAAGGGAATAAGAGTTATTTATAGGTTAAAGCAAACATATGCACACCAATGAGTTACCATCTACAAAGCTGTAGTGATCTGTACATTCAAATTGTCTTTCAGGGCAGACCCAGGAGGCAGTCCCTGGGGATCTTTGGCTTCAGTTTAGAGTCTCTGGCCCTTCAGAGTTCAAACAGCCAAAAAGATGCAGTTTCTTCTTGTCAAAGATTTTTATTCCCTTCCTCCCGAATTCAAGATGATGAGACAAGTTCAGATGCACATCTCCTCTTCACAAGTGGTGGGGAGCAATCAATGAAGTCTTTTGTCCTCTGATGTTCCACAGTGGTATGTCTGGTGTCTATGGGCCTTTTTTTGTTGGGCAGGAGATTACACCTCTTGCAGCAAACTAGTGTTTCATACTTGGTGATGTTTCTCTCCTGACTGTGGCGTTTACAGTTTCAGAGCAAATACTTAAGTATTAACTTATGACATGGAATATAGATATTACAAGTGAGACTAATATACACAGCAACACACAAACATTTCAAAGAGTCTAAACACTGAATATAATTCTTACAAGAATTATACCAGTTTTGAGCAAAACTAACCCATAGGTGGCCTGGTCTGGTCTCCAGCTATGAGGTTGTCAGTACTTAGCTAATGCCTGCAGCCTCGGTAAGAGCTGGCATCTGGCCTGCCAGCATCACAATATTGACAAGCAGAGATCAGTTCATCTACTCTGGGTCTAGCTGATAAACTGCCAACACTAATTAAAATCCCTTACTGATTGCTGCAACATGCACTGCCAAATAAAATGAAGAATTTGGTTTGCTCTGATTCCATAATTGAGGAACCCACTTTTCTTGAGTGCTGTCAGAGAGAAGTAATCTTTGAACACCACATACACAGCAGTGCAATTTCAATTTTAGGGCTTGTCTACACAAAAAAGTTGTATCACTTTAACTATACTGGTATAGCTAAAGCAGTAAGATTCTTCCTAGTGTGGATGCAGTTACACTTGTATAAAAGATGCTTGTATTGCTATAGTTGTCGCCACATAGGGAAGGGAGTAAGGTATACCAGTAAAAGCATGATTATACTGGTATAACTGCATCCACAGAAGGATACTAATATGTAGCCAGGATACAAACCAGTATGCAGGCAAAACCTTGGTGAAATGATTTCATCTGAGAAATACTATAAGATGATGTGTGTGTGAGCACACCTTCCTGCTCCCCTGGGTACCAAAGGCACAATTCCTCCTAAAGCTCTCCCCCTAGCATGGAGCAGCCCTACACTGCCCCCAGTACACGTTAGTGACTTTATCAAAATAGGTGCACACACAAAACCTGGACCTCAGATGAGGTTTGGAAAAGTTTAATCCCCCATCCCATTGTTTTATTTTGTTTTGTTTTTTTACATGGCTTCATTTCCAGGTTCCCATCTGTACCACTCAAAGAGAGAGAAAGAGAGAGAGATTCTTCTCATGGTATAATGTTTCCAGTTCAACCAGAAGAAGGAAATTCCAGAAATAACATGAGAAGGGCTATTGCACAAGACTTACAGCTCAATTTTCCACACCCAAGAGATACGGATAAGACAGCCAGACTTGTGGGTAATTATTTATACGAACTGAAACATTGTTGCAATCTTACTGGGATTCACCAATCAAAGCTGTGATCTCAACACAAAGCATCAGTCTAGGGCTCAATGGGTATGGTACCATTGTCTTCATAATATCAAGATAATCCAGAACTTCAGTGTTTATTTACAAAGAACCTGGGCTAAATTTTGGTCTCAGTTACACTTGTGTGAATCCAGAGACACTCCATAATATGAGCCGAGTTACTCTTCATTTAGTTTGGTGGAAATAAGAACAGATCAGGCCTTCTGCCACTAAAAGTAGATGGAATTTACAGCAAGAAATAAAATCCACACATATACAAGCCTTTTACATTTACAAGATGATTCAAAACGTAGGTTAAAGAAAGTTAGTTTGCTTATAACTACAAATACTACCTCTGTAATGAAAAAGAGAAACTCCAGTTAGAGACAGATCGAACAGTGAAGAACAAAGGAACTGAGTATTCAATCACAATCGCACCAAAATTTAGTAGCTAAGCAAAGGCATCTATCAAAGGGAGTTAAAGATGGAAAGTAATTCACTACCTTATGTTAAAGATGAGAAAAATGGTCTAACAGTTCATAAAAACAACCCCTCTGCCACCCACACCCACGCTTTTTTGGCATAACAAAATGCAAGGGAAAATTATACCATTCTAGAGTCAAGTTCCATATCCTCTAGTATTGTGACAGGGCTTGCAATAATATTTCTATGCTGCCATCTAGTGCACTGCTCAAAGAATACAGGCTTCTTGTGTCAGTGGTTAAAACTAACAAGGAGAAAAGCTCTCTCTGCCCCCTTTTCCACATATAAATGACTTATTTTCAGTGCCCACCAAACAACACAACTTTACAAGTTTCCTGCTATAGCAATTATAATGTATACATTTCATCTGGCCAATAGTTATATTGAAGCCCAGATTTTGATTAGGTTTCTCCATGCCCAGTTTGTAAAACAATATTTAAAAGGATGCTGAAATTCTTTTCTGTAAGAATGCATGATTATTAACTGATTATAGTCAGTTCCTTGTATTAGGTAAAAATATTGTAAAGGTCCAGTCTGCAGCCACTACTGAGTTCAATAGAAGTATGCAAACAAGGAACAGTTTTCGGGTTGAGCTATGTGTAGAGAAATACAAATGTGGAAAAGTGGAAAAACCTGAAACATAGTAGGCTCAAGCTGTTCTTTAAAATTAGAGTGTGTTTATACCCCATAGGAGATCAGCTATAGCCCTAAGCATTAATCTGCTGGTCTGTATAAATATATCTTTCTTATAAATTTGAGTATTTGATGTAATAGGCTTATAGATTTATATTAAGAATAAGTTTGGCTGTAATGCAAGAGACCTACAGGCCAAAACCCTGTATGTTAAACTAATGCAAAGTTAACACATTTTGGGACCCTTACCCAGAAAAGTAAAATTAGACAAAACAGCCACCCAGATGTCTAGAGACCTTTGCCTGAACCAATAACAATAAAGGGTGGAAAAAGGGGATTTTTGCCCACAAATCTAACAAGTACACCACAAATGCATACATACCTGTCATCCATACACACATACATACTAGCCTATGCGGTAAGTGTACCCTAACATATCCATGGGGGAAGGATGAAATTTGGGTATAAGAGGAAGGATTTCCAACTAATGCCCTATAAAAAGGTGAGGCAGCTCGCCATCAGGCAAGCAATCTACCCACCTACCTACTCCTGTCTACTCTTCATTGCCTCCACCTTCAACAACATACCTATGCTACTCATCTACAACTGCTATTAACTATTAATAGGCCGTACTTTATTTCTTTTCAAACTGTAAGTCTAAAGGGACTTAATTTCCCTTATATTTTATTTTAGTAAAGCTTACAGAGTTAAATTAAAGAGCGTAAACAGCTCTGCATTAGCTTCCTCTGCCAGAGGTGTAAAAATGGAAATTGCCACAGGCGTGGTCATGTATCTTCCAACACCAGGTTATTAAAACAGTGTGAGTATTAACCACGTTTGCAATTTATAAATTTGTATTATCATCTGTATGTCTCGAATAACAATAAGACAATTTTAACTCTGTTTTACCATTTGCTTACTATTTCATTGATTTTAATAAAAGGTCTTTATGACTATATCTGTCTCAGTGTAAGCTTCCTGCCATACCCCCGAAGTTCCTTTTATAAACTCTGTGATGCCTGATTCAGGATGAACTTTATCTTCTGATCAAACAAATTGACAAGCCAAAACTCATAGTAATTAATATCCAATAATAATAATTATTATTATTAAATTAAAAATTAATTAAATACATTTAAATTAAGTGTATAAATTAAATCAACACTACTAACACACCCCAAATCAGGCTACACAGCATAATCAGTCAGTCAATAAAAAGAGGGCAAGAGGGAGGAGTACAAAGAGCTAAAGAAAAAGTGTGCCTTGGAGGAAGCAAGTATTTACTTTACAGTAACTGATTTTTCTGATTGTTTTGTCTATGTGGATCCCATTTGTGGGGTGTGTGCAACTCACACAAGACTGAAATCTCTGACCAGCACAGCCTGTTGGGGCTACGCCTGCACTGCGTGTCTCGTCATGTTTCCCCACTCCAGAATACATAGGGCAGAATGGGCCTGATGGAGGCTCCTGACTGTGAAATAGCAGGAATGACTGACTGGGCATAGGATCCACATAGGCTAAACATCTCAAAACACCAAGTTACCTCAAGGAAAGAAAGTGTTCTCTTCCTCTTGAAGTCTTTGTAGATTCCACATGTGGTGGCTAGCTGTCAGTGCCCCTAGCAATAGAAGTGGAGGAGACCTCTCTGTAGCTAACTAAATAAGGATTGCAGAACTACAATGCTAAATTTGGCCAGATCCAGGATACGATGCCTTGAAAAGTATGAGCTGAAATCCATGGAGCTGCTTTGAGAGAACCAATAGGCAGTGCTTAATTTGTAATGAAAGAGGTGCTTGGGCTCAAGCAATTTTTTTATTTTCATAACTGACACGCCAAGCCCAGAGGTGCTGGGGCTATGAACTGCCAAGCCTTGAGGTCCCAGGGCTCAGCCCTGGCAAGCCTTGGCACAAGAGAGCACTGGAGTTGCATTGGCTTCAGTCAGTGCTGAAGGATGCAAAGGGCCTGGCTCACTAACCAACATGGATTGATCAGGTTTTTGGGGCTGAGATTTAGAACAGTCAGAATATTCATGACTCTATTCCTCCTCTTTGGTTTCTCATTCTCTGGGAAAGAGGATCAATGCTGACAGTCACCCATGATATAACCTTCTGATCAGCTCAGTCTTAGTGAAGTGGAGGTGATACCAAGCTTCAGAGCTGAGATCCCAACTAGCGTAGAGCTTGATTTGGGGAACCAAAGGCAGCTTGTTGAAGGGGTAGAGGGTCCCTTCTCAGCAATGACCAAAGGAGTCTTAGGGACAGAGTCCCTAGTTACTGGGGTGCTGAAAGAATGGAATTTTTGAGAGGATAGTCCCTTTGGGGGAATCAGAGGGTCATCTTTCTAAATATCCCTTCACGTACTGCTCCAACAGAAAAACAGTTTAGCCAGGTATCTATGGAGTGAGGGGTTTTGTTGGAGGAAGACTGGCACAGCAAACAATGGTCTGGAACATGTCCCTCACCCAAACACAAAAGGCAACAGTTATGACTGTCCAGTGAAGGAACAAGACCATTGCAGGATGGGTAGGGCTTGATGCCCAAAGATTTGAGCTCAACCACTTGGTGGGAAGGCAGCTCAGTGCTAAAGTGAACCAGACTGTTTACATTTAAAATAAAACCAAATAACAAGCTGCTGAGAGGCAGGGGAAAAAATTATATCTGAAGCTACAAAGAGAACTTGCTATGAGGTAGCAGTAGACACTGCTGAGTTCTCTCTCACTGCCATGGGGAGGAAGAGAGCACTGAGCCAGGACTTCTCTGTCGTAGAAGTTCTCAGGTGGGGAGATGAAGGCATGAAAGGCATAGGTGTAGCCCTAGAAATACTGATAGTCAAGAGATTCTGATCTCACAAGCATACATACCACCAGCAGAATCCCCATGGAGAAAGATTCCAAGAACCTAGTGAAAGAAAGAGGCAAAATTAGAGGGGGCAGAAAGGAGAAGGTGATAGCAGGAAAAACGGGGAGGGGGAGAAAAGAGGCAAAAAGGAGAGAATAGAGCAAGAGGGAAATGCTGGGGATGGGAACAAAGAGTAAACAGAAAGCAGGAGATGGAAATGGAATAAGAAAAAAGATCCTGAAGGATTCATTTTAAACCTATATTATATAGTACTATGGTGATCCTACAGTAGTTAGAACCTTTAATGTAGGATTCTGTAGTATTATTAGATAAGTGCAGATAGGAGAAAAGGGTAAAGACTAGAGGAAAGGAGAAAATTAGAGAGACAAGAGAGGTTAACCAGGAGAAAAACTTGTCTGTTAAACTAAAGTACAGAGCTCAGTCTTCAGTAAGTTTGTAGCTACATATTAACATGGGGCTGAAAGCCAATGGCCGTTAAACCTGTTACTAAGGGGGTAACAGGACCCACTATGTTTTTTTTCCAACACCAGTCATTCTGGTACACATATTCTCTATACTAGGCTTTGGGGGATGTGCCATGATAAAAGAGAAAGCTATAGAAAAACATAAGAGGAATTAAAACTTACTGTCATGGAAGAATATGTTCTAGGCATTATATTGGGGAAATTCTATGAGTTGTATTATACAGGAGGTCAGAAAAGGCAATGCGCCAAACAGACACTAATTACAAAATGGCTACTAAAGGGCTACAGCTGCTTTCTCTGCAGGATTTAAAGGGCTAGTCCCAGAAAGGTATACTGGGAAGTTCCTACCAAAGGGCACTTCCGTGCTAGGGAGGGTTGATTACAGAAGGAGAGGTTGCTTTTATATACTATTATATACTACTACAGCATTGCAAAGTGTTATTTTATTAACAATCAATATAAGAATGGATCATAGGAGTAGACTTTAAAAAGTGAAAAGGAACATTTATTAAGATGATCTCATGTTTATATTTCCTTATCTGTGTTACTGTTCAATTTTATATCATAAACATGAAAAGTATTTTTAAAACATAACTTGATATTCATCATTGTATTTGTTGTATATATTGCATTTCTTTAAGCATTTTACTCATATCAGATGGTGCAATTAGACCAGTCTGTTTTGCTTTCTGATTTTTATCAGTTTGTAAGGTGTTGTTTCAGGTTTCCAGCACTGAAAGCTAATTTTGTCTGTTTTCCAATCACTGTTTTTATTTCTTTTATAAGTATTCGTATTATATCATATGCCTAGTAAAAAGTCCCACGTATTTAAATAGGAGTCACATTGGGCCCATTCTGAATAAAGCAATGGTCATTAAAAACCAATATGAAAAAATATTAAATTACTTAAATATCTCAGTTAAGACTTTGACACTTGAATATATGTACACTACCAAAGGATCACAGCAACTAATGTGCTGTATTTGAAACCTGCTTCATAAATTAGTGTACAGGTCTAAATGCCACAACATAATTTGCATTATCTATTACCCAAATACATGCATCATTTTTACTAGTGGAACATCATTTCTTTCTACAGCAGAAAGTGTTTCAATGGCAATGGTCTTTTGTTTATATTACAGTGGAGGATATTGATAAATTAGCATACTTCTACTCCAACAGATATGCTAAGGGACAACACTGCTATTGCAACAGCATTATAGGTAGACATTTTCATCAGCACTGACAATTTTTACATTGTGCAAATGTTAGTGTTTAATAAGGACATGCATTCTGTACAGATGGAGGACTTATTTTGTATTAATGATGTAGGAAAATTGGACTGGGTCAGTAGCTGATATCCAAACTGATGCTAGCTACCACTTCTATCTAAAAGTTGGTAGGTACTAGAGATGGGCTCAAATCACAATGCCTGGATTCAGATACAAACTTAACAAAGTTCACTGATGTTTAAACCCAGGGTTTTAGTTTGACCCACTGTAGAAATGGGCTCAAACCATAAAGTTCAAAACCAGATCTTCATTTTCCCAAAGCTTTGGCTGTTCTTCTGTAGGATTTTGGCTGAGACACACCTCTCATACATTGCCTGGTAGCATATATATTTTTACATCAGCCATTGACAAGAGACTTTGGCTCAGCCTAACTGACCATAGTATGATATTGTTCTTTCACTAGAAATACAGCTATTAGTGCTTTGATATTGATTGTCCATATGGTGACTCATAAATGCTCATTTTCTGAACTATGGACTTTATAAGCTGCCATGTTGACAACTAGAATATTATTCCTAGTGGAAGTAATGTCTGCAGTGATCCATCTAGCTCCCACCAATGCATTCTTCTTCTTTCAATGGGAGTTGCACATGAGTAAAGTCTACAGGATTAGGTCCATCCCCTCCTGTTTATGTTTCCTCCTCTCCAGTCGCCCTGTGACAATTCTCTATCTCTTTGTATATATGGCTCTGTCGCTTCTGGTAACGCACCTGTATGAGCCAGGAAATTAGGAGTAGAGCTTTCCAAATAAGAAATGCAGTTAGAGCTTCATTCTATGCCATGCCCAACTGATATCAGGGTTAGATGGGACTTTGGTCAGAGAATTGAGGCAGCCATTCGCGCTTGCTTCAGGAGGTTGTGTGTGAGATGGGGTCCCTAGAAGAGCAGGATCTGATGTAGTTATATCAGTCATACAAACTTAAGGCAATTCCTGTTGAATTTTTCTCTTTGCTAATTTGATTTACTTAAATAATGCAGTTAACATTGCTTTGTACATAAGACATCTTTTCCTCTCCAATAATATTACCCAGTTCTTATGTAACACTTTTCATCAGTAAACCTCAAAGTGCTTCACAAAGGTCCCTATCATTAGAATGTATGATTTCCCCAGTGTTGGTTTGTGAAAATAGCTCAATAAAACATATTTTAATATATTTATACTCGCACTTACTACTTTAAAAAATCTTAAGCCACTCAGTGTTCTCTGTGAGAACCACAGCTCCCTTTTCATAGTTTACGAATGTCAAATTATATATATGATAATGGATGTATGAGTTTCATCATTTGATTGCACATAGGAACTGTTGCTCAATTCCTTATTGCCTGTGAAATTACAGTGCTGCAGCACTGATATCAGATTCAAAACTCATTTTACTCTATAGGCTGAAGGTGGCATCATTAACTACTCATTTTACCAACTGTGTTGATGAAATGCAAAACTGCAATAAAAGAAGCACTCAGATCCCCATCCCATCCCTCCCCCTCACCACACACACATTATAAGTTGAAAAAGATTAGAATAGCACAATATACTAGAATCTTGGTTGACTGACATTGGACACACCAATCTAAACCACAAACGAGCCACTAAGGTCAGTATGTTTCCAGGAATTCCAGATTGGTGAATAGCCCTTGCCAGGTTCAAGCTACAATGCATTCACACCAAAATGGATAAAATGTACCATCATGTATTTTGTAATAAATATTGCAAGGTCTTATCTAAAGAAAGAAGTTATTTGAAAATAACTTACTTGTTATCTCACTGAAGGTTTCTATATACAAGCACCAATTAATCTATTCTGGTTTTTTTTAGAACAAAATTTTGCAGAACAGCATGAGCCTTCATTATTGAAATTGTTACTAATAAAAGTGGTTTCAAATATATAGTCTGTATTAACTTTATCTTTGTTTACTAAATTTAAAGATTTGGATAAACCTTCATTTCAATCAGCCAAAATAGCCCTGCAGCTCATGTAATTTACTGTTACAAACAGCAATGCATATTATGTACCAATATATCTATTTATATGCAGAAACAAAACTGGTTACATTCACTTTAATAATGAGATTGCTCCTGTAGCATAAATGATAGTAAATGCTCATCTATGTTAAATGACTGCTATTTCCCCCTCTTATAGTCAGTGATATGTCTTCATTGTTTCAGTAATGTAGCCAACAATTGAGAGTTAAGTAGTAGCCACTATTCACTATCAGTAAGCTTTACAGGTACTTTATATATCAAGAAATAGCCTTTTTAAAATGTCATTTTATTATGTCTCGCTGAATTACAGTATATAAACAATAATGGTTATTTGCTAAAACATAATAGCATATATTTATTGTAATAAAAGAGAACACCATGAAAATGTATAAATTCTTTATTTTATAAGCATGTAGAGAATTTGTAAGGGGATTGCTGTGTCACTGTTAATCACGGTATTTTCGCATTTGCCGTATAATTTTGTAATCACTACGGTTCATGTTGGCTTTTATAAGCCAGTGTTTTGAGGTAGTTCATGTTTTATTAGCAAAAGTAAGTCTTGTAATAATACCAATTAAACACTATGTTTATACCACTCTTATGTAAGATTAAACTAACTTGGCTCCTGTGGCACAAAGTCTGCTAAAAAGGTAAAGCTCCTGTGTACAGGCAATGGAACTTTCTCTTAAATGCTGGTCCAAGAGTATACAACCTGCTCCTGCAGAATCCAAGGACCACCACAAACCTTGGCGCTTTTCATTCCAAGACTTCAAGTTGACCTTAATAAATAAAAATCCACATACAATTTTCCCCCTAGGAAGAATGAAGAAAGAACCACATTACATATGCTAGTCACATTGCCTAATGTATCACTGAGAAGTGCTTAGATACCATGGTGATGGGCACAGAATAAAAACCTTAAGAGAAGAGATCAAAAGCCCTTTGAAATTCCTACCTACATTTACTGCTGGTAAGATAAATGCTGGTGTCCAAAGTGTCTGAAATACCCCAATTAGACAATATGGAAAGGTATTGAGGGATCAGAACCACCATTTAGGGGAAATCATGGAGAGTGGAGTGGCTGTTGCCACAGATTCTTCCCTCCATAGAGCTTTAACAGCACAAGTGTCTGATTTGAGAAGAAAAGACGATTACTCACCTTTGTAACTGTTGTTCTTCAAGATGTGTTGCTCATATCCATTCCAATTAGGTGTGCCCACGCCGTGTGCACATTCGCCGGAAGATTTTTACCCTAGCAACACTTGGTGGGTCAGCTGCGTCGCCCCCTGGAGTGGCGCCACTATGGCAGTGAATATATACCCCTGCCGACCCAACCGCCCTTCAGTTCCTTTTTGCCAGCTACTCCAACAGTGGGGAAGGAGGGCGGGTTTGGAATGGATATGAGCAACACATCTCGAAGAACAACAGTTACAAACGTGAGTAACCGTCTTTTCTTCTTCGAGTGCTTGCTCATATTGATTCCAATTAGGTGACTCCCAAGCCTTACCTAGGCGGTGGGGTCGGAGTGAGAAGTCGCAGAATGTAGAACTGCTGAGCCAAATGCCGCGTCATCTCTGGACTGTTGTACCAATGCGTAATGTGATGCAAAGATATGGACTGAGGACCAGGTATCTGCATGACATATCTCCTGGATGGGTACCTGAGCCAGGAAGGCGGCAGATGAAGCGTGAGCCCTAGTAGAATGTGCGGTGAGGTGGCTCATTGGAACATGAGCCAAGCCATAGCAGGTATGACGTCACCCAAGATGAAATCCTCTGGGAGGAGACAGGTAGGCCCTTCATTCGATCTGCTACCACGACGAAGAGTTGGGGTGTTTTACGAAAGGGCTTTGTTGGCTCGATATAAAAAACGAGAGCCCTACAGACGTCTAGGGAGTGCAGTTGCTGCTCTCAGCGTGAAGAGTGTGGCTTCAGGAAGAAGATTGGAAGGAAGATATCTTGGTTGATATGGAAGGCCGATACCACTTTAGGGAGGAAGGCCGGATGTGGTCGCAGCTGTACCTTGTCCTTGTGAAACACTGTATACGGGGGGTCGACCATGAGAGCGCGAAGTTCGGAGACTCGTCTTGCCGATGTAATGGCTATGAGGAATGCTCTCTTCCAGGACAGGTACAGCAGTGAGCAGGTTGCCAGCGGCTCAAAGGAAGCAGCCATAAGTTTGGCTAGAACAAGGTTGAGGTCCCAGGTTGGGGCGGGGTGGCAGACTTGTGGGTATAAAAGATCCAAGCCCTTGAGGAACCTCGAAACCATGGGGTGAGAGAAGACCGAGGGGCCGTTCTCCCCTGGGCGGAAGGCAGAGATGGCTGCCAAGTGAGCCTTTATTGATGAAACAGCTAGGCCTTGTTGTTTTAGGGACCAGAGATAGTCCAAGATGGTAGGAACCAGTGTCTCGGTAGGAACAGTGTTACGCTGCTCGCACCAGCAGGAGAAACTCCTCCACTTGGCTATATATGTTAACCTAGTGGAAGGTTTCCTCCTACCCAGGAGTACTTGTTGTACCGAGGCAGAGCAGCGTAGCTCGGATTAGCTTAACCATGCAGCAACCATGCTGTAAGGTGAAGACACTGCAGGTCTGGGTGGTGAAATCTGCTGTGGTCCTGAGTTATGAGATCCGGCCAAAGAGGTAGGGGGATTGGGTTGGCCAGCGAGAGGTCGAGCAACATGGTGTACCAGTGTTGCCTCGGCCACGCTGGAGCGATCAAGATCAGGTGGGCTCTGTCTCTGTGGAGCTTGAGCAAGACCCTGTGGACCAGCGGGAATGGTGGAAAGGCATAAAGGAGATGTCTCGTCCACGGTATCAGGAACGCGTCTGATATGGAGCCCGGGGAGTGACCCTGGAAGGAGCAGAACACATGGCATTTCCTGTTCTCGTGGGAGGCAAAGAGGTCTATGCAGGGAGAACCCCATTTCCGGAAAACAGAATGGATAACGTCCGGGCGAATCGACCACTTGTGAGACAGGAAGGATCTGCTGAGGTGATCCGCCAGAGTGTTCTGAACCCCTGGGAGAAAAGATGCTACCAGGTTGATAGAGTGAGCTACGCAAAAGTCCCAGAGCTGGATGGCTTCCTGACAAAGGGGGGAGAAATGTGTGCCGCCCTGCTTGTTTATGTAAAACATGGCCGTTATGTTGTCTGTGAACACTGAGACACAACGACCTTGTATATGCTCTTGAAACACCTGGCACGTGAGGCAGACTGCCCTCAGCTCCCGTATATTGATGGGCAAGGTCAGTTCTTGAGCTGACCAAAGGCCTTGAGTGCGGAGATCCTCGAAGTGGGCTCTCCAACCCAGAGATGACGTGTCCGTGGTCAGGGCCATTGAAGATTGAGGCGGGTGGAAAGGCATCCCTGCGCAGACCAGGGCGGGCGATAGCCTCCAGTTCAGGGAGTTTACGATGCTCGGGGGGATCGTGAGGATCATGTCTATGCTGTTTCTGCCCGGGTGGTATACCGAGTTGAGCCAAGACTGAAGGGGACAGAGGCGTAGTCTGGCGTGTTTGGTCACGAACGTGCAGGCCGCCATTTGACCTAGGAGGCCGAGACAAGTGCGAGCCAAAGTTGTCGGGAAGTTTTGCAGGCCTTGGATAATTGATACTATCACCTGAAACCGGGGGTGTGGTAAGCAGACTCTGGCTAGAGTGGAGTCCAGGATGGCCCCAATGAAGTCTATTCTCTGAGTGGGAACCAGAGTGGATTTTTCTATATTGATTATCAGGCCTAATTGCCTGAATAGGTCCTTGATGATGCCCACATGATGGGTGACTTGTGTCTCGGAGGTCCCTTGAATGAGCCAATCGTCGAGATACGGGAAGACGTGTACTCAGCGACGATGGAGGGAGGCGGCGACTACACCATGCATTTTGTGAATACTCGTGGGGCCGTAGAAAGGCCAAATGGAAGGACCGTAAATTGAAAATGTTGATGGTTGATCACAAAATGGAGGTAGCGCCTGTGTGGTGGGTAAATAGTGGTGTGAAAATACACGTCCTTCATATCGAGGGCGGCATACCAGTCTCCGGGATCCAAGGATAGGATGATGGTCCCCAGGGACACAATGCATAACTTCAACTTTATCATGAATTTGTTGAGTCCTCGCGGTCTAGGATAGGTCTCAGACCTCCCTTTGCTTTGGGGATTAGGAAATAGCGGGAATAAAACCCCTTGCCCCTCAAGTCTTTTGGTACCTCCTCTATAGCTCCCATGGTTAGGAGTGTCTCTACCTCTTGCAAGAGGAATTGCTCGTGAGAGGAGTCCCTGAAGAGGGACGAGGGGCGGGGGGAAGAGAGGGAGGTGAAATAAATTGGAGGTGGTATCCCAATTCTACCGTGCGCAGGACTCAACGATCCGATGTGAGTTGGGCCCACGCAGGGAGGAAATGAGAGAGGTGGTTGTAAAAAGGCAGAAAAGGATCCTGGGAAAGAACTGGTACGCCGTCCTCGGGCATCCCTTCAAAAATTCGATTTGGGTCCCATGGGTGGTTTGGTGGGGCTCTGATTTTGACCCCCTTGGGGCCCAGACTGCCTTCTGCGATTCCCCTGGCCTAGTGCTGTCACGGCCTAGGCGGGTGGTAAGCTCGCTGAAGCTGAGCACGGAAGGACCTGCGCTGAGTTACCAGGGTGTGCATTCCCAGCGAGCGCATGATCATCCTGTTGTCCTTTAGGCTCTGCAGCCTAGGGTCAGGCTTTTCAGAAAATAGGCCTTGGCCCTCAAAGGACAAGTCTTGTATAGTCTGTTGTAACTCAGGTGGGAGGCCTGACACTTGAAGCCATGATATTCTCCTCATGGCCACTCCTGAGGCCAGAGTTCTGGCTGCTGAGTCGCCGCGTCCAGTGCGGCTTGGAGAGAGGTTCTTGCCACCTTCTTTCCTTCCTCCAAGAGGGCTGCAAACTCCTGGCGGGAGTCTTGGGGAAGTAGCTCCGTGAATTTGCCCACCGCCGTCCAGGTGTTGTAGTTGTATAGGCTAAGTAGGGCTTGCTGGTTCGCCACCCTGAGTTGGAGGCCTCCAGCAGAGTATACCTTGCGGCCCAATAAGTCCATGCGCCTAGCCTCCTTAGATTTTGGAGCAGGAGCTTGCTAGCCATGGCGCTCCCTCTCGTTAACCGATTGCATGACCAGGGAGCAGAGAGGAGGGTGCACGTACAAATACTCGTACCCTTTCGAGAGTACCATGTACTTCCGCTCAACTCCCCTGGCCGTGGGCGGAATAGAGGCTGGAGATTGCCAGATGGTATCGGCGCTTGCCTGAATCGTACAAATAAAGGGCAAGGCTACTCTTGTGGTGGTGTCAGCTGATAAAATATCCACCATAGGGTCTTCTATCTCTGGGACCTCCTCCACCTGAAGATTCATATCCTGGGCCACTCGCCTCAGAAGATCCTGATGGGCCCTCAGGTCAATTGGGGGAGGGCCAGGGGAGGATGTCCCCACCACTGCCTCATCTGGAGAGGAGGAAGAGAAGAGGCCAGGTACAAGAGGGTCCTACGTGGGCTCTTGTTCTTGGGCGGTGTCAGGTTCAGATGGGACCTGAGAGTCTGTCATTGGAACAGACGCTTCATCCGTACCTGCAGGAGGGGGGGCGGCTTACAGTTGCCTCTGGCACCCGATGTTCAGATGGCACGGAGCGTGGGGCTTCTGGGTGCACACCTTGGGCTTGGTGATATGCCCAAGGTGTCCAGAACGACCACTGATGAGGCCCTTGTTCTTGACCTTGGGTCTCCTGGAAGACTCGACTGGGCACGTCTGAGTCATGGTCCTGTGCATAGGAAGCACTGTCCGCGTGAGATGACACTGAGGTGTGTCTAGACAGCCAAGGAGGAGCTGAGAAACCCTGAGAAGGGACCACATCTCTAAACAATCTCTCTTGGTGAAGCACCGGGAAGTGGTACTGGGCGCCATAACGGTACTGTGAACAAGACCGGGACCTGCGACCATAATGGTGCCGGGAGGTCGACCGCGATCTCGAGGCTCGTCGCCTGGAGCGGCTGCAAGAGGTGTGGTGCCGGGAACGGTGCTAGGAGCTGGATCAGTACCAGGAGTGCCAGGCCAGCGAATGGGATGCTGAGTGGTGCCGTGAGTGCAACCGGTACTGTGATGCAGAGCGGTGCCAGGACTGCGAATGGCATCGGGACCAGGATCAACAACGGAACCGAGAACGCTGGTGGGACCAAGATCTTGATTGGTGTCTCTCAGCGGTGCTAACGGAGGGTGGCCTCAGCAGGGCAGGTTTGTCAATAGACTGAATAACCCGCACCGGCGGTGCCAGGGATTGAGGCAGTGCAGACTCCGTCATTGCAATCAAGTCCCTAGCCGTGGAGAAGGTCTCAGGCGTGGATAGGATAGTGAGCTCAACCATAGCATGCGCTGGGGAGCTTTCAGGCACTGGACTCAACGGTCCTTGCGGGACCGGAATCGACAGTGCTGAAGCTGGCAGTGCTGCGGCAGGTGTTGGTGCCGGGCGGTCCGACTTAGGTGGTTGCTCCGACTGTGGTGCAGGTGGCACCGAAGCAGCGGGAGTCTTATGATGCTTCTTGATCCGTGGTGACAGGGAACGGTGCCGAGCTGACATCGGTGCCAGCGATGGTCGGTGCCGAGGGGCCTTAGCAGTACCAGGCGATCTGGAGCCGAAAGAGCAATTCTCCCTGATACAGAGTGTTCAGCGATCGGTGCTGAGGGCGTTGGACTAAGAGCTGCCTCCATCAGGAGCTGTTTGAGGTGAAAGTCCTGCGCTTTCTTCATCCTTGGCTTAAAGGCCTTACAGATCCGGCACTTATCTGAGAGATGGGATTCCCCAAGGCACTTAAGGCAGGAGTTGTGGGGATCTCCCGTTGGCATTGGCTTATGGCAGGCCGAGCATGGTTTGAAGCCCGGTAACCCGGGCGTGAGCCGCGGTACCGGGTGGGGGGAAGGGGCTAATTCCCAATCCCCTTGCTACTATATACACTAAATATATTATAGAAACGACTAAAACTAACTACAACTATAGAGATTATAACTATATACACAACTATTAATAAGGAACTATGAGTAGCTAGGGAAATGGAGATCAGCTAAGCTGCGCTCCACTGTTCCAACGACCAACACGGGCGGTAAGAAGAAACTGAAGGGCAGTTGGGTCGGCAGGGGTATATATTCACCGCCATAGCAGCGCCACTCCAGGTAGTGACCCAGCCGACTCCCCGAGTGTTGCTAGGGTAAAAATCTTCCAGTGAACGTGCACGCGGCGCGCGAGCACCTAATTGGAATCGATATGAGCAAGCACTCTGTCAAGGTTCCTTCCCCACTCTGAACTTTAGGGTACAGATGTGGGAACCTGCATGGACACTTCTAAGCTTAATTGCCAGCTTAGATCTGGTATCGCTGCCACCACCCAGATCTTCCATCTGGAACACCCCCTTTCCTCCCAAAACCTTCCCCTCCCAGGCTAGCCTTGAGAGACTTTTTCACCAAGTTTCTGGTGAACACCGATCCAACCCCTTGGATCTTAACACAAGGAGAATTTAATCATCCCCCCTCCTTTCCCCCACCAATTCCTGGTGAGTCCAGATCCAATTCCTTTGGATCTAAAAACAAGGAAAAATCAATCAGGTATTAAGAAAAAGGCTTTTAATTAAAGAAAAGAAAGGTAAAAGAAAACCCTCTGGGAGAGATTAGCATACCAACTACTCTCACAGACAACAGATTCAAAACACAGAGGAGGTTCCCCTGGGCACAAATTTAGTTACACAAAAAATACCCAAATACCCAATTTTGATCATTTCCTTAATGGTACCAAGACATGTTACAAAGAAAATAAACATAAACCTAGTTATCCCTTTCTAAAACGTACTACTCTGATAAGAGGCTGGTTCCTTGATCTTTTTCACTCCGGCTGAAACGGAAACTCTAAACAATGGAAAACTTCCCTCCTTCCTTTTGAAACATCTTGTTCCCCCATTGGTTCCTCTGGTCAGGTGTCAGCTAGGCTAGGTGAACTTCTTAACCATTTACAGGTAAAAGAGGCATTAACCCTTAACTATCTGTTTATGACACACTCGAAGAAGAAAACTAGCTTTTGAGCAAGTCTGTTTTGAAATGCAGCATACAGTGATAATTCACTAGGAAATATGTAGTCAGGCATACCAGTAAATGAATTTTTTCACCCTTGGCTTGAGTCTTCTGGGAAAAGTGAAGAAACCTAGCTAGGCCCTTTACATGGGAGATTGCCCAGTCCAGTAATTAAAGCACAGAACTGGGAGTCAGAACTAGCTTAATCTTTGATAATCTCTAAGATTTCTGTGTGATCTTGGGTGAATTTCTTTAGGTACCTCAGTACCTCCATCAGTAAAATGAGGATAATACAAAAAGATGATTGTAAAGGACTTGGAGATCCTCAAATGGGAGGTGCTACATTAAAAAATAAAAGTATTATTGCATACTGGACCACTTCCCTATTCTGGGTATTTATGGTATGTTTATGACTATGCTATCTGAGCACCTGGTTACAAGATCAGTCAAGATTAAGGTGACAGCTGAAGAAAGCAGTGACCCCACAGAGGTATTATGGAAGGTTTTTGCCATGTTGAGTTCTGCTTTGTTTCATGTCATGCATTTAAAAGAGCCTTCTGGGGAGTCTGTGCAAATTTTCACCATTTATTGCTCATATTAAAAAATGTTTTCTATATATTAAAATTGGTGCTAGACCCATTTTCATTATCACTCCCTGGAAATCCGTAAGTATTGTATGTCATACTAGCATAAGCACTGACTATTGGCTACAGCCATTTGTACTAGCCCAATATTAAAATTAGGATAATGTTGTAAATTATTTAGATGTGGAGGCATTTATAACTCTCTAACAAAACAAAAACTATTCTGGCCAGGGACCATGTCCCTCCTTCTGTTTGTACACTGCTCGCTCCAGATTGTAGCCTTTGGGAACAACCCCAATAAAAACAACCTATACCATGTACTTACAAAAAGAAATGTGGTACAAGTTGGATATCCATTCACAGCTGTTTTTCAAGGTATATCTTCAACCATCCTCACTGACTAATTCAGCTGATCTCAGATTTGGCAGAGAGGTTCAGCCTCACTTCCGCTCACTCAGGGCTTGTCTACACACAGAGAATTGCGCTGGTTAACTTAAATCTGTTTAAAAATGGATTTCATTTATTAAACACAAACCCTTGTGTTGACACCTATATCAGTTTAAACACGGCTTATATAACTTGCACCTTAAAAGGCAGATATAAACTGATACAAATGTTAGCACACAAAGTTATACTGGTTTAAAATCACGCTTTTAATTAGATTGCTGCAAGTTTGTGTGTAAATTAGACATAATATCAATGGTGTTTGCTCTATGTAAACTAAGAAATAAGGACAGATGTATTTCATTCTTGTTTTAACTTAATGGAAGGCTACTGCACTAAGTTTTAGAACAGAGATTTAAACAGCAAGTCTCACCCTCATTCTAGCCAGATACTGAACCTCACCGAGGCAGTGACCCTCCAACTAAATAATGTGCACTTAACTATCCCTGGAGAGTCACAGCCATCATCCATGTGAAAGGGATTGGGGGTATTTTCTTCTCCCTCATTTGTTTTCAATGCTGTTTTAATAAATTTTTGTTTGCATTTCTGGACACTAAAAGGTAGTTAGAAATAGGAGAGGATGCATGATTCAGGCATCCGCAAGGGGAATATAGCAAAGGCTGCTGCTGCTAATTTTTATTAGATGTATTTGTAAACTCCACCAGTTGACAGCTGGAGAATTGTTCAGGGGCAAAAAGGAGAACCCACATTTTATTTTTCTGTGTACACACATAGGAATATTTCACACCTGCCAGTTTATATCTGCCCAGGTATTCAATATTCACTTTCGAATTAGCCCCACACACTCCTCTCCTCCTCAGCTTACATACCCTATGGCAAAACTATGCAACATCAGCTATTTTTGTATAAAACAAGCCATAGGTGTTTGGGGAGTGGGGAAGCAACAGCCTATATTGTACTTCATTGTGCTGTAAACATTCTATAGTATTTGACAGCTATCTACATGGAGGCACATTTATGGGTCTTGATTTTGCCTCTACCTACCCTATCAGCGTTTATTCTCATTACGAAAGAATATGGTAGTGATTACTACACTACGCTCTACATAGGGCTACACTTTGAGACAACCCAGGCTCTTTAACTACTACAGAAGGTAGCAGCCTGATTGGTAAGCAGTGCTTTCCCAGGGGAGTACATGATACCTATACTCCTCAGTACTTTTCCAAGGCCCCTGATTTTTCAAGCTTTTTATTTTAACTCCTTAACCCAGCTTTGAAGAACTTTCTTATCCCTGATTTAGGTCCCAGGCAGTACAGGCAACAACTCGTGACTTCTAAAAGTTGGCAGCTTTACTCATTTCTTGCATTTTGCCAAAACTAGGGATTGGAAAGACTATCCAAACCTTTTATGAATTAAATGTGTTCTTTTCTGAATTCCTGTGTCTGCTCCTGAGCTTCTCCCCATTATCAAAATCCTGGTTTAAAACCAAAAATGAGTTCCTTGAGCCCATGTCCTTACACTAGCATGTGCCTGATTACTCTTTACAAAAATGAAGGTTACTTACTTGTAAGCGGAGTTCTTTGAGATGACTCTACATATTTACACTTACACATTTTGAGCCACCTGGTGCAGCTCACAGGTTGAACCTACTTCTAGCAATGCCCGTTAGAACACATGTGCACCCACTGCTGTCCCTGTCCCCTCACATCCCCAAATGTTCTGAGACTCGGCTATATTATGGGCAGTGCATACTCTACTACCTCAGCTCCTTCCACTGCCAACCCAGAAAAACCACAATAGGACTTTGAGAAAGAGGGGCATGTTGGTGTGAAGTGTGAATATGCAGTCATCTCAGAGAACTCTTGGTACTAGTAATGTTATTTCTTCTTTGAGTGGCTCTGCATATTCACACTTATGGATAGTTTGGCAAGCAGTGCTGAAAACTCAGGAGGGAAAGAGTTCTAATTAAATGACTGAAGCCCCAGTTGACCAAATTTAGCAACTGCTCTTGAAGGTAAATCCAAAGCATAATGCTTAGTAAAGATATGTATTGACTTCCAAGTTAGCAGCCTTACAGATTTCTTCAGTAGGAGCATGCTGCTATTTGCCGAGACCTTACAAGAGTAGGCACAGGGACAGCTACTAAGTTGTTATAGTCAATGACATTGTTTAACCCATCTGGAAATAATCTGACCAGATATAGTATAGACACAAAGTGAAGGAGGCAGTATCTTTTATTGGACCAATTTCTAGTGGTGAAAGAGAAGCTTTTGAGCTCTCTTCTTCAGGTCAGGGAAAAGTACTCAGTGTCATAGCTAATACCAGGTGGACCAAATTGGTTAGCATAACTAGTTAATACATATTATAAGAGACCATTGAAAGTGAAGGAGCCCTCTGCAGTTAACTCCTGTCCAGTCACAGGACAAAAAAGAGGAGGGCTAGTGGATTACAGATTGTTGTAATAAGCCATAAATCCAGTGTCTTTGTTAAGATCACAATGTTTAGTGTCTTGCAAAGTTATGAATTTAAGCTCCCAGGCTTGTCTTTTGACAGGGTTGTGCAGGTTTCCTTTGAGGAAGACAACTGAGAGGTTGGATATGGAGTGATCAATTTGTGAAAAGTGTTCACCCACAGGTAATAGGATCTTTTACCATTTTCCTGTGTGAGTTCATTCAAGAGCATAGTGATTGTCTAGTTTCATCCACATAATTGTTGCAGGGGCATTTAGTCCACTGGATGAGGTACATCACATGTGACAGGCATGTGTAGGACCCTCTTCAAAAGACAAGCCCGGGACTTTAAATTCATAACTCTGCTAGACATTAAAAATCATGGTCTTAATGAAGAGACTGGATTTATGGCTTATTATAACAATCTAGCTCACTAACGCTCCAGAGGCGTTAACTGCAGAGGGCCACTTAACATATATTTTAAGAGATCATCCAAGGTGAACTACTTATGCTAAACAATCTGTTCTACCTTGTACTTGGCTGTGACAGTGAGTACCCTTCTCAGACCTGAAGAAGAGCTCTGTGTAGCTCAAAAGCATGTCTCTTTCACCAACTGAAGTTGGTCCCATAAAAGATATTACCTCACCCACCTTGTGTCTCTAATATCTTGGGACCAACACAGCTACAACACCACAGCAACCGGATATACTATGACGCATATGATTCTTAGCATAAGAAACTTAGATGATTCCTTAGAATTCTAGTTCTATTTAGATAACATGCTAGAATCTTTCTAGCATCTAAAACAACAAAGATTCCCATTTATTAGTATGCAGCTTTGGGAAAAATACCAGTAAATTAATAGTCTAATATGAAACTCACACTGTTTGTGGTAAAAACCTTGGATCAGGTCTAAGAACCCCCTTGTTTGTATGGAAAATAGTAAATGGCAGATTAACCATCAAAGAATGCAATTTGCTCACCCTTCTGGCTGATGTTACAGCAATAACAACCACCGTTTTAATAGATAAGTATAATAAAGAACACTCTGCCTAGGGTTCAAAACGTGGCTTCATAAATATAGATAAAACCAAATTAAGGTTCCATTTGGAACCAGATTCCTCAAAGGGAGATACATGTTAGACAACCCCTTCATTAACCTTTGAACTGTATCACATAAACAAAGATTAAAACATGATAAACTAAAAGAGCTGCCCAATGAACTCTTAAGAATTAGATAATACTTCAGACTTTAAAATCATTAAATACTATAAAAACACAGGAACTGAAGCTTTAACTGGTTAATCAGATTTTCCCCACATCCAAGAAACAAATTTACTCCATTTCAAATAATACATTCTTGCAGACTATTTTCTAGAACTGAACAATACATTTTGAACCAGCAAGGAACAGGATTATTCAAAATCAGGCAAAGTCCGATAGATCAAGCTGTCCTATGGAAAGACTAATGGATCTGGATGAAGGACCCTGCTCACTGCTGAAATATCAGGTGTAGAGACAAAGGGAGACATTTGCAGATTCTGTCTGACATCTGAAGCAGGTCCATGTACTCCTACTATGTTGGCCAACCCGGGACAATCAGGATAATCCTTTCTCTGTCATGATTCATCTTCTTCCCTGCTTTCTGAATTAATGGAAAAGGAGGGAAAAGCATGTAGATGGCCCTTTCCCCAATGCAGCAAGAAAGCATCTGAGATGGACTGATTGTCCCTTATTGCTCTTGAACAGCACACATGACACTTTGTATTGAACTTGGTTGCAGCCAAGTTTTCACTGGGCTGACCCCAGCTGGAAAAAAATTAATCCTTCAGGAACCATTCATGCATCTGAGAACTGTCCCTACTGAAATGACAGCTAACATATTGTGCTCCTCTGCTAAATGCAGGGCTACCAGATAAGACATTGTGAAGAATGCACCAGTGCCATAAGTTGACTGCCTCTGCACATAACATGGTAGAATGAACATCTCCTTCCTTGTTTATGCAATACATAGCAGTTGTATTGTTCACTGTTGTCTGAACAACCTTCCCCTTTAGGTGAGGAAAAAAAGATCTGAGAGCCAAATAAATGGCTCCTAATTAAATAAATATATGTACTTTTCTTGAGACCTTCAGTGGGCTCAAACTGTAAAATGGTGTGGATGAGTTCCTGTATCCCTTGCTGGATACATTGGAAATTATTATGACAGATGGAAAAGAGAGATTGAAAAGATATGTCTGAGACCATCTGATCTGTCTTGTCCGCCATATCAACAAATTTAGAACATCCTGAGACATGAGTGATAAACATCTGAAGCCTGTTCTTATGGGTTCTGTAAACTTGTGACATCCAAATGCTGCATTAATCTCATTCTGAGGTGTGCAAACAGAGTAATGTAAGTAGTCACTGACATAAGACCTATTAGACCCAAAAACACGTTGGGTGAAACACACTGAATCTTTGAAACAGGCGGTTTTATGTCTGAAAAAATCTCTCTTCCCAAAGGAAAAAACTCTTCCAGCTCCTGAGTCCAGTATACAGCCTATTCAATGAATTCTCTCAGTCAAGCAGAGATTTGACTTTTGACATTCAGAAACAGTCCCAAAGCCATAAAAAGGGACATTGTAAATTTGATGTGAAATAGGAGATCCTTCTGTGAAGGAGACTTTAGCAGACAATCATCCAAATATGGGTAAAGAAAGATACTCTGTTTTCTTAAATGTGCTGCTTCTACTATAGAAAGGCACTTTGTAAAGACTCAATGTTGTAGAAACATAAAATAGTAGGACTTTATACTGAAAACATCTTTGCAAAATTACAAAACAAAAAGGTACTTCTGATTATTTGGCTGGACAGAAATATGGAAATATGCATCCTCTAAACGGAGAGTTGTAAACCAATCATAACTGGACAGTGAGGGAATTATGGAGGCTAGAGTTAGCATTCAAAACCAAAAATTTCTGAAACAACCTGTTCAATCTTTTGAAATCTAAAATTGGATGGAACCCATCCCATTTTTCTTCTATACCAGGTAGTACCCTGACTAAAACCTTTGACTCAACAGATGTTTGAATACCTCTCAACAGCACCTATCAGGAGCAATTTCTGAAATTCTGATAGAAGAATAACCTCATGAGAAGGTTCCCTGAAGATGGTAGGATAAAGGAAATTGAAAGGGGGTAACTTTGACTTGTATTGCATCGTCCTTTTCTATAACTTCTAGGATCCTCATGTCTGATGCAGTAAGCATGCACCAATAAAATCAGCTGGCATGTCTCCAAACGAAGAAAGGGATGCATTCTCACTAATTGGTCAACAACTGTTGATCCTGACATCAAATTTGAGGCTTTGTATTCAAAGATGAAGAGGAAGGAACAGACTGTTTTGTTTTAGGTCTGGACTGGAGTTATTTCTTTTTATGCTGAGACCGTGATGAAGATGTGGTGTGTAGATGTTCTCCTTCCATCAATAATGTATTTGCCAAACTCCTCTTATTTAAGAGTTCTGTACAAATAGAGCCATCTTCTCCCACAGATGGAATTGGTAATGGGCTATCACCCTTCTGGTAATTAGCCACACTAATTTGAAGAGATGAGGAAGAACAAAAACCTCTCCCCTCCGCAGAGCATCAATATTATTTTCTTCCCTTCTCTGTCCACAGTTGAATGGGCCTCACTAGACTGGAGCCTATTATTGGCAGCAGCATCCACTAGAGAGTTTGGCACAGGGTGAGAATGAAAATACAATAACCCTTATAAGGTATCTGATACAACTTTTCAGCTTTCTAGATACAGGCTGACAAGAAGCATGGGTAGCCCAAATAGTCTCAGCAGGCTGCAAAAGACTATCCAGCACAGATGGTAACACTAATCACCTGAAAATAGCATAAAAAACATTGAATACTAGATGTGATGTCTTTGCAGCAACAAATGAAGGTAAGTTCAAAGGGGATGCCACAGAATCCACAAGGTCACAGAACTGCAAAATGGTCTCAAAAGGAGATGACACAGAAGCAATACCCATATGTTCATCAGGTGCCAAATCAGAATCAAAGTCTGTATCTATCTGATAGCTCCTCTCGTTGAACAGTATCTCCTCCTCCTCTTCATGCTGAGAATCAGGCACTATTGCTGAGCTGTACATGCACTCTAATGGGCACTGCTGGGAGACGGTTCTACCATTTGGCTGCACCAGGTAGCACAAAATCTATGCTAATATGCACAATCACTCAAAGAAGAATACTGTTTAAATAAAAGCACATTCAAAAAAAAATATTTGCCACACGAAGGGCATAATATACTAAAGAAATGGTTGAGCATGGGTCATTTGATATTATGATAAGGCATTTATGTTTCGCTCTTTTGAAATCCAAAAATAAAGAACATGAGCTTTTGGAAATAGAAAACCCAAGAACATAACAGAAGGCAATTGTCATTACTACATCCCAAAAACTACAGGACGCAGGAGTACGTTTAGATTAGTTATATTACCCTTTATTATTTTACAATATATTTCAAAAACTCGTACAGATGCCTTAACTGTTCTACAAGACCTGCAATACTGTCAAAAAATAGCATACCTAAAGATTGAACACACAAACTGTAATATCTACTTGTACTGAACCATTAATATCCAAAGGGGTATAGTAATTTAATAAGTAGATGTGCAGTAATGCAAAATGCAAACACATGTTAACAGAGACAAGTAAACTTTGCATTCATGGCTATAGAACAGAGGGCTTTTGAAACACATTTGGTACTGTAACATTCTAGATAGCTGTATCAGTAATATTACATATTTAAAGCAATACATGCCCTGGAAAGCTTGTATTTTCAATCTGTGCGTGTAAACCTGAATCAAAATGAGCTAGATACATTAAAAAACAGACAGAGACATCTAGTCTGCAAGTAAGCTTTTTCGTCCCCAAATCACACTGAATTCGAGTGGGCCAACTCTGACTTTTGTTACTGTTGCTATTTTACACCATTCTTTCCTGTACACTGTGCATTAATATGACAGCCTGTGAATGATTTTTATTCCCTGACTATGACACTGGGGAGTGACTTTCATGGACCAAATGTTTGTCTCACTCTCCAAACTGAAAAATGTAGTCAATGTTATAGCACGGATGTCATCACAAAAACCACGTTTTTTTGTCAGTTTTATAATAGCATTACATATTTTTAGCTGTATTCCTGTGAGGCAACAAAGCAGTACTGTAGTTTTCAGAACACTGGAAAATGCTTACTAATATTCCAAATATCTAATTTCATAGATTCTACCTACTTTTGTTATCTTTTCTGGTCACGAAACAGATAGATGTTAATGACCAAGACATCTTTAAACTTACACTGTCTGCAAGCAACAAGGCAAAGCCAATTGTTCAGGTATGGTTTTTGTCTTATCCAAGATGATATGCTTTCATGGGAAAATCATGAAAGGCAATATGAGGAAACAACTACCGATCAGATTTCTACTAAGCAATAAAAGTTTAAAGACAAAATTTATGAGAGTGGCACTGTGGTGGAACAGGCATTCAATTTGTTTTATTTTTCAAGTTTATAAAGTTTCAGTTACCACTATATACACTTACAGTGGACACTATAACTGAATAAGGCCAACAACCCACCTTCTATCTCAGAAGAAACTGCAATAAACCATCACCTGAGCAGATCACAGCTGTTGGACTATGATCTTCTTAACCAGCCTAAATGGCAGTCTGTAGCATCTGGTACTATATACACAAAGTCACTCATACCCATCATTGAAATGATTTTCCTACAGCAGTTTATTCACTGTATAACATATGCATACATATTTCTTTCTGCTCATTTAATCCCTTATCTCTCATAGCTCACCAGTGGTTTAAGGGTTGAAAAATATTTCTATGAACATGAGGGGTTATAAAGTTCCAATGTGTAGCAATTTTATTTTAACGCAGAAAATTAACATGAAATGCTGGTTCTGAACATGGTTGGCAAAAATAGAAGGCAAAACAAAGGCAGGGTATATTTTCATCTGGAATCAATGTCTAGAAAACCAAAAGAAATAAATCTGAAATAAGGCAAAACAAAAAGGCATTTTGATTCATGCACAACTAGTAGTAATAAGAATTTCCTTTCAGAGGTCCTGAGACTTGAGTTGAATGGGTTCTCCCTATCACTTGCTTCATGTGAAGTCAAACTTAAAGCTCCATAAGCATAAATGTTTGGTTTTTAATAATGGACCCATTTAAAAAAGGAGACAATAAAATGTACATGAAAACAAACAAAAGCGACTTGATCTGAGGCCTCTGTCCTTTGACCCGCCTAACAGGCTAAATGGCCAATAAAATGTAAAATGCAGCATACATTTGTGTAATCTAAAATCTTTTCGTGATAATTTATTGCAAATTGCACTTGGCAGTTCACCACACCAGTGGAAAACTGGCCACCCTGTCGGTTGTTCATGCAGTCCTTTAACCCCAAACGCAAGTCACCAGTAGAAAGATCTGGACAGAAAGTTGGCTGCTGTGCTGAGCCAGCTGGCTGCACCTTCTGGGTGTGACCCAACCCGGGATACTGCTTTGTCTTGTTCCTTTGTAGGGCTTTCATCCTCTGGCAAATAGTCAGGTAGATCTGTATTTTGCTCTACTTCTACAGGAGTATCTTGGAATGGAACCAGCACCTGATGAATAGAAGAGTTCAAGAAAATGTCAAATGTTGTGAATCAAAATGAATTAAAAAAAAAGATAAAGGACCTCATCCTGAGAGGCAATGAACACCTCTCAGGGTCACTCCCTTAATAACTGCCATGGTAGATATTAGGTATTGTCAAATCATTTTTTATTTAGACCATATGCAAGAAAAGTACAGGTTTAAGGTAAAACAATACCACCAAAAAGTCAGACCATCTCTCCCTACAGCTGCGAAATAAAACCACACCATTGGTTTCTGTCAAGAAGGCAAATCTCTGTTTCCAGACTCATCTCTCCAAGTCAGGAGATTCTACTGTCAGAAAGAGACGGCTGTCCTGTACAGTTACATCTCTTGCCAATAGTTCAACAGTAATTTCTAGCAATATTACTATATGGATACACTTTAACCTCTTTACGTTGTGTATGAATCTCTGACAAGCACAACAATGTATGTTCCTTAGGGACAGAAACGATTGGCATGGTAGTACAGGTATCAAAGATCCAAGCCAGATCCACCTCTATTTAGAATGAACTGTATCTCACCTCCTCTCCACTTTCACTTTTCACAACTTGCTGTGCTTTCATAACTTTGGTTGATGCTATTGCTGTTGCCAAAGCCTACAAGGGGGAGAAAATACAAGGAAAATAAAGGCAGACTTTTAGTGTTATAGAACTGCAACAGATGCATAGGCCTTAAAGCAAGCACAGTTGTAAGTACTTACTTCTGCTTTTAAGTCTGAGCGAATTCGGACCACACATCTTTGAACCGCCATTTGAAACGTAAAGCTAATAACTCCTTTAATTTTCAGCAAGGCTTCTTCACAAAGATTCCTTCGAGACTAAAAAAAATAAAGTATTAACATGCAAAGGCCATATAAAAATACTAACCATTGATGCTATGACAAACTATTGCATCTTTTAAGACAGCTGGTAAATAAGGTAATATTGCAAAAGAAAAAAATACTGCAGGTTACAATTATTTTTAATACACATATACTGACATTTAATATTGCTACAAATCTTGTCATAACAAAATTTACAACATTTTTGCTTACATTTTAAAAGTCAAACAAGGATGGAATCAACTGTAAATAATCAGGAAAAAGTGCTGAAAAGCAAAGAATGTTTTTCTCCGTATGATCAGCTAAACAGTCCCCTGAGGTTATGTCCGGATTGAGTGGAGTGCTCATTGATGTGTAGTTAGTGTTTAAGTTGCTATTTATCAGACACCTTGTATCCAAACTGACTGAATGCATCAAAGCAGCTGTTGTATCCTTCAGCTACCTCATCTGTGGCAGCTCATGGACATCAAAGCACAGCATAATCTTAACTCTGATTTCAAGGGAAAAAATGTTTGGTTAAAAAAAACAATGGAATTTTATGTTTAAAGCAAGTGACAATGCCTACTGTGCAATAAATATTACATTGACCTATAATGGTTGCATCTATTCTACTTGTTTTATTACTTTTTCAGTATTTAGAAAACAAGATGGTTATTACAAAGAGAGTAAAATATCTATTGGAAGACTGCTATCACAAACAAAAAAAAGCTACATTGTAGTGGGTTACCAGATTTTATTTTTATATTATATCTACACACACACACACACACACACACACACACCCTTGACAGTCTTATAGACTCAAGTGTTAGGTTCAAAATCAGATTTCTTTATGGCTTAGTATTTAATTTTAATTGAAAAGTGCTGTGAGATCTTTGAAAGAAAGGCACTATATAAGCATATTAATATTATTATACAGTAATTACTGCTCAATACTTAGACAATAGTGGTTTCAATACAGGAAGAAACATTCATTTCATTGATCTGCTAACAAACTGGTTCGGCTAGATCAGGGGTGGCCAACCTGCGGCTCCGGAGCCACATGTGGCTCTTCAGAAGTTAATATGCAGCTCCTTGTATAGGCACCAACTCCGGGGCTGGAGCTACAGGTGACAACTTTCCAAAGTGCTGGGGGGGAGCGGGGTGCTCACTGCTCAACCCCTGGCTCTGCCACAGGCCCTGCCCCCACTCCCCTTCCCGCCCCCACCCCCTCCCCTGAGCCTGTAGTGCCTTTGCTCCTCTCCCTCCCGCCCCCAAGTCTCCTGCAGGACACAAAACAGCTGATTGGGAGGTGCAGGGAGGGAGGAGGAGGTGCTGATCAGCAGGACTGCCAGAGGGTGGGAGGTGCTGGAAGCAGGGTGAGGGAGCTGATGACATATTACTGTGGCTCTCTGGCAATGTACATTGGTAAACTGGCTCCTTCTCATGCTCAGGTTGACCACCCCTGGGCTAGACTATATAGGAGGCAAAACTCAGTTTACTTCCATGCATGTATGAATGTCAGAACATTTCGGACTATATTAAAGAACAATAATAATTAGAATTGTAGCAATTTAGCAGGCCTGGGCTAAATATCTTTACACAAAACTGTGTGTGTGAGAGAGATAAGGCAAACAGCACTGTACAAGTGAAAAACAAATAAAACCACCTCTGGCCACAAGGACGGAAGGCACAAGAGGGTGAGAGGCAACATGCTTTAGTAGACTAAACAAGGGATGATTGCATGGATACATACATCAACTGACACAGTCTCCTCTTTTGAGAGCTTGGTCAAATCATACAATCTGTGCCTCTGGTTTCCCTAAATAGGGTAATACCTATTCCACAGATAGTTCACTACTTTAAGTTGTAAAACACTATATGAATGCTAAGCCTCACCAGAGTGTGTACAAATCCCTTCACTAGCTGGAAACTTGGCAATCTCCATCTATTTGGACAGCTGTCCTTTGCATTGACAACTATGAACAAACCTCAGCTGGGCAATCCTTCTACCACAGCATGGAACCTAGGGGTGGGGAAAACAAAACCTAATGGTAACTCAGGTATCCATGTTTTACATAATGAGTCAGTTAAGTCTGAGATGCATATCAAAGACTTATCTTGCCAACTGTTCCTAAAACCATCAGGCCAACTCTGCGTACTGTGAAGTAATTATTGCAGACGAGTCATTTACAGTTGGTGGGGGAGTGGGAGGGATAACAAAAACTGGGCTCAAAAGTGCTAAGGTTTCCTCTAGTGTAGTGTTCTTAAAAATTAATAAAAAAGATTCTGATTATTTGGAGCTGACAAAAAAATCCTGCCTCTGGCTAAATTTATACAGAATACCCATTTGTTACCACTATAAAGTCTTATTGGGAAGATTAGACTACAGTAGATCAATCAACAGACTTCCATAGTACTACACTTTGTTTTTTGATAGAGATCATTATCAAATTCTACAGAATGTAGCTTTATTTTGAATGAACTGATCAAGAACTACCTAAGGTCTCCAACAAGACATGAAAGATTTACAGGATTTCCAATTACTCCTACAGAACATGAACTGCTAAAAAGCCTTAAATAGGTCAACTCTGACATGAATTCATAGGCCCAAAAAAACATGAAAGTTGATTCAAAACTTTGAATTCCTGTAGATGTGTTTGATAGATTGAGATAGTGCTTAAGTTTAAAAAGAAAAATAATTTAATAAAAACAGACTCTTATTTATTTCACAGGAATACACAGAGGTAGGTGATGGATCATCACTGCAGACAAGAGTCAATTATAGGGGCAGGGAAGAGGCATTGGAGACATAAGTTGTTTTGTTTGCTTTAATTTTGGCAGGGAAAAAGTTATTATTTGACAGCAATAATGTTTCACAGGCCTGGAAAAAAAAGCCAAGGGCAGCCGTGTATACATACACATACATGAAGTTACACACTTAAAGATTAGGTCTCAGGTAAGTGCTATATAAAGGTAAGTTATTGCTATTGTTCACATCCTCTGCCATTTTATAGTTCCCAACTTATGCTAACACTTAAAACTGCTTTGTAGGGATGTTTTACTGCTGCTGTGTTATACCAGGCACCTAGAATATCACTAGGGTTTCTTTGATAGTCTCATAAAACTCAGAACTATGTACATTAGCTAATCCAGCCAGCACACTGCCAGATTCTTCTTTTCCTTTAATAATGAGCTGAGAAAACACACTGGTGTACTCCAGGCAACCGGAGAAGCCTGAAGTTCTGCTTTCTGGATTCAAACATCTAAATACTTTGTTATACATTTTTTACTATGATGGCAATGAATATCTTTGCAATTTCAATTTTTAAGCGCAGGGCCATCTGGAGGCAGGATGGGGAGGGAGGAAGCAAGAGGGGCAATTTGCCTCAGGCCTCCATGAGAATTTTTCGGGGCCCCTGGAGTGGGGTCCTTCACTCGCTCTGGGGGCCCCGGAAAACTCTTGCAGGAACCGGGCCCCCGGAGCTTCTTCCGCTCCGGGTCATCGACAATTCAGCAGTGGGTCAGGGAACCTGCCGCCGAAGTGCCCCGAAGACCTGTGGCGGTAGGTCCTGGGGCAGGTCTTTGGTGGCGGGGCCCCCCCGCCGCCAAAGACTCCAGACCTCCTGAATCCTCTGGGCAGCCCTATTTAAGCATTGTGGGAAAAAGCTGCATTAGCTCCATTTGTCAGGGAACACAAATAAATGGTCTTCAGACCTGCTGGCCTCAGTCCATTTACAGGACTGCATGTACTTGAATTGGCAGACAAAGGAGAAGTGGATAGAATTTATCTGGGTTTTAGAGAAGCTTTAGAGACTCATGCACAAATGAGCTACAATGTTAGTAAACTTAATAGGAGCATACTATTGGAATGGATTAAAAACTGGTTTGAAGATATAAAAGCAAGGGGTGCTGATAAAGTTTTGCATGTCTATATCACAAACAAGTGAAGGTTTCCAAGATAAGTATTAATTTCTTTACTACCCATATAAATGACTTGGCATACAATCTAATTTCAAAAGGAGCTAAATGTACTCACAAGAAAAACATGAGGAGGGAATGCTATTGATAAACTAGGCTCCCAGACAGGCTTACTTGGCAAAATGTAAAGTAACAAAACAAAGGATCAGGTTTGATCATTTAAAATGGGTACAAAGCTGAAGATACAGAGACCTGAGGGCACTTGTGAAGAACATGCTTAAACAATCTACATGCTGTTTGGCAGCCGTAAAAAGGCAAACATAGCCCTGGGGTGTTGTACACGGGGGTATGCTGGATAAATCTGTAGAAGTTATTTTGACATTACATAAAGACGCAGTGAGATCTCACTATCTCAAGTGCCAGCCTGGTCACTATAGTAGAAAACATCTCGGACTACAAAAAGATGTAGCAAAAGGGAGCTAACAAAATTCAACTTTCCTTACATTAGAGTTATAATAGCAGATTAGTCAGTGTCTAGCATCTCTCACGCTGTACAGGTAATTGTGAAAAGTAAGGAATGGTTTTGATTCCAATTCTCTGATCACAGAGCGATATCATGAATTGAGATAGATAAAAGGCAGTACCTCATTTATTCTAAAGGTGACTGAAACAGGAAACAAAACTGGCAAAGATGGAAATGGAATTATTTAAAAATACAAAGTTACAAAGCAACTAGCCATTAATATTTCTTGTATTAAGCATCTTGGGTGAATTTAAATTATATATCAATATTTCAAAATATGATTCACAGGAGTTGCTGGCATACATGAAAGTAACACAAGCATTCCCTGAATGCCCTTCTTTTTTGGCGCAAAGTATGTTTTGAATATAACATGCATGCACATTATCACAGTATTTTCCTAGCATTTCCAGTCTGATTCCTAATGATTACAAAGTACTTAAGATTTACTTACTGAATCATCAAGGCCATCTATATGTAAAACCACTGTTTTAGCACGTTTATTTGTACTGCCCAGGAAAAACTGAGCTTTCCGCCGGCAAGAATTCATTTCATTCACACCGTCCATGTCTGACATGTTGGAAGCTTGAAGGATGTCATAGATTTCAGAAGCTAAAAGTTTAGTCTCTCCTGGTGTAGTAGTCCTTAAAGAAAAAATAATAAATTGAGATTTATAACTATCTATTTTCACAGTGTTATTTCAAATAGCTGCCACATTTATGACTCGGTATCTTAAATGATCAGCACACTACAGAAGCATTTTATATAGCTAATATGCAGTTAGAAGAAAAGATTTCTTAATTAAAAATAACAAAAATAAAAGAGAGAGGGTCTACCAAACCCACTTCCATCATCCATAAGCCAGTGCTATTACCTTAAATTGAAGCCAGAACACGTGTCTATGTTAATTTTATACCTGTGAGCTTATTTTTAAATGATGTATCAGAACTCTTAGTTTTTATTTCTCTCTCTGCTATGTGTCATATCTATTTAGAAACCTGCAAACACAATAATTAAACTGATTGACAAACTTTGACACTCCCTCTCCCCACAACACGTTGATTAGGATACACAATGCAACCATGTTGTGTTCTAATTCCCTATTTGCTTAATAGCATCATTGATTAATCTCAGTTCCCAGAGCTATGTTGCAGCACCAGCTATGTCAACAAGAAAGCAAATGCAGCTGTAGATGTGACCTAAACAGTTGCACCTTTAATCTTCTGTAGATCCTTGTAGGAGAGGCTATCAAAATGCCTTAGGGATAAGTATCACATCTCTTGCCTACCTTGCGGGGTACCATTCCCATTTTACCATTTACATTTTAAATAGAAACACAGAGATTGAGTAACGAGTCAAAAAGTTATGCAGAAAGTCAACAGCAGAGCAGGGACTAAAACCCACAAGTTCAGACTCCCAGGTCTCTGCTCTAACCACCATTTCACATCCCTTCTTGACTGTGGATCTTTAAAAATTGCATTGTGGGGATATTCCCTATTAAATAAGTTAAAAGTAGGTCAAAATTGGTGGTATAAGCTATATGGTTGTATTCCTTTAAAGGAAATGGATTTAGATATTAGACTGGACATCTTTTTTTTTTTTATACTTAAATCACAACTGAATTTAATGGGCTAAATTCATCACTGAAGTAATTTCAATGAGCTCAATGAAGGGCAAGACTTAACTCATCATTAATCAACTACAATATTTGGAATGAATAAAAACACTACAGCAACATCAAACAATTCATCTTATGGTGGCCAATCAGTTTTGCTTGTAGGCATAAATATACTGGAGTAAATAGCTACGTTTTGCCTTTGAAGCTTTCCTCCTTACTATTTCATCCCAATAACTAGACTGGGTCAAACATCACCTCCATCCCAATTTCATATAATAGAAGAATAATGCTGGAGCAAAAATCTTAGTCAATTCCCTCCCTCTGGATCTCCTAATGAGTCTTGTCTTCTCTTCCCTGTGACTGTCTTTTAGATTGTAAACTCTTTAGAGAAGAACTGTCATATTTGAGTGTATGTACAATGCTCAGCAGGCCTGCGCTTAAAGTGATACTGTGAGGTTTGTCCTAAAGATGATAAAAACCAAGACACTGGGGCCTGAATCAGTACAGCATTTAAGCAATAACTTAAAATTAGGCATGTGCTTAAGTCCATCCCTCTACAGGGAAGCACATACTTAAGTCAATCGGGGTCATATAAAAAATGCACACATTTTCATAATACTCAAATTCATTGGATAAAATGTGTACATGTTGTTCACAGCTTGAAGTTGAAAGATGGCGTCTATATTTAGGTGCTAAGATTTGACAGTAGTGCCATGTGAGCTGATGCCTCAAGGAAAGATAAGTTAACTTTCAAGAAAATGACAGCGTAACAGGGCACCATAACACTAAAAGCCATTTGTTACGTTAAATTGTGTCGATCAAAATTAAAAGACATAGAAGCAAAGTTTTCTATAATATCTATTTCCTTTCAAATATAATTTGTTTTTCCAGTAAACTTAACTGGTCAGCTCACAATCAGTATAACTTTTTCCCAAAAGCTTTTTCCTAAATGCAGTAACTCCTCACTTAACGTCATCCTAGTTAACGTTTTGTTGTTATGTCGCTGATCAATTAGAGAACACACTCATTAATGTTGTGCAATGTTTGCTTATAACTTTGTTTGGCTGTGGGGGCTTGGACCTAGAGTGGGCCAGCAGCTCCCCTCCACCCCCATTAGTGCCTCCTACCAGCCAGCAGCCCTGTGGATCAACACCTCCCGCCTGCAGCAATCAGCCATTTCGCAGAGTTCGGGAGGCTCTGGGGGGAGAAGCAAGGACGTGGCACGCAGTCTGCCTCCCCACCCGCCACAGCCTCCTGAACGCCCCGAACCAGCTGATTGCTGCAGGCAGGAGGAGCGAGAATGTGGCACGCTCGGGGGGAGGAGGAGGTAAAGCAGGGGTGGGAAAAGGCAGGGCAGGGGTGGAGCAGGAGCTGGAAGAGTTGGAGGTTGAGCACGCCCCAGCACTTTGGAAAGAACAGCAAGAGGAGCAGCTGGATGATCCACCTTCTTTCATCCTCTGACTCCATCACGTCAACCACTCTTCACAATCATGGTCGCTGAGTACAGCATTGAATTGTTTGTTTAAAATTTATACCTGTATTATTGTTTGTTTAAATTTTTTTAAAATTTATACTGTAAATGTATATAATGTCTTTTCTCTGGCTAAATTTTTTTCCCCAGGAATCTAACCCCCTCCCCCCCCCCAAGTTACATTAATTCTTATGGGGAAATTGGATTAGCTTAACATCATTTGGCTTAAAGCTGCATTTTTCAAGAACATAACTACAACGTTAAGCGAGGAGTTACTGTACAAGTTTCTTATCTTAGCCTTAGAGTACATCATGGAACACAAAATAATCAGTTCAGAAAAGACAAAGACCACAATAATAAAAGTTACTTTAAAAAAATCCCACTAAAAACATTAGCCATAAAAAGGCACAGAAAAACTTAAAATTCAAAGTTGAATGGTATGCTATCTAATAATGAAATGGGACTTAATGTATAATGTAACAGTAAGCAGCATATATGTTTAGTGCTCCCAATATCACAGCTGGCAGGAATTCTGGTATAATTCCAGCTATCTTCATATAACTTCATTATTAAAATAACCTGCTAATTTGACAGTGGAAAAAGCAAAACCTGCTATTTTTTACAGACACATTAAAAAAGTATTCTCTAGGTTGTCCCCCAAACAATCCTTTTTAAAAAAGTAATAAAACTGCTATGGAAAAACATTGAACAAAATGTCTGGTTTGCAATTTCAGACAATTTATCATCATTAACAACTTCTATTCATCGCTCTGCAGGGGAACACAAACCATCTTCCCATTCAAGGTAATGGGAGTTGGGATTGGGTACCAGAGTCTCTGTTCACACAAAGATGATAAAACATGAGAGTTACCATTTTTCAGAAAAAGTTTAGACACAATTTTAATAATGAACTGTAAATCAGTGCATTAAGGCGGCTTATTAGTATAAATTGCAGATAACTAATATTCTAAAAATGTAAAGGGTTTGTAGCAGGTTTCCCGCAAACATAAGTATTACTCGATGGAGCCAGTTGCTCACAAGATTCAGCTCACATCACATATGTCCTATAACAGTAGCAATAAAAGGAAACTAAGCAAACAAACAGTTAAAGAGAGACAAACTGAAGTGATACCACCGTAGTATAAAAACAGAGACACAAACCAGAAATAGGAATATCAGTCAAAGTAAAGTTATATGAAGTATCCATCTATATAATGCAATACTGCCAATACTTACAATAACTAAGTTATAAACAAAAAAAAAACATTATGCCAAATACGTTACAGTTTCTAATGTGCTGGCAAAATAGAGTGAAATCTAAGTCTTGCACCAACCTGTTGCTGTTTCAGTTAAAAGGGACTAATAATATAACATCATCACATAATTAATTAAGGATGAAAGTATGAAAAACTAATACAATCATTAAAACTTTAAACACTTTTTGGCAGAAAAATAGGATCTGGGAAATACACTCTATAAATTATAAAACCAGTACCATATTTAAAACTTCTATGTTCTTTTCTGTTTGTATGGAGCCTAGCACACTGTCGGTGCTACCAGAAAAATAAAAATAAAAAACAAAAATGTAAACCACTAATACACAGTATAAATACAGTAAAATGTAAACAGGCAAGACAGTCTAGCAAAGACTAAAATACAATGAAGTTAAATCAAAGCTCTAGCACTACCGCCAACACTGGATCAAAGTAGCATGTGACATGTCAGGAGAGGATGTGTGAGATAGCTTAGTTGCAAATACAGTACACAGGATCTATTTTTTTAAACCCCAGAGCGATGGTGTATGCCAGAGGTGGGCAAACAAGGGCCATCCTGTCCAGCCCCGAGCTCCTGGCCTGGGAGGCTAAACCCGGCCCCTCCCCTGCTGTTCTCTCTCCCCCCGCAGCCTCAGCTCACCGCACCATCAGCACAATGCTCTGGTCAGCAGAGCAGTGAGCTCCCGGGGCAGCACAGCTGCAGAGCTAGGGCCTGACCCTGTGCGCTTTGCTGTGCGGCACGGCTGCCTGTCCTGGTGCAGTCGCACCACCAGCCACCGATGCGCCAGGCAGCGCGGTAAGGGGGCAGGGAGCGGGGGAGGGGAGGAGGGGTTGGATAGAGGGCAGGGGAGTTTGGGGTGGTGGTCAGGGGGTGGAGATGGGGATAGGGGTTGGTGCAGTCAGAGGGCGAGGAACAGTCAGGAAGGAGAGGAGGGGTTGGATGGGGCGGTGGGGGACAGTTAGGGATGAGGGGGCAGTTAGGGGCAAGAGGCCTTGGGGCAGGCAGGGAGAAGGGGTGGTTGGATGGGGCAGGAGTCCTGGTGGGGCAGTCAGGAAGGAGGGGGGGGTTGGATGGGGTGGGGGCGGGCGGGGGACAGAGAACGGGGGGGAGGATGTGGCAGGATTCCCAGTGGGGGCTGTCAAGAGATGAGCAGCAGGGGGAGGAGGGATGTCGGATGGGGGTGGGGTCCGGACCACGCCTGGCTATTTGGGGAGGCACAGCCTCCCCTAACCAGCCCTCCAAACAATTTCAGAAACCCGATGCAGCCCTCAGGCCTAAAAGGTTGCCCATCCCTGGTATATGTGCTCAACTGAATTTGTACAGTTCATCACAGGGTTCTTATCTTTCACATTGTGACGGGCTGTATCTAATTCACCCAAATTTTTCAAAGCCATTGATTCTACAGACGGACGCCTCAGAAGTGGGGTTTGGGGCCATACTGTCACAGGAGCTGGATGGGGAGGAATGCCCCATGCTCTACCTGAGCCGGAAGCTGTTCTCCCAGGAGACTACATATGCTACCATTGAGAAGGAGGGCTTAGCAGCGAAGTGGGCAATTGAGGCCCTAAGGTATTACCTACTAGGGGGCCCCTTTCACCTCATCACAGACCACGCACAGATCAACACCATGAAGGACTCGAATATCCAGATTATGTGATGGTCAACCTCTCCTTCCAGCACTATGCATTCACGGTACTACACCATATAAGTAGAACTCATGCTAATGCAGGCTGCCTTTCCTGAATAGGAGGGGAGGATGAAGGAGAAGGACCCTCGCTGGGTCCTTGCTTGAGGGATAACGTGTGTGGCAGGGTGTACCTACCCCACACAGATCCCACTCGGGTTAAACACCAAAGAGGCCACGCCCCCTTGCCTCTGCCAGGCATGCTCAACCAGGAGACAGGATATAAAAGGGAGTGGTCTAGCTCAGTCTGGGCTGGCTGAGGAGGAGAGTGCACACACATTGCAGGCTCCTGCCAGGGAGTTGCAGGGGCTACCGATCATGGAGGCCAAGCTGCTGGGATCAACGATAGAACCACTAGACCCTAGAGCATGAGAGTGAATTGGAAGGCTGACACCCCCAGGAAAACTCACAGAGCAGGAATCAAGGGTAGGAAGCAACCATGGGAACACAACTGTTAAAATAGGAAACTGATCCAAACTGCAGACTCCTTCACAGGGCCCTGGATCAGTACCTGGTGGAGAAGGGTGGGCCAGGGTCACCCTACCCACCTCGGGGTGCAGGCACTACTCAAGGGCTCCAGCTGCGAGGCCACACAGCCCTGCAGGCCAAGGCAGCCCCATGGGCTCTGTCTACAAGGCCATGCTGTCCTGCTTTATAGGCTAGGACAGCTGGATCTACTCTAGCTACTTGAGCTGTAACCCATTATTTGTCGCATACAACCTGACACCTCGTATTGGGGTGTATCTACCCCATGACACACCAAATATTTAAGAGGTCAAAAACAGTGAGTAAATTTGAAATATAGAGCAAGTAACTGATCCTACAAACATTGCTGTCAATGGGATAACACAGTAATCAAAGCTATTCCAATGAGAAGTGTCTGGAGAACTGGATCCTAACATTTTAAAGATAAGTTTCATTTAATGTAACCCCTCCTTTGCTATTCCATGAGTTTACATATTCATGGAAAACAGCACCTGTTATCAGTCCAAGGGAAACTGTTTACGTTCATAGTACTGAACTGACTGAATTACTGTCTTAACCCTAAAACGAGAGCTAACAACTGTGGTTTCTGCACAGGTCGATTTACAATCCATGTTACATATGGTCTGAGGAATCTTACTGAAAAGTCTGAAGCACTGATATAAAAACCTCACATTTATCACTGAATGCTTCAACTGAAATCAGTAAAGAAATCATAACATGAAAGGACTCAGTAAAGCATTCTCTCAATACATCTATTTGGAGAAACCCATTCTTACAATGAACCTCAAGAGTCTTTCCAAACAATGTTTGGGAAAGTGTTTGTTCTGGTAGAAGTCAACATTTCCAGAGGGTCACAATGAGTATTTTTCTATTGAAATACAGTAATTAGAGACCTCAGGAATGGAAGTTGTTCATAAATCTGAAATGTTCATAATTCTGAAAAAAGTTATGGTTGTTCTTTCAAAAGTTTACAACTGAATATTGACATAATACAGCTTTGAAACTTTACTATGCAGAAGAAGAATGCTGCTTTCCCTTTTTTTTTTAAATAGTTTACATTTAACACACAGTACTGTATTTGCTTTTTTGTTTGTTTGTTGGTGGGGGTGGGGGGAAAGGGTGGTGTCTGTGCAGCTGCCTGATTGTGTACTTCTGGTTCCAAATGAGGTGTCATAACTCTAGTGCTCATAACTCTGAGGTTCTAATGTACAAATATGCTTGATAGAGGCACTCTCCAGTTAAATATATGTATATAAATGTATAAACCAGCACTTCAAATAAGGGTTATAACTTTGTTTTATTAAAATAATATAGAAATCTTTCTATATACACTTTTAAATATATGCTTATATCAAGTATACCCAACAGTTCCTCAATCTATTCATTTTCAGATGGCCAATTTCTCGTAAGCTTCACTATTCTTATGTTCAAGATAGTTTCAGTCAGTAGGATCATTTTGATCAGCACTAAGGTGCACAAGACTGAATACTCTAGGGCATGTTGATGGCAAATCAGCTAAATAGGGAAAAGTTGCCAACCCTTGTTTCTAGAAATGGATCTGTCACTAACATTAGCTTGGTGAAAACTTACAGTACAGATGACAATCCAAAAGGAGAGTACAATACTGAAGAAGACGTGCAACACAAAACCAAAAGGTATTACTTCAGCCTGGGGATTATGTAAAAAGTAAGCAAGTGTTTTGGAGGCTAAAATATTATTTGGTATAATTGTTAAGGACATTGAATTGGTGGACTCCATCTGGGGTCCAAATGGAACTCTAAGATAGGACAATCATTTTGAGATCTGTTTTTGATCAACAAAATTGATCAGGATTCTGAGAGTTGCTCATCATTGTCTCTACTGCTGAACAGGTATTGAATAATCTCTTTATATTGGATTTCTTCTCCAGGAGACAAGGAAGCAGGACAGCAGGGAAAGATGCAGGAAGTAACTGCTTTTGACAACTGATCTAACTCTTCTGTCTTAAGAAATGACCCTCCAACTAGTGTTGAAAGCAAAGAAGTACGTCTTCAATTTGAAGTATCCTCAGGATAATAAAATAGTCAAAAGGATGTTGTGAAGGCCAAGGCTAAAACAGGTTCAAAAAAGAAATAAATACATTCAAGGATGTCCATCAATGGCTATCAGCCAGGATGGGTAGGAATGGTGTCCCTAGCCTCTGTTTGCCAGAAGCTGGGAATGAGCAACAGGGGATAGATCACTTGATGATTACCTGTTCAGCTCATTCTCTCTGGGGCACCTGGCATTGGCCACTGTCGGAAGACAGGATACTGGGCTAGATGGACCTTTGGCTGACCCAGTATGGCTGTTTTTATGTTCTTATGACTTTTGATAGGACTGGAGATGGACACTGCCACCACAAGCAGTACCTCCGACCTGATAGGAATAGGAGCTTCTTATTCTTTCTGGTATATCAAAAGATGAGGTATACCTGAAGTCTCGCTGGGCATGAAAATAAGAACTGGAAATGAAAGCTTCCAACTTTTCCTGGGTGATAGGCACATTATTCACCTTTTTATTTTCTTCAAGTCCTAGTCTAAAGGTTCCCTGAACAACTGGCTGCCACTATATGGGAGGGTCATGATGTCAAATTTAGCACAACTCAATGATACAGTTATGACTTCATGTGGGCTATCAATGATACAGTCATGATGGTGGGCTATCATGTGCCCAGCAATAAATCAGGTGGATACATGGATTCCATCCTGCAAGCCATCAGGGTACTCTACAAAGGGAAAGAGCCTCTTAGGACTGTAAAGAGCAGCTTTTCAAGAGGGTTGATCTCAGCAACCAAGCATCCGTTAGAAAAGAACAACTTTTAATCCCTAACTGCAGTGGGCTGGTGTAAAGAAGGAAGGAAAATATATATTTTGTAGTTTAACTAAAATAAAGGAGCTTTTAGCAACCATGGAATGCTTTGAAAATGGAGGGTTGGGGTGAGAATGTAACAAGGTCTTGAAAATAATGGGTTTAAAAGGCCAGAAGGAATATGGCATCTAGCAAGACAAGTTTTGGGAAGAATGCTGACATTAAAAGGTAACTGACAAGATAGGAGGAAAAGTCCTTGAAAAACAAACACTCTAAATTATAGAAGATGGTCATGAACTGGTTAAAAGGAGTTCAGTAATGTACTGATAGTGTCCTTTAACATACTGATGTTATCTTGAAGAAAGTGACCCAGTTATAACTCTTGTCTAGGCCTCAGAAAAGAATCCAACCTCAGAGTGCCCAAATCTGTTTCATAGCTAAGGTCAGCAATTGGCAATGACATCACTTGTTTGTTAAGTATCAGAGGGATAGCCATATTAGTCTGAATCTGTAAAAGCAGCAAAGAATCCTGTGGCACCTTATAGACTAACAGACGTTCTGGAGCCTGAGCTTCCGTGGGTGAATACATGCATCCGATGAAGTGGGTATTCAACCCATGAAAGCTCATGCTCCAAAACCTGTTAGTCTATAAAGTGCCACAGGATTCTTTGCTGCTTTTACTTGTTTGTTAAAGAGTGAACTCTTGAAGGGTTTAAGCACTCAGGTCTAGCCCTTTGAGTATCTTGATCAAATGTTTATGAATGATTGTCACTGTATGGAGGTAGGCACTACTTATTATATAGGATTTTTAGACATGTTTGTATAGATATCATTTGAACTTTGGATTTAATAAAACAATTTATGGTTCAACTAGTTTTTGATGATATCCTGTATTGATAATTCCAGTGTCTGGATTCATATTGGTGACCTACAGGCAAAAGTCTCTGAAGCTCATTAGCAATGCCCAGAGCCATCCAGTGCCCTCATAAGTGCTACTATTATACCTTCAGGAGTGAAGTTTTCTGGAAAGAATATTTATTAAATCAAGATCTGACCTTTCCAGAGCTTACCCGGGCAGGGTCTGCACACACCACCACCATCTCCATACACTGCTTTCAGTCTTCTTCAAACATATCTTTACGCTTTCCCCCGACCCTGTTCTTAAAAGCACTGCACTCATTAACCAAAAACACACTAAAAACAAATATTAACTCAACATTCAAATATGTTTTGCAATGCAATATTATTTTAAAAACTATACCAAAATCCTCATACTAGCATATATATTTTTCCCCACGTGAGTCTGTCATAAACAGATAGTTAAGGGCTAATGTCTCTCTTACCTGTAAAGGGTTAACAAACAGGGAACCAAAAACACCTGACCAGAGGACCAATCAGGAAACAAGATACTTTCCAATCTCGGTGGAGGGAAGCCTTTGTTTGTGTTTTTTGAGTTTTGTTTTGTTCTCGCTGGGTCCTGAAAGGGACTAGATGTGCAACCAGGTTTCTTGCCAGTCTCTTATATATTCAGAATAGTGAGTAAGTAGGAAAGGCGGTTATAGTCTTTTGATTGTTTTCTGTATTTGCAAATGTGTAGTTTGCTGGAAGTATTTTAAATTGTATTTTGCTTGGGGGTGGGGGTTTCTCTCTAGTGTCTATAAGCTGAAAGACCCTGTAACTTTTACCATCTAAATTACAGAGATAACTTTTACTTTTACTTTTTTTTCCTTTCTTTTTATTAAAAGTTCTGCTTTTTAAGACCTGTTTGATTTTTTCTCCTTGTTGAGGCTCAAGGAAATTGAGTCTGTACTGACCAGAGAATTAGTGAGAGAAGGAAGGAAAGAGAAGGGGGAAAAAAAACCCTGATTTCTCTGTGTTGTGATTCAAGGAGTTTGAATCACGGTGATCTCCTAGTGTACCCAGGGAGGGAAAGATCTGGGAGGAAGAAAGAAAAAGGAGGGGGGGAATGGTTTATTCCCCTTTGTTGTAAGACTCAAGGAACTTGGGTCTTGGGGGTCTCCAGGGAAGGTTTTGGGGGGACCAGAGTATATCAGGCACTCCAAGTCCTGATTGGTGGCAGTTTATCAGATGTAAGCTGGTAATTAAGCTTAGAGGAATTCATGCTGGTACCCCAACTTTTGGACTCTAAGGTTCAGATTGGGGAAATATACCATGACATGATGGCAGTGTGTGGGAAAGATGGAATCCAAAAGCTACAACCAGAGAAATTTTTTTTTCCTTGCTCCTTTCTGGTTGTCCAGAGAGATTGCCTGAGGGCACACACATTAAGGTTTAACAAGGGTCTTTTGTTAAACAAAGCAGGCTTAAGTGGTCAGCAACAGACTCCAGCAAAACACATCTGCAAATGAAAGGGTTTTTTATTTCTTTTTACTTTACCGAGAAAGGCACTGTTGCTAGGCAACCCTAAGATGGCAACAAATAAGCAGCAGTTCAGGCAGTAAACACCAGAGGGCACCCCAACACAAGAAAGCAGGAACCATGACTACCAAGGACCCGAAACAGGAACTGGCAAGACTGGATGCAGAGGGACACATCAGAGAAGCCGACCACAAGCGAAACATGGAAAGAAAACAAAAAGAAATAGAAATAAGAGAAAAAAAGGCGGAGCTGAGAGAAAGAAGACAAAATCAAAGAAGAAGCCTACAAAAGAAAACAAGCAGCCAAAGAGGAAGCCTACAAAAGAGAACAAGAAGCATAAGATGCAGACCACTGAAGACAGATGGAACTCCAGAGGGAGGCCTACCAGCAGGCCCTGGCATTAGAACAGGCTAAGCAACAAAACACAGCCAATCCTAACAACACTTCTCCAGTTGTTGTTCCACATCCCAAAAAATTTCCCACCTACAAGGCAGGTGATGACACTGAAGTGTTTTGCAATGCAAAATTATTTTAAAAACTATACCAAAATCCTCATACTAGCATATATATTTTTCCTCACGAGTCATCATCCAAATTTGAACCCACAACCTTCAGATGCATAGCTCAGAGCTCTTCACTTCATTTACAGGCATAAGTGGTAATGGAAGCATGCTATTGGGATGTATGAGGAGCATCCCAAAGATGATGACAACTATTTGTGAACTAGCACTAGAATGTTAGCTATCAGTATTCCAGGTTTCTACTCCTGACTCTGTGGGCAGAGTATGGGCCAGTGGTTTAAACGCAACAAGTGTAATGATACCCCCGAGTCAGCTGCTGAACCTGGGATCTCTAGAACTAAAACATGTACTATCACTTCAGCAAAAGGTCCATTTTCACTAGCATGAAGGCAGTAACAGACTCAAACATCTCTAATTTTGTGGGCTATTAGAGAGAGAAGAGAGCCACGCTATGTTATTTCCTTGAGGAACCCAGCCTGATTTAGCTTATTTCTCCTAATAGGAAGCACTTGAAACATGGATGACACTTGGGTCTGTTACAGTAGAAATCTGAGTTCTATCCCAGCTCTGCCTGACATAACCTTGCCAACCCTCTCAGTTACATTAGCTGTACGTGTGACTGGTAGTTATACCTCCCCTAAGGTAGAGGCATGAAGTCTTGGCTAGGAAGGGCTGCAAAGTATACAGAAATATTAAAAGCAGTCAGTTGAAGAGCAAGGATTAACGTGCCTTCCTTGAGGCTACAGGGTTTTGAAAAAGAGAAAATTTTACTGGTCATGAAGGAAAGGCATGACAGAACTGCAAGACGAATTAGAAGCAGCAGATCTGTTGTTATCTCCTTACAATACTAACTTTACAAATTACCTATGATATACTAAACTAGGGAAAGTTTCAGTAAGAGTGAGCTCTGCATTTAAACTGTCCATTTTGTCCAAAACAAATACAGTGTGCTCAAGAAATATTTTATGACATTTACATAATCACTCTACATTTCTGCAGTTTCATTGATCATCTGTTCCCATTCTAGTATGATATGAGTATTAAATTGTGGGCTGAACCTGTACACTCGAAGAACCAAATGTAGGCTTTTGTATGCTATATCTATATTCTCACAAATGCTCTTGAAAGCAATAAATTATTAATTCCCCTTCTTGTATAGTGTTAATAGTGCAAAACCACTAATCTCTTGTTATTACAATGTAATTATTTTACTATTTCATAAAAATACACATCACTAACTAGGCATCAAGAGAGTGTTCACTAGTTCAGCCTATTATCCTTTTATCACCAGAAAAGAATACAAACTTTAAACCATAGTGTAACAATAGATTTAAACAGATACCATATGCTTATCCCAGCTATTTGTCCAATTTCATTTAACTCTTGCTATATACACACACTAAATGGGAGGTCAGTATTTGAACTTCCATGGCTTGATATCTACCATACGGACAAATTCCAACAAAATCAGGCCCTATTACTCAATGAAACTTCAGGCTTTTAGCATTTGCTAGATAAAATTGAGCCTAATAGACACAGAACTTCAATGTTGTTGGAGCCGTATCAGTCCCAGGATACTGGAGGGACAAGGTGGGTGAGGTAATCTCTTTTATTGGACCAACTTCTGTTGGTGAGAGAGACACGCTTTCAAAAAAATATTACCTCACCTGCTTTCTCTCTCTAATAGAACTTCATGCTGAGTTTCACAGTATTTAGTTCAAACAGCTTGTCCCAGTAGTGAACAGCAATCAATTAATGTAATATATGTTTATGGCAAGAATCATTTTCATGCTTCTTCTGCTATAATGATTCAATGGTAACATGAGGAGCACAGTCTCTGCCTAGCCCTCCCCACTGTATGACATTAATGACGTATACAAAGTCATTCCTGCCCTTCCTCAGTGACTATCCTGAAAGAGCAAGATTAACAGCAGTGCTGATAGCATTGAGGGAACACTATTTCTGGAAAGAGTTAAATGCAGAAACAGATTCTGCATTGAAGTTTTCATGCTCCTGGAACACTGAATTGGAGCTCAGTTCCCACAAAATAAAGTCTTGCTCTCATAGAAGTTAAAATCACCAGAAGAAGAAACTTGTGGTAAGGCAAGAGAGACAAATAGCTTTACAATCTAGAAAACTTTCAAATGGGTAGATGATTAAGATTGCTAATGCTAATCAATGCAATACAGAGAATGTACTTGAAAATGAAGATTATTAGGTAATATTATTTCCTGTTTCAGTGCTCCTAGAACTACTTCCACGTTGTGTACTTTTATGACAAACCTCACATTACCAGCTTCACAGTTGGACGAAAAAACAGTATTCCTAAGGGAATGGCTCTAGAGCAGCGGTTCTCAGCCTGTTTATCACTGTGGGCCGCATATGTGGTCCACAATGTGTTACGTGGGCTGCAGGCTGAGAACCACAGTGCCCTCCCCCACCCAAAACCACCCACAGTCCCCTATACCTAGCACCTTCGCCCAGAATGGGGCCATGAATGGAGCCCTGGGCACGGGTCAGGTGGTTAGACCCCAAACCCCAGCGCGCGGCAGCAGTTGGCAGCCGGGCCCGGATCCCGCCGTGCAGGGAGGGGCAGCCGGGACTCGAGTGCTGCGGTGCACAGAGGGGCAGCCGGGACAACTGACACCGCGACAAGAGCAGAGCACCTGGCACAGACCAGCAGCCAGGAACCGAGAAGGGGGGCCAGGAGCAGAGCCCCACCTAAAATGTGGGGGTGCTGCTACACCTGGAAAACCCCCTAGTTCCCAACGTCCCCAAAACCTTCCCACAGACCCACTCTCCCACTCTTTGTCCTCCCTATGGAACTCACCAGCACGCTGGTGCAGGCTGCAAGACGCTGTCTCCCCCTAAGTCAGCCCCGCTCCCTGCCAGACCAGAAAGGCAAATTTTTGAATTTTTTTAAGCACACAGCTGGGCTACAGCTGTGAGCTAATTGGGCTGCATGCGGCCTCCAGGTCGAGAACTGGTGATATAGAGAATGGAACATGAGCCAAAACTTCAAAATCCTTCTGTACCCCTCGGTGGACTGGATGATTCTCAGAGGATTGAATGGTAATGGAACAATTTACTGAAAGTTATGGAGGAATCTTTGTCACTGGCAATTTTAAAATTCACACTGGGTGTTTTTCTGAAAGTCTTGCTCTAGGAATTATTTTCAGGAAGTTCCATGGCCTGTGCTATGCATGATCACAATGTTCCCTTTTGGCCCTAATGCATGAAAATGGGTCACCATTGTAATTTGTCCAAAGTTGTTACTTTGGGCTTCTCTACATGAGGAAATTGATTGGAATAACTATAGCAGAATACTTCACTGTGAGTACACACTATTCAGGAATAAAAGTATATTCTTTCAGGAATAATTACTTCACTATAAACTCTCTATTCTGGCATAAAAATCACTTTATTTTGGAATAATTTGAGTATCCACATGGGGAGCTATTTGAGAATGCCGCAATAGCTATTCTGGTCTGTTTCCCCATGTAGACAAGCCCTTACACAACATTTCTATCATTTGCTGGGTTTTGTACAATAAGTTATGGATCTCAGTCCACTTCCTAGTAGGCTCACATCTGCTTCATAAAAACCAACATGACAACCGGCACTTTTGTTGTCCATCTCAAAAAAGGGGCCAAGGACTAATGGAGCATGGAGACTGGCTTCACACGTGAAAATGCTCCCCACAAACTAGGGTTGGAGGCACACTACTTGCAAGGAAAGGTGGGGAAACTTGTAATGTCAACTGCCTGTGTTGTTCCTTTTTCACAGATAAGTGACTTTGATCTCCGACACTATCAACCTTTCCTGGGTACCAAATTCACTAAAAAAGAATCAGCTGCCCCTTTTTAAAAAAGTATCGTGGCAACCTTTGTTCTCTCAGTCAGCATATCACAGAAGCAGTGTTGCCAACTCATGATTTTGTCATGAGTCTCATGATAATTATTTCAGCATGGTAGCCGTGTTAGTTTGTATCAGCAAAAACAACTAGGAGTCTTTCTGGCACCTTAGGAGACTAACAAATTTATTTGGGCATATGCTTTCATGGGCTAAAACTCATTTCACCAGATGCATGGAGTGAAAAATACAGTAAGCAGAATATATATTATAGCACATGAAAAGACGGGAGTTCCCTCACCAAGTGGGGAGGTCAGTACTAACAAGCCAATTAAGTTAAGGTGGAAGTGGCCTATTCTCAACAGCTGACAAGAAGGGCTTAATACCAAGGGAGGGAAAATTACTTTTGTAGTGCTAATGAGGCCAATGCAATCAAGGTGGCCCATTTCCAAAAGCTGTCAACATGTTGCGAGTATCAGCAGAGGGAAAATTATTTTTTGTAGTGACCTATCCACTCCCAGTCTTTATTCAGGCCTAATTTGATGGTGTCCAGTTTGCAAATTAATTTCAATTCTGCAGTTTCTGGTTGGAGTCTGTTTTTGAAGTTTTTTTGTTGAAGAAATGCCACTTTTAAGTCTCTTATTGAGTGTCCAGGGAGATTGAGGTGTTCTCCTACTGGTTTTTGAATGTCACAGTTCTTGAGGTCTGATTTGTGTCCATTTATTCTTTTGCATAGAGACTATCCTGTTTGGCCAATGTATATGGCAGAGGGGGACTGCTGGCACATATGTATTATATATTTTTTTTCTGCTTACTGTATTTTTTACTCCATGCATCTGATGAAGTGGATTTTAGCCCAGGAAAGCTTATATCCAAATAAATTTGTTAGTCTCTAAAGGCGCCACAAGGATTCCTTGTTGTTCTTTATGATAATTATTGTTTTTCTTAAAGCCCCAGCTCCTGGAGTCAGGTGGATATGTGATGATTTCAGCCTTCATTCTTAAAGAAAAAGTAAGTTTCTAGCCCTTGCGGCTGTGAAGAAAGCTTCAAAATGTGACCTTATTTCACCCTAAAGGCTCAAAAAGCTGAAGGCAAATAAAAAGAACACCAAATCTATTATTTTGACATAATCTCATGATTTTCGGTGAGCCTGGCAATACTGCAGAAGAACCTGCCAGCTTCAGCATTTTGTCTTGTAAATTGAACAGCTACCAAGGAAGGACACTGTATTTCTAGAATGTATTTGACATATGCTGACTGCAATGTTTAATTAGTGTTAAAGACACTCTGTGTTCCTGTTATTAAACCTTCCTCTCTGCCAAGCTACATGAGTCTTCCTTTCTCTTCCACATTCCAACGTTGAGTGCACAACCTTCCTTCCCCCCACACAGACAGACAGAATGGATGCAGGTTTTGGAGATGCAAATAAGTCTTTTCCCTGGAATGCCTTTTAAAGTGAATCTTGACACATTAAATTCAGTACATTAGCAAAATGTTTCTTATATGATCAGCAATTAAAAGAGTTATTTAAATTGTTTGGTATCAGCTTTTACACTATAGAGATGAATGGATTGTTCATATACATCAAAACTATTTCTTCAGTCTATCCCTGAAGATTAGGTAAAACAGTATTGTACCGATTACATGTAGAAAGAAAACTTCACAGATAGAAGCAGCAGACACTTGTTGTGATGTAAAATGAAAGATTAAATGCTGAAGAACAAATTGAAAATTCCAAATTACATGGAGATCCCCTAAATTAAGCTACTGGTTGGCCCTTGTCATCCGAGTTTCTAAAACACAGATAGAAATAAACTTGTTGATGATTTCAATTACACCAGTTCAGATTTAGTACTTTCTCACAATACATTTAAAATCTCACTTTTCTATTTTAAGATTATATTTAACCGCTTCACAAAATTCTTTGATTGTGACCAAAGGATTATGTTTATGCTGCTAGTCCATTTTGCAATTCTGTAGTCCTCTTTACATTTAAATATGAAGGCACAGAGCTCAAACTAAACAATATTAGCTTTTCTCTGCCAATAAGCGAAGAATAATGTCCACTTTTTTCAGTAACCAACACAGAAAAAAGTCTTTATTCATGTAGCATCATATGGCTTGATAAAATGGCTGAGCACCAGCTGTTTTGACCATAGGCAGTGGATCCTCACAAACTGTTCCATTTTCAGATTTTGCCCAGTGATCACACCTCTCAGTTTCAAACCTTCCTAATTTTTCCATTTATTTTGAGATGCATAATTCAAGATATGGACAATAATGAAGGCAACTCAGATCTGTTATAATAATCCTTGCAAATACAAATAAACCTATTTTAATCTTTATGAAGATATTAAATGAAGATCTGAAATTTCAACCGTCTGCCATTTTAATGTGATTGTTCTTGCAGTCAATCTTTTATGCATCCATCCTTTTCTTTTTCAAATCCCTACTCAAAAACCACACTCCTTCCATGAACGCTCCTAGATTTGGCTATCAAACCCTGAACTGTTAGGATTAACATAACACCTGTTGCACTACCAGGAATCTTCACTGCTTGGCTATTCAGTGATTTACATATATAATTTTAGCTCTGTCATGTGTCTGCTTGAATTGTAAATGTGCTAGGGCAGAGAGTGCAATTTTTGTATGTTTTGCAGAAGCACTGAATGCAGACATAGCACATTGACAAGACATACTACAAAAACAACACTCTCCATATCTTCAAGGAGAGATACTGAACAAACTGATGCCACATATATTGCATGATATTTCACTGGGCTTTTGCAACTGAACTTCAGCTTTGCAAAACAGTTTTTAAAAGCCTAGCTATAAAATCTACTCTACAATGCTGACAGAAACAAAAGTATCATATTCACTCTTCAAAACAGTTGCTCAGTTCAAGTTCAGTGAGGTTATTTTGCTTATGGTAAGACAGACTAGTCATAGCAGCATCCTGGGAATACTTGACCAGACATTAAGTAAATGCATCTTAGGCATACCGCTGGATGAAAGGAGCCTTACCTGCATTGATTTTGCCAATGATATAGCACTAGTTGTTGAAACAATGCACAAGCTGGTTGTGGCACTTTACCATGTGAAAAAGTCCATAAGCAAAAGTCAGCCTGAAAAATAATTAGGGCAAAACACAATTCTTTTGGTCAGCGAATTTTGAACATGTGACCACACAGTTGAGAGTGCCAGTAATTTCACCTACCTGAGCTCTGTTATGGATAACACTGAGAAAGAATTGAAAGCTGCACTGTAAAACCCTTGTTAATAGGACAATTCATCAACAGTGTCTTTGCAAACTAAAGATTTTTATAAGCAGAGGACAAATTGAGAATAATTCAAGGCTTCGGTAGTCAAGATTGAAAAGAAGTTGGACACTATTCAGATGAAGCATCTCTGAGTGATTTAAAACATTATGTGGTTCAAATTTAAGCCACATGCAGAGATCCATCTTCTAACTAAACAAGTCCAGCTCTCAGTTGCCCAAGGCTCTCTAATGTGGTAAGGTCATTTGCTAGGAAAGTCTACCAACTTCCCTGCAAGAATCATCTTTGACTTCGACCCAATTAAAGCATGATGGAAAAAGACCTGCCGGAAGACCTAAAACATGATGGTTGGAAGACATCGCCACACACCTGTTCCCTGCAAACAAACAATCTACAAGTACAATCTCGTAATGAACCAGTTTATGATGAGACAGATCATCATAGAAATGCCGAACATGTTTGCTGTCCTCTATGCTGTCCAGACAGCCTGAGAGCCAACTAGCTTGGAACATAACTAAATTTTAAGTCTTGAAAAACACTCTTTTTAATCTAATACCTGCCATACTCAGTAGGCCTAAAATTTGACTTACTAGAGGTGGTTCCAATTAAAGACCAAACAAGTATACAGAGTGTCTTTCCAGCTCCTTGCTGTGACCAACTATTATTAACAATTATGCTGCGATAGTACCTAAAGGCCTACTACACAGGGTCTTCCATTTTGGAAAATGATCATCTCTGTCGCAAATAAGTGGATGAGACAAACAAACAGGTTAGGGTGTGGACCACGAAAGGCAGAGTAATACGAATAGGGCAGTAGTTTTCAAAACTTTTGTACTGGTGATCCCTTTCACACAGCAAGCCTCTGAGTGTGATGCCCCTTATACATTAAAAACACTTTTTTATATATTTAACACCATTATAAATGCTGGAGGCAAAGCGGGGTTTAGAGTGGAGGCTGACAACTCATGATCCCCCATGATTCCCTGAGGGGTCCCGGCCCCCCAGTTTGAGAACCCCTGGAATAGGGTTTGCACATCTACATTATGCTTGTACAAGGTGATATGTTGTAATTACAAAACTTCAGCTTCAAGCATTTCAGAGAGCAGGTGCTTCATCAGTTTCCATATTCACAAGAATACCAATGATGGAGACTTACAAACATGCAAGTACCCACACAGAAAATGCAATAGTTTGTTAGTATATGCCCACAACCACTCACAGTTTTGTTTTATCACCAACTAGTATTTCAACTTTACTGTTTCTCCGCCCACAGTGTTCTCCTGTTTTCACAAAATCAAGAGGAAGACATTATACAATGAACATAAATAAAACCAGTGTGATTCTGCACCTCTTACTGTATGCGTTTCAGCAAATATTATGTGAATTACTTTGATTTTTTTTTAAGCTAAACATAATACATCTAAGCGTTGCCAGTTCCAGAGAATAAATTAAATTTTCAAAAGCCATAGGTAATTAAGACTACCCAAAATTAAAATTGAATAAGAAGTCAGGAATTATAGAAGTGCATGCATTTCACCATATCTGCAAGGGACTCTATGTAATTAAACACATATTAATTGCCCCAATCTTCTTAGGCAAGTAATAAATTGGAAGAGCTGATTAATACACTGGATTTAGTTCAGCTTGTTAAACCTGACACCCTGGCAAAGGAAGACTATCTTGAAAAGCTCTTTTAGCTAAGTAATTGGAATTTTACTCTCAGCAATTGCCATTCTGTAATAAGAGCTATTTGGTATATTGATTCCCCACCAGTATTTTTATTAATACGTCAGTTATATTGTAAGAGTACCATCATGATGCTCATACAGCTTATGAAAAAATTGTGACCTTTAATCTTTACTGTCCATCAAGAGTCACTTTCATTCTGAACATAAAATGAGTATATTTTCTTGTAGGCTATAAATCCTAATTAATTCTAGAAGTTACTAATAAAATTTTATAAAGTCCAAGTAGACACATTAAGTTCCCCACACCATGAAGCCAATGACTACATCAGTATGTAACATTAAAGAGCTGCTGATGCCTCCTGGAAAACTCTGAAACACTTCGTTTTGAGACAACTCTCCATTCCCCACCCTTTTTAATTATTATTATTATTATTATTATTATTAAACACATACACACACACTCTCTCTCTCTACTTGGTAGAGATTGGTAAAGCTTTCCAGGACAGGAATCATGTCTTCCTATGTATATGCATAATGTACAACACAAGGGGGACCTGGTCCTGATGAGGACACTATCACAACAAAGAATAAACAAACTGAACAGAAACAAGATTTTAATTTAAAAGCGTTTGCTCCAGCGGTTTATTAATCACCTGAAAAGACCTCGATTTCCAATTAAAACAAAACTGGTTGCTGATGTAAGAACATCACCACAAAGAATTAGGGTTACAAGGGCTGGATTCTCATCTCACTATGCTAATTTAAGTCCATTAAAATGAAGTTACTCTTGATTTACACAAGCATAAGGGAGTGGAAAATCAAGCCACAGTGTAGAACAATCAGCAGGAATAGAAGAACTACTGAGAAGCTAAAATATTGTTTTCATATAAATCTTACTAATACAGAAGAATGTAGAAAATAAGGGACATGTAGACAGAAGTGTTTCTAAATAAAATGGTTCTTCGTAAGTCTTCTATGAAAACATGCAGTTTTAACCTGGATTTCCCACATGTTATTGCAACAAGCAGTATTTTATAACAACCATCTTATGAAATATCCCAGAAAGCTTTATAAAAATATTCCAAATCAAAGTAAGTCTGAAAGAACCTAATAAACCCCAAACATGTCAACCCAGTGGAATAGTAAAGTTGAGTTTAAAGACATTTAGTGTTTCTGCTGAATGACTTTAGTCCCCAACATTTACTATTATTTCTATGCTAGCAAGAGACTAGCAATTATGTACAGTGCAAAACAAAATAATAGCGAACCTAAAGCTCCTTTCCGGTTCCTTAATTGTGACGTAATATTAATAGTGAATCAGTACACTAGCCAGTTTAAGCAGTGGAATAACCTTAACAATTGAGATATAATGCCTATTAAAAAAAAAAACACTTCAAAATCTGAGCATATTTAAGAGTAGGTTATATAAATGTCTATTAGGGATGGTCTAGACAATATTTGGTCCTGCCATGAGGGCAGGGGACTGGACTCGATGACCTCTCGAGGTCCCTTCCAGTCCTGGAGTCTATGAGTCATTAGCTAATGTCAGAAAATTTTCTTTCAAAAAGGAATTAGCTACTAGTCTATCTGCCACATTTAGTTAAAGCAGGTGATTGTCATCCATAAAATACCACTAAGTGGGTGGGAATTTAGTGTGGGGAGAGGAGTAATCAGTGTTTCAAGATTACAATTCAAAATATAACTAAGGATAAAAACAAAACATGATGTTACTGTGAAATGTCATTGTATAATCAAAACGGTGTATAAAAGTTGTCTAAAGAAATGAAATCTTAAAGCCAGGAAAAATTGTCCACTATTAATTTGTCATTAAAATTCAAGGACAGAAAGGTTCAGGTTCAGGATCTTGCAGACAGTTGCAAAAAAAAAAAAGGGGGGGGGGGAAGTGAGTCACCGGAAAACTTGCAGAATTTTTTTTTCCTGGGTAGCCCAGTGGCAAGGCAAGGAAAATGCATCTGATTTGGATTGTTATAGCATCTGGAAATTGTATTATCATTAAAATTGAAATACAGAGCATCTTCAAACAAGGTTGCCTGTCATTATCCCTCTCTTATCAGGAATTGAAACTACACTGCTGACACAAAATGCTGAAGCCAAAGTGTTTTTTTTTTTTTCTATTGCCTGGAGAAATGTGGAGAAAGATAATAGATGAAACATTATTTTGTCACTGAACTACGGTAGGCTTAGCTGTAGGAGGAAAGGCCTAAAGAGGAAATAGATGGGTCTCTATCTTCTGCAGCTTTTACTTGGTGATATTGAGACTGTAACTCTGGGTATGTTTTCAATTTCCTGGAAGTTCTTTCTAATGTAAGGAAGTTGTCCCATCCTGCTAGCAGCTGAACATTTTAAAAAGTGAAAGAGATTACCTTGATCCCAGTGGCACAGGTGCTCCTTCATGGATTGGGTCAGAACGGTGCTAGAACTCTACATATTCCTTCCCCAAATCTCAGACCCCTTTAGAGAATCAAACAGATTCTCTAAAGTTCCAGGATGAATACTGTGGTCAACAACTCTGTTCCTGAGGCACAATGGAACTTTCTGCTATACGAGTAAAGCTAATCGGTACAAGGGAGACAGCCATCCCACAGGTTGGTCCATGACCACAAACTCACTCCCACAGAAATAAAGGACTATCACAAATCTCACCACCTTCTGCTTCAAATGCAAGGCACATTTCAACCTTGATTTCTCAAGAACATAACAGCAGCTACACAAAAACCCACTCAAACAAGACATGACATTGCACACACAAGTCTCCCTCTGGGGAGGCTATGAGGGAAAGAATAAACCACAAGTGACACATGCTAATCAAGTCACTTAATTCACTACTGGAAGGCACTTGGATATTACAGTGGTGAAAGCGATATAAGAACCTATACCGTATAGAACAGAATTCTGAGCAGTTGAAACCTCCCTCAAAGGGAAAGCTCCTTTCAACTGGGCGTTTGTAGTGTACTGACATTTAATTGATCTGCTATACTGAATAAAATTCAAACTAGTAATAGCTTTAAACCATAAAATCCAAAGAGGAACAAATGCATGCTATACTGTCATGAAATTCATTACCTAAATTCAGTGGCAGAGTTTTATTTGATATTAACTTGTTATTACACAAAAGAATATGGCCTGTCTGTTTTCAGATCTGGCAGCCCCTACAGACTTACCTTTGTATTACAGTTTGTAAGCTCAGCATCATACCCAGTTCACTTTTCATCTTCTCTCTGTTGGCCCGGCATTCTGCCAAATACCTGAGAGCCTAAAAGAAAAGAAGGACAATAGGCATCAGAAGCTGCTTCTGTTATTTCATCATTATTTTCTATTTCTGATGTTTCAAATAATTAACTATTTAACAATTCATAGTTTCTAAAAAAAGGAGAAAAACGTCTTGGGATAGTTAGAATATGCAATTTCAGTGCTGCAGCTCCACCTCAAAGACATTTGCCTCATTGTGCCAGGTGCAAAAAAGAAGCAGCAATTACATGCACAAGATGCCTCTTTAGAATATTCAGACAGTACCTGGAACAAAAGATTGCCACAGCTACCACCCTCTTTTGTGAGTATTATGGAAAGTCTGAACATTGTTAATAGGGTAAACTTCAACTATTATTTGCATTTGTGAATCTCAGAACGATACAATACCCATTCTAGAAGTAGGGTCCCAAGAAAAGAAAATCTTTCTGAGACACTCAAAGTTTGCATTTAACAGTTCTTATACTGATTATTCCCATGGGTCTCCTCTTTCATGGAATACAGAAACAGCTGACCAATCTCGTGAAAACCTTATGCGTAACTCAGTGGCATCTCTCTGTTTGGTATGTATTTTTGAACACCGGATTCAATCAATTCCAAAAATTTCAGAGAATGTTCTAGGCATCAGTGTACAGAACCCTGTTTGTTTCGGTTTTTTTTGGGGATGGGGTTGTAGGGGAGAAACTGGTGAACAAATGATCATCTGTTTAGCACAGCTACAGCTTTAAAGCACCTCTGAAATCGTCTATAGATCTATCAACTAGTTGAGAGCAGCCATTAAAACCTTCAGGTATAACAATACCCCATCTCATTTCTCCCAACCCCCAACAGAGTTTAACATGTTGATGCCCCAAATGATTTCTCTCTCAGACAAATAATAATGGCGGGGAGAGGATGGGGAATGTGTGCATAGACTCTAGCATGGGGGAAAGGGAGACTGGAGAAAATGGGGGTGCACACAGGACCCCTGGCAGTGAGAGGGGAAGTTAGGGTACCCTGGTATGTGGGGAGGGTGGCACCCAGAGTCCCTAGCATATAGGTGAATAGGGAAATGGGGGACACACAGAGATCCTGCCATGGAGAGAGAAGTAGGAATGGGGGGCCCAGAGACCCTGCCATTGGGGCAGAATGGGGGGAAAGAGAAATGAGAGAGGAAGCGGGGAAAGGGATGCACATAGAAACCCTGGTCTGACAGGGAAAATGGGAGACGCTGGTCTGACAGGCACACAGAAACCCTGGTCTGACAGGGAAAACGGGAGACCCATGCTGCCCCTCATGCTCTGGAAAAGCTCCCCATAGATATTTGCAAAATTAACTCATTATTCTCCTTCAAAACCCTCCTTTAAACTCCAGCTTGCTCAGAGGCCTACATAAACTTTGACCACCAGTTATCACTCTGACCAATACTGTCTCATTGTTTTGTTGTATTCCCCAATTTGGCTGTACCCAGCTGTTATCTCTTATCATACACTTACATTACAAGCTCTTTGGGGTAGGGATTGTCTTTCTGTTCTATATTTGTACAGCGTTTGGTATTATGGGGACCTAGTCCATGCCTGGGACTCCTGGCTGCTATGATAATACAAATGATAAACAACAGTAATAATGGTGGAGGGATGAAATGAAGGACAGACTCTCTGGTGAGAGGAAATTAGGGGACCTTGGTACAGGTGGAAGGGAAGAATGGGGGCACACAGAACCCCTATCATAGAGAGATAGGGAGGAGTTTCAGGGAACCCCTGAAATAAAGGGGGATGGAAGGGTGGCACACAAGAAGCCTAGGGGGGCATCGAGGAGTGCAAAGACTCCCTGGTGTATGCTATAAGCTCCCCCCTAAAGAAGTGCGTGACCCCCTAGTGTAGCTATCAGAAAATGTGCCTGTTGGTGCAGAGGACTAGGAATCAAGGCTCACAGGTTCTATGGAAGAAACATTGGTAATGTCACTTGGCTTCTCTGTCTTTATTTCCATTTTATAAATGACAACACAGCTTAAGTATTTCACAGGGGTGCTGAAGACTTGTTGTAAGACTGCATGTGCAACACCTTAACTCAGGCATTTCCTCACTTGTGCAAACTTACCCACTGAACCGTACTTTGATTAAAATCTGTTAAGGATATGCTACAGTATTTATGGCATTCCTTATAGATTTGTTATTTTCTCTTTTAAAAAAAAAGTATAATCTGAAATTGTTTGGCATGGGGGAATCTCCTCTTTGTTTAATGTGTTCCTTGAACAGCAAGATAAGGATGCCTGTGGAACCCTTCTTGGGCACCTACATCTTTTGCCACTGCAACATAAAAAGCAAAATTTTCAGTGTTGCAGAAATATGGATGCAATGCACCACCACAGTTTTCAGTTGTGCAAGCCAAAACACTTTGAACAAGGCAGGGCATCACAGGATCTCTGCCTCATTCAACGTGACAGCTTCAACTAAATTTGAACTTTTAGAACACAACCAAATTAACTACAATATATGAACAAGGCAGCCTATCCTCCACACTGGAAAACCGCTGTAAGAAATACTACCAGCATGTTAATCTATTGCCCAAATGCAGTGCGCAATTTTTAAAGGCTCAAAACTCAATGAAAACAAAAATAACTTTCACCAGAACACTCAAAGGGGCTTCCTCTCTAAGAAGCTTCTGCTCCCAGACACTTCACCATTGCAGCCATAAAAAAAATTCAATTTAAAGAAAAAACTCTTAATGAGAGAAAGTAGTTCATGTATCTACTTTCTGAACACTCAACAGCAGCTCTACTGTTTATACTCATACTTTAAGAAAAGAACCAACATTTCAGAATAATAGTTTGACTCCAAACATAGATTTATCAAGGAAATCCTTGAGTAGCCTTAATCATTGCTGTTGCTAGGGCTCCACTTCTAATAAAGAATGATTTTGTAAGATTTTGTGCATGCCACAAAGAGGATGTTGAAGCCTCAAACTGAAGAAATAAATCAAAAGAAGAGCAGTACAATGTGCCACAATGAACAGAATAGATATTGCTCTTTTATCAAAAAGCTGTTGAAACAAAAAGAGGAGCATTGAAGTGGGCTGGAAATATCAGGCAAAAGAACTCCAAGTCTCAATCTATTTGTATTACATAGTTTCTCCATTTTTTTGGCCAACAGCTAAAAGTGAAAACTGTATCTTGTTCATGTGATTTCTGGATATTATATATAATGTTCATCTGATGTGTTTGGCATCATTGTTCACGATGCCACAACTTTAACAGCAATTTCATTTTATTAAACTACCTAGAGGGCAGATTGCTAATTACTCTCCTAAAACAAGAAAAAAAGGAAAATCTGAAAAAGATTTTTAAGAAGAAGACTGCAGCAAAGCTTCAGAGGAACCTTACAGCTAATGATTAGATAGCTTTAATCTACTTTTTATCCAAACGGAGCTTCGAGATTGCTGTTCCCCAAGCCTGTGATATGGACTTGTTTGCTGCCCAAGGTTTTGTTTTCCCGTCTTTACAGATGAACTTTTCTTCAAAATTTGATATTGATGACTAGGGGTTTCCAAGAATTGAATATTGGCACTGCTTTGTTTGCAACACCACTTTCTTGGTTAAAATCTCAAATTTCTCAGTTGATGAGATATAATATATTTCCAGTGTTACCTTTTTGGGGGGAGGAGGGAGGTGCCTCCCAAGGTCAATATAGTATTGTGATTGAAGGTTTCCTCTAAAACACAGCTTACCTACCTGCATTCCAGGACTACACATGATATACTGATAACTGAGATGTACTCAGATAGCTGAGGACCTTGCACTAGTACTCAGAGTGTTACATAATTACTTCTGGGATAATAAATTGTGGAAGTTTACTCATTCCCTAAATGGAATCATATAACAGGTCTGTTGCTCAACGAACATCTCACAACAGTGTGCCTAGTCCCTTTCTTATTTTTATGGTAGCTATATATTGTTCTTTCCAAACATGTGCTTCTAACATTTATTCTTAAATCCTACCTTTATTTTTGGCATGTTTTATAGTTAGAATGCAAGGCCATTTTATTGCCATCTGAGTAATCTAAAAAGTCCTGTAACGTCTCTGGTTCTAAATTTATGTTTAATTACACCTTTGCTATCCTGCCAAGATATAGAGACTCATATACTTTTATCATTCTCTACTAATCATTTCCACTTATAGTCTGAGTTTCCCTGCACCACCATTCAAACACTTCTAGAAGTCTGTCTAAACAGTCATTGGAATTAAAGACCTGAGTACAGTATTTCCACGTTGAGAAAAACAACCATCTATTTGCAAAGCAATAGATTAATTGTTTTGCTTATATTAACCTCGCCTTTGGCTCACTATTCAATATCAGAGATTTTCAGCTCAAACCACACCTTCTATAATACAACATGATTTGATACAAACAGAGCTGTAAACAGAGGAGTTTGAGTGGGAGTTCGGGGGCAGACTAAGAGAGGCAGGCAGAGGATCAGACAGCTAGTGAAGGGAGTGTGCAGTGTTCTAGCACTGTTTTGGTGTTTGCTGGGGGTTTGTTTTGCTGTGGGTGGTGGTGTTTTGGTTTGGTTTGTGTTTCCCAGATTTATAGGATTTAAGTGAGAAGGTTATGACAGATACAGAGGCAGCAGTGGTAGTGATGCAAGCAGCGGAAGACACAATGAAGATGACTGGATGTGGAAGCTGTTGCATGTACATGATCCTGGAGGAGGCATCTGATAAGAGTTTCGTCTGCATGAAGTGCCGCCTGATAGAGCTAATGGAAGAAAAGATCCGAGGACTGGTGATGCAGGTGGAAACTCTGGTTGAGTTTAGAAGGGGGTTTGAGCGGATGATGGAGCAAAGACCTTAGGAGTCTGAATGGAAAAAAAAAAAAAAAAAAAAAAGTCAGACTTGCAGATGGAAGCAGGACCAAAGAACTCTGAGGGGAAACTGCTGGGTGAGGAAAGTGGATGGTGGAAGCATGTGACTAAGAGAACCAGGCAGAGGAAAAGACGGGCCAGTGAAGGAGAAATAGAGCTCAGGAACAGGTTTGCGGAGTTGGAAAATAAAGAAAGGGCACAGCAGGTGGTCGCTGAAAGTGAGAGGGCACGGAAGAAGAGAACAGCAGCTAGTTCTATAAGAAGAGGGGATGAGTCAATGGAGATAACACTACCAAACATGAGCCCCCGGAGAATATGGGGTGGGTTGCAGAGGATTGTAAGGGTGAATAGGAATCAAGAGGACTTGTAGCCAGAGGGAACAGGCGATAGACCGGAGAATCGCACTGTCACCAGGAAAAGGCAGGTCTACGTGATTGGAGACTCCTTATTGATAAGGATATACAGGCCTGTAACCAGAGATGATCCAGAGAACAGAAGGGTGTGCTGCCTGCCGGGTGCTAAGAAACGGGATGTGGACCTGAGGCTGAAGAGGATCCTAACGGGAGCGGGAAAGAATCCACTCATTGTCCTTCATATGGGAATGAATGATACAGCTAGATTCTCGCTGGAACGTATCAAGGGAGACTATGCCAGGCTGGGGAAGACGCTTAAGGAAATCGAGGCTCAGATGATCTTCAGTGGGATTCTGCCTGCTCCTACAGAAGGCAACAAAGGTATGACAAGATTACGATGATCAACAGATGGCTCAGGCAGTGGTGCTATAAGGATGGCTTTGGCATGTATGGCCACCGGGAGGGATTCATGGACAGAAGACTGTTCTCTCAGGATGGACTTCACCTGAGTAGGGAGGGAAACAGACTTCCAGGATAGAGGCTGGCACAACTGGTTAAGAGAGCTTTAAACTAGGAATTGCGGGGAGATGGTTGGGAGATGTCCAGGTAATCTCCACACTGGATTTTACCATTGATAGGGAAGAAAATGAAGAAAGAAAGGATATAGCCATGGGTAGGAGAATGGACATATGGAGGAAGGGTAGTGTAGATATCATTCTAATAGGTACTACTGACAGTAGAATGTCTGGGCCTAATTGGGTAAAATATGTGAGTGAAGCCAAATAGCAAGTATTAAAATGTTTGTATACCAATGAGAGGAGCCTAGGTAACAAAATGGAGGAACTGGAGTTACTGGCGCAGGAAGCGAAACCGGATATTATAGGGATAACAGAAACAAGGTGGAATAGTAGTCATGACTGGAGTAGAAGTATTGAAGGGTACGTGTTGTTTAGGAAAGACAGAAATAAAGGCAAAGGTGGTGGAGTAGCACTGTATATCACTGATAAGATAGACTGTAAAGAAATAAGAAGGGATGGAAAGGATAAGACAGTCTGTCTGGGCAAAAATCACATTGGGGAAAAAAGCTACTAGAGCCTCCCCTGAGACAGTGCTTGGGGTGTGCTATAGATCTGGATATGGATAAAGACCCTTTTAATGTTTTTAATGAAGTAAATACTAATAGGAATTGTGTGATCACGGGAGACTTTAACTTCCCAGATATAGACTGGAGGACAAGTGCTAGTAGTAATAATAGGGCTCAGATTTTCCTAGATGCGATATCTGATGGATTCCTTCACCAAGTAGTTGCTGAACTAACAAGAGGGGATGCCATTTTAGATTTGGTTTTGGTGAATAGTGGGGACAACCTTGGTTCAAGCGATCATGAGCTAATTCAGTTTAAACTAAATGGATGGATAAACAAAAACAGATTTGTGACTAGGGTTTTTGATTTCAAAAGATCTAACTTAAAAAAATTAAGGAAATTAGTTAGGGAAGTTGATTGGACAGAAGAACTTGGGGATCTAAAGGTGGGAGGAGGCCTGGAATTACTTCAAGTCACAGTTGCAGAAACTATCAGAAGCCTACATCCCAAGAAAGGGGAAAAAATTTGTAGGGGGGAGTTGTAAATCAAGCTAGATGAGCAAGCATCTCAGAGAGGTGATTAAGAAAAAGCAGAAGGCCTATAAGGAGTGGAAGATGAGAGTGATCAGCAAGGAAAGCTACCTTATTGAGATCAGAACATGTAGGGATAAAGTGGGAAAGGCCAAAAGTCATGTAGAATTGGACCTTGCAAAGGGAATTAAAACCAATAGTAAAAGGTTCTATAGCCATATAAATAAGAAGAAAACAAAGAAAGAAGAAGTGGGACTGCTAAACACGGAGGATGAAGTGGAGGTTAAGGATAATCTAGGTATGGCCCAGTATCTACAAAAATACTTTGCCTGAGCCTCATTAAAGACTGATGAGGAGCTTAGGGATAATGGTAGGATGACAAATGAGAAAGAGGATATGGAGGCAGATATTACCGCATCGGAGGTAGAAGCCAATCTCGAACATCTTAATGGGACTAAATCGCGGGGGGCGGGGAGATAATCTTCATCCAAGAATGTTAAAGGAACTGGAACATGAAATTGCAAGCCCATTAGCAAGAATTTGTAATGAATCTGTAAACTCAGGGGTTGTACTGTATGACTGGAGAATTGCTAACATAGTTCCTATCTTTAAGAAAGGGAAAAAACCTGATCCAGGCAACCATAGGCCTGTTAGTTTGACATCTGTAGTATGCGAGGTCTTGGAAAAAAATTTGAAGGTGAAAGTAGTTAAGGACATTGAGGTTAACGGTAATTGAGACAAATTACAACATGGTTTTACAAAAGGTAGATTGTGCCAAACCAACCTGATCCCCTTCTTTGAGAAGGTAACAGATTTTTTAGACAAAGGAAACACAGTGGATCTAATTTACCTCAATTTCAGTAAGGCATTTGATATGGTTCCACATGGGGAATTATTAGCTAAAATTGGAAAAGATGGGGATCAATATGAAAACTGAAAGGTGGATAAGGAACTGACTAAAGTCGTACTGAAAGGTGAACTGTCAGGCTGGAGAGAAGTTACTAATGGAGTTCCTCAGCGATTGGTTTTGGGACCAATCTTATTTAATATTTTTAATACTGACCTTGGCACAAAAAGTAGGAATGTGCTAATAAAGTTTGCGACTGACACAAAGCTGGGAGGTATTGCCAACACAGAGAAAGACCGGGATATCATACAGGAAGATCTGGATGACCTCGTAAACTGGAGTAATAGTACTGGATGACATTTAATAATGAAAAGTGCAAAGGTCATCCATTTAGGGATTAATAACAAGAATTATTGTTATAAGCTGGGGACGCATCAGTTGGAAGTAACAGAGGAGGAGAAGGACCTCGGAGTATTGGTTGATCACAGGATGACTATGAGCCGCCAATGTAATATGGCCATGAAAAAAACTAATGCAGTCTTGGGAAATACCTCAGGTGAGGTATTTCCAGTAGAGATAAGGAGGTGTTAGTACCTTTATACAAGGCACTGGTGAGACCTCACCTGGAATACTGTGTACAGTTCTGTCTCCCATGTTTAAGAAAGATGAATTCAAACTGGAACAGGTGCAGAGAAGGGCTACTAGGATGATCCAAGGAATAGAAAACCTGTCTTATGAAAGGAGATTCAAAGAGCTTGGCTTGTTAGCCTAACCAAAAGAAGGCTGAGTGGAGATATGATTGCTCTCTACAAATATATCAGAGGAATAAATACCAGGGAGGGAGAGGAATTATTTAAGCTCAGTACCAGTGTGGACACAAGAATAAATGGGTATAAACTGGCTATCAGGAAGTTTAGACTTGAAATTAGATGAAGGTTTCTAACCATCAGAGGAGTAAAGTTCTGGATCAGCCTTCCAAGGGGAGTAGTGGGGGCAAAAGACACATCTGGCTTCAAGACTAAGCTTGATAAGCTGATGGAGGAGATGGTATAATGAGATTGGTCTTTGACTATTAGCGGTAAATATGCCCAATGGCTTGTGATGGGATGTTAGATGGTGTGGGATCTGAGTTACTACAGAGAATTCTTTCCTGGGTGTCTGGCTGATGAGTCTTGCTCACATGCTCAGTGTCATAAACAGATAGTTAAGGGTTAATGTCTCTTTTACCTGTAAAGGGTTAACAAACAGTGAACCTGAAACACCTGACCAGAGGACCAATCAGGAAACAAGATACTTTCAAATCTCGGTGGAGGGAAGCTTTTGTTTGTGTTTTTTTGGGTTTTGCGTTGTTCTCTCTGGGTCCTGAAAGGGACCAGACGTGCAACCAGGTTTCTTGCCAAACTCCCTGCTACAGTCTTTATATATTCAGAATAGTGAGTATTAAGTAGAAAAGGCGGTTATAGTCTTTTGATTGTTTTCTGTATTTGCAAATGTGTATTTTGCTGGACAGATTTTGATTGGTATTTGTGCTGGGGGGAGACTTCGTTCTAGTGGTTATAAGCTGAAAGACCCTGTAATATTCCATCTTGATTTTACAGAGATTTCTTACTTTTTTCTTTCTTTTATTAAAAGGTTTTCTTTTTAAAAAAGACTTGAGTAATTTTTTTCCCTTGTTAAGGCTCAAAGGAACTGAGTCTGTACTCACCAGGGAATTGGTGGGAGAAGGGAAGGAGGAGGAGGGGGGAGGAAAGGTGAATTTCCTCTGTGTTTTAGATTCACGGAGCTTGAATCTGTCTCTCTCTCTCCAGGATAGCCCAGGAAGGGAAAGCCTGGGAGGGGGAGAAAAAAACCTGATTTCTCTGTGTCGTGATTCAAGGAGTTTGAATCACGGTGATCTCCTAGTGTACTCAGGGCGGGAAAGATCTGGGAGGAAGAAAGGAGGGGGAGGGGAAATGGTTTATTCCCCTTTGTTGTGAGACTGAAGGAATTTGGGTCTTGGGGTCCCCAGGGAAGGTTTCTGGAGGGACCAGAGTGCCCAAAACACTATATTTTTGGGTGGTGGCAGCCTATCAGATACAAGCTGGTAATTAAGCTTAGAGGAATTCATGCTGGTACCCCATCTTTTGGACTCTAAGGTTCAGATTGGGGAATTATACCATGACACTCAGGGTTTAGCTGATCGCCATATTTGGGGTCAGGAAGGAATTTTCCTCCGGGGCAGATTGGCAGAGGCCCTGGGGTTTTTTCGCCTTCATCTGCAGCGCGGGGCACTTGCTGGAAGATTCTCTGCACCCTGAAGTCTTCAAACCATGATTTGAGGACTTCAATGGCTCAGACACAGGTCTGATACAGGAGCGCGTGGGTGAGATTCTGTGGCCTGCGTTGTACAGGAGGTCAGACTAGATGATCATAATGGTCCCTTCTGATCTTAAAGTCTATGACTCTATGATGCAAATGGGAGCTGCTGGATGCTCAATCAGCACTTTCAAAAATGAGATCATTTAGGGCCTGATCCAAAACCCACTGAAGTCAGATGAAAGCCTCAGGCTGAATTTCACAGATCAGGCCCAACTCAGCATGTGACAAATATTAAGCACACCAGTAGCCTAACTGAAGGTAGGTATACAAGGTTTAAGTAACCTTCCTGATTTAGGACTTTACTTAGTCACCTCAATGTGGATTTAATTTTTGAAAGATCTTAGTTCAAGTTTTAAAAAAGGATTAGATTCACCTAGTTAACCATAAAGTTTCTGATTTTTGTAACGTAGAATCAAGCAGGGACTCAAGATACCACTTATTTTAAGCTCTTCACTCTTGGGTTTCTGTATTTCAATAACATCCACATTTATACAGCTTCTTTCATCTGAGGATATCAAGCCACTTTACAGATATTAACACACTAATAGGTACAATACTCCTATGAAGTAGCTACACTCCCCTCCTTTGACAGTGTTTTCAACATCAGGCGCTAAGATTGTATTTGTATTAAAAACTTAGTGGCATAAAATCTTTGTGACTTCAAATAGAAATTGCTTCAGTGTTAATAATGAAAAGTTCTTTAGACTTTTAATACATACAATTAGAGTGATTTTTTACATATATGCAGGCCATTTTTTTTTTTTGAAGAAACAGAACCCAAACTTACTCTCCAAAGACAATATTATGGAACCTGCAAGTGGAATTTTCAAAAGCACTTAATGGGACTTGTGGTCCTAAGTTACCTGACTTCAAACTGAAAAACCTTGATGGAGAAGCATAGCACATGCATCTGACAAAGTGGGTATTCACCCACGAAAGCTTATGCTCCAATACTTCTGTTAGTCTATACGGTGCCACAGGACTCTGTTGCTTCTTATAGCAGGTGGAAGCATTCCAGATTTCTTGATTTGTGGAAATTCACTATATTTGAGGTGAAGTTTGTTGCAGATACAGCACAGGCTATATTTATCTGTGTTTATCAATTTTGTGTTTAAGTTTGTGTTGTTTTTACAATAAGGATGTTAATGAGGCCATGGACTTCTTTTCAGCACAGGTGAGCTTTTAAAATGTGGAACTTTAGTAGGAAAAGAAATCTATGTAAAATCTGAAACTCTACTAACAATTAGGAAAACTAAAGAAACAATTAAAAAAAACCCATCCATTTTAGGAATTTAAACCTATAAAATGGGAAGACAGGAAAAAGCTAGCACAATATACATAATATAATATGAAGTAAAATTTAAAAACTTATTTAAATAAAAAATGATGATTAAAAAAACCTCAATTTTTATTCACCCACTTCCAATTAAGAGAAAAGGCATTATGTCAGTGTAGTACTTAGATTAAGAGTCACATTGTCCACATTCATCACATACAAAAAGTCTGAAAAGAAGCATGCATACAGTTATATGTGACAAGCTACATTACAGTTTTTCCCTCTGCATATACAAAGTTAGAGGGTTATCTTTCAAAACACGCAGACACACACACACAATAAATTAATCTATAAAAACTTGTTCTCCAATTTCAGAATGATTTTGTCACTCGTTAATTGTTGAAATGGGAGTGGCAGAAAATTAAGCACAACAGTGACAATAATTTGACATGAGGTACAAGCAGCAAACAAGCAAATAAAAAGCCCACTGATTTAAAAAAAAAATAGATTACTTACTAGTAATGCTGAGTGAACAACTGGAGGGCTGGGATGATCCATAAACAAAATAAGGCCTGGCAGACATCCCTGATCCTGAACGATGGCTCGTCTATTTAAGGGGTCAGCTGCCAGGTCTCGCAGCTGGTTAACTACTGCAAGCGCATCAGGCTCCTCACTCATAGTGGAGTTCATTTTCCTATGCCAACACCTGTTACAGAATTTTTTTATTAGTAACACTTCATTATTAATGAATCTCTGATTAAACTGTAGTCATTACAGACTGGAACACTATGTCTTGTTCTTAGGGGCATACAGACAAATAGATCTCACAAGATGTGACTCTATACCTGTGAAACTGGAAATTTAAGAGTCCACATATAGAGAATGACAATTTTTATTGTCTACAATTATCTACTGGTTCAATCTTCATATATAAAATTTTTTGGCCTGAAAATCTTTACAGAAGATACATACGCAGTATTGTCAAATACTGCTTAGACCAATTTTATGGTCATAGATGAAGAACCAACAGTTTATTAATGATGACATTGCCTATGGAAACCTAAAACATATCATCTCAATTCTGTATTATAGCTCAAGTAAATCTGTAAAGAAACATACAATCCATGTTTCCATAATAAATGTTTTAAACTGCAAGTTTCAGCTTTCATATTAATCTCTTACACACAACAAAAGTGTACCAAAACCCCCCTCAAAATTTGTATCCATGTCATCAGGCACTTCTAATGTTTACTTCATTCTGGAATGACATATCAAATATATATAACCCAGGACAAATTCAAGGCCCTTACAAAGTATATTTGGTATTCTCTCTCTACTGAATACTTCTGGTATTCTCCATCTTAAAATAAATAAATACGGTATGGAATTATCTTGCTCCTACCAAAGACAAGGGGAACCAGTTTGATTTCAAATGCAGCAGATGTTGGGTTGTTGGGTGGACAGCACTGGATTCAAAAGCTGCCTAAAGAGAGAACCAGTTACATCCTAGACAGCAACAGCACAAATTTCCCTACAGGATGCCTCTCAATAGTGGAGGTACCATATCCTGGGGCGAAAAGTTAGTCAAGATCAAAGGACAGATCCTCAATTGTCCTGAGACTGGTAAGTAGAGAACAGACTACGGACCTGATCCTGCCAGCACTAACTCAAGTACTTAACTTTAATGCTCATGAATATGATTAAAGTAACATTGTCAGCTTGACTTTTCTTTTTAAATGAATTGATTTTTTATTAAAAAAAGTTTCTAATAGATTACTCTTTAAACAGTATATCCTATTTAAAAAAAAATACGTTGAAGAAAAATTGTATAAAGTTTCTTCTGCTCTCATCTTGAAGTTTATAAAGACCTTTTCAGAAAAAAAGAAACACTCTGTGGAGGAAACAGTGAAACTGATATGAGGGTGGATTTGATTTAAATCAAATCACAAGTCAGGAAGACTTAATCATGGATTTCTACATAAAAGTACATTCTTGTTGATTGTTGTAACCTTAATACATATTCTTCCAAACTCAGAGATAAATGTAGGTTTCATTTTTAGAAGGCAGACAATATACATTTTTAAAGTGATTTATTTCAAAAGCTTTTCAGATTAGTTTTACAGCTATAATCAGAAAATGAATGATTGTTTGGTTATTTCATTTATCAAAGGTAATTGAAGCAGATATTTATGAAGTCATTGGGAAGTAAACTATCTCCAATTCAACAGGTTAATCATTAATATTTGGAGGATTTTCTTGCTATGCTGTATTAGGAGGAGAACATCACCAGACAGACAGACATTTAAATTGTTTTATTTAACTAAAACAGCAACATTATGCATTCTGGATTGTTTTCGTCAACAGCAAACATATAATATTTTAACAAAACAAGCATATGAATTTTTGAATTTCGTTAAAACATTCAAGTTTTTTTAAAATCAGGTTTGTTTTTGTTAAAATTGTTTTTAACTAAGTTAAATGAAATATTTTAGATCTATTCCACCCCCAACAATCTTCTATTCATTAAACTTTTTGAAACTTTGCACTTTTAGAGAGAGGTAAGGGATTGACTCTGTGTGCACAAATTTGCAGAGGGACAATAGAGTTGAGATCTGTTATTTCTCACCTCTATATGTTATTTATTTGTTAACAGCAAAAATGTTTTTAAATAAACATGTTATCTCTGGAGACACAAATCCACAGTTTAAGAACTGCAAAACTAAGCATCACTGATGGTATCTTCTAGACTGAGCACTGAGTCCCATTGAGTAGATAGAAAGATTAACCTAAATAATCTATACAGAAGCCTCTGGAACCCCGTAAATTTGGGTCCCTAATCCACGAACTATTGGAACTCATTTACAAAACTTTTCTTAAACATTACATGAATATATTGTCTCATACTATAGAATTCGAATTTGTAATCCCTATTCCATAATGAGATATCTTTGAGCTATAATGTATCTTAATTAAAACTATCTTTAGATAGGTTTTTTCCTTAAAAAGCATTTTATCAAAAAATCCAATTTAAATTTAAAAAAATCCATTTTATATTTTTTTAAAATTATTGATTTGTATCCACCCTGAAAGTCATTAAATGCTCAGAACACACACACACACACACACACACACGTCAGGTTTTACTTGTAACTATAGTAGGTTCAAAAGTTAAAAACATAAGAACAGTCATACTGGATCAGACCAAAGATCCATCTAGCCCAGTATCCTGTCTTCTGACAGCGGCCAATGCCAGGTGCTTCAGAAGGAATGAACAGAACAGGTAATAATCAAGTAATCCATCCCCTGTCACTCATTCCCAGCTTCTGGCAAACAGGCCAGGGACACCATTCCACCCCATCCTGGCTAATTAGCATTGATGGACCTATCCTCCATGAATTTACCTAGTTCTTTTTTGAACCCTGTTATAGACTTGGCCTTCACAATAATCCTCTGCCAAAGAGTTCCACAGGTTGACTGTGTGTTGTGTGAAGCAATACTTCCTTTCGTCTGTTTTAACCTTCCCTTTTATCCCATAACTGCTTACTTTGCTTAAGACAGTGTTTCTCAGCTAGGGTTCCAGGGCCCCTCGAGGGGCTGTAAGCAGGTTTCAGGTGGTCTGCCAATCAGGGCCGGCATTAGACTTGCTGAAGTCCAGGATAGAAAGCCAAAGCCCCATCACGTGGGCAACAAAGCTTTGCAGGGCCTCCTGTGGTGTGGAGCCCCAGGCAACTGTCGTGCTTGCCATCCTCTAATGCTGGCCCTGACTTTTATATGCAGAAAAACAGTTGTGGCACAGATGGACTGTGGAGTTTTTGTAGAATGTCCTCAAAAAGAAAAAGGTTGAGAACCTTTGCTGAGGGATCTTGTCGAAGGCTTTCTAAAAATCTAAGTACACTATATCCACTGGATCCCGCTTGTCCACACGCTTGTTGACTCTCACAAGAATTTTAGTACATTGGTGAGGCATGATTTCCCTTTACAAAAACCAGGTTGACTCTTCTCCAACAAATCAAGTTCACCTATGTGTCTGATAATTCTGTTCTTTCCAATAGTTTCAACCAGTTTGCCAGGTACTGAAGTTTTCAGACCACTGTGAGTTTCAGTGTGATGGTGTCCGTTTATGTTACTAATATTTCCCTCACACAGAGTGTTAAAATAAAGAACCGGTGCAAGTGACCAGCCTCAAGGTTAAATTTTCATTAACACCATAAGATCTATACAGATCAAATAAGCAGCTACAATTTCATATAATAATTAGCATTTTACATTTGTAAAGTATTCTGCACACAATTTTCACAAAATCCCTGTAAACCAGTTAACTATTATCATTCCCATTTTATAGATGGCAAAACAGGCACAGATACTTTAAGTAACTCACCTAAAACCAGACATCAAGTCAATTACAGAGCTAAGACTGTAAACAGAGTGCTTTATTTCCAGTCCCATGCTCAATGCATCAGATCATTCATACCCTTTTATTATATATTACAAATAATTATTTTATTGGACCAGCTTCTGTTGGTGAAAGAGACAAGCTTTTGAATGTACACAGAGCTCTTCTTTCAGGTCTAACTAAGCAACTAACTCAGGCCTGAAGAAGAGTTCTGAGTAAGCTCAAAAATTTGTTTCTCTCACCAACAGAAGCTAGTCCAATAAAAGACAATACCTCACCCACCTTATCTTTCTAACTTACTGGGACCAACAAGGCTACAACAACACTGTTATTTTTATGCAATGTTTTTAATTAAAAAAAAGGCAAAGCCATGTTTCTAATCCCCCCCCCCCCGCCCCAAAATAGCAAGAATTTAGGGATTAAGTTAGACAAATTGACTGGACATCATAACATCTACATTATTTTCACATCTTTTACATGGATTTTCTATGTGACCTCAGAACAATTTCACTCTGTTTTAGTTTCCTCATCATCCGTACATTGGGTATATTTACTGACCTCACATGGGTTTTGTGAGAATACATTTGTGTTTGTAAAGGGCTTTGAAATCATTGGTTAGAGCATCCAGAATGTAGAATTAATCCAGAATTAATACTCATGCTCAGAGAAAAGCATCAGTTTCAGGAACTCATCCCTTGACACTGTTTTTAAAAAAAACCCTCATAACTGCAATAATGTAGAAACTAGTAAGGTTGTTGCATATAAGCACCCAATTTACAAAAGCAGCAACAGATGATTTAGCCCAGAATAACCCCAGTTACTTTCTTCCCTCTTCGCTAGTGGGAGAAAAAGTGTTGCTCGATGGAGCAAAAAAATCCTCTAGGATTTGTACAGCTCTTGCCACTGGAACTAGTTGGTTAACTCAGCAGCCCCCACCCAACCCTTAAACCATAGATTATGCGCCCCCGTCCATACCACGCTACACAACGGCCAACCCACCCCCTGTGGCGATCACTCTCCCCACACCCCTCTCAGCCTGAAAAGTGTGTGCTCGGGCCACAGCCTTGAGACCCACTGCTCCCGCCTTCACCGCCTCCAGCTACCTCCTCGGCCGACCCGCTCCTTGGGCCACTCCACTCCCCCTTGCGCCTGCCCCCACCAGCTGCTTCGCCCTCTTCTCAGGACCCGACTCAAGCTCCTGCCTTGCTCCGCCGGGATAAGGCACCTTCCCCAGCCGCGATAGCGGAGCGCGAGCTCGGCCCACTTACCGGGGCAGGGAGGTTTCACAGGCCCGGGCGGCTCAGCATCGTGCCGGGGCTGGGCTTTGCGTCGCCGAGGCCTGGTAACGGGGGACAATAGGGGGGAAGGGAATTCAGGTCCTTTACACACACAGCGCCCACCGGGACCACCTACCGCACCCCGATTGGCTGAGGCGCACAGCGCCCCTCCGCCATTCACGCCAAACGTTGTTACACCACACTCTGATTGGCCGCTCCCAGGGCATTGTGGGTACAGCAGGGCCAGCCCAGGGGACCTACACGTTCCAATGCCTGTGCTTGGCGCGCGTTGGCTCCCGCTGGAGAACTGCATGATGGGATATGTACTCTCGGTGGAGCTATGGCTCTAACGGGAGCGCGGCATGTGCCACAGTGTAGTTTGCTGGCCATTCTGATCCAGCGGTGCCTTGCGTTTGCCTGCCTGTCCTCTACTGACCACTTGCAGGCACTGGAACATTGCATGCTGGGATCCGCAGTCTCTGGGAACCCTCAGGAACATTGCATGCTGGTACCTGTAATCTCTGCATGCTCAAACCGCTGAAGTTTCTACAAGTGGATTTCACCTAGGCAGTAGTGGGCTACTGTGAATAACCTTGATATGCACGGGAAGTTACTTTTACCGAAAATGTAATGCAGGGCAATTTGTGGTACAAAAGGCTTCAATACTGTCAACCTTTCCATATGTGGAAGGGGATGTGTTGTTCCCATTAAAGTGACTTAATTGTGATCATAGCACAGCTTCCAGGTAGGGGAAAGCATTCAGTGTCCCTTAGCTCTACAGAAGGTGAAACAACATCCCTGGTTTCATAGCTAATCCTGACACAAAGAGTGCACTGCAAAACTAGAACAGATCTGGTCATCTAGAATCCTGTCAGAGATGCAATGTGCAAAACTACCTAATTTTAAGATCTGTCACTTTGCGGATCTAAGGAAAAAATAATGTGATTGAAATGCCTCTTTAAAGACTACTGTCAACTAAACAAACAAAACTTTGCAGACAAATATATTTACCTGTGTTTCTATATTTTAAAGATAAATAATTTTACAAATCCTGTTTACACTATTTATGTTTTTTGATTGCTTCTGCACTTCTCTCAGCTTGTACAATGAAAAGTTTCAAATTTGAAACTGACAAGAAACAATAACCATTGCAGGTGAATGTTAATTTTTTTTAAAGAAAAGTTTGCATTTTTGTTTGATTTTTTTTTTAATTTGTGGAAACATTTGTAATTTTTTTAGGTTTTATAAAATCTTGTTTTATCAGCATTTAAATTTACAGCTAAATTTAAATTGACTGTTTAATCCAATGTCAGTGTGTTCCAAATTTTGGAAAGCTGAACCTCTCTCCTCATTTTGGAAAATGAAACCAATTATGCCCCTCTTGCAACCTTAGTTTGTGATGATAGAGGCCTACCCATCTTAATGTATACATCTTCTGCACCCTCACAGCTAGCTAGAACTTCATGGAAAAACTTACGTAGATTTTCATAATATGATAGATACTTCTTTTCTTGAGCAGTGAAATTTTTAGAATACTGATATATAAAGTATCACTGGCATTTAAGTTAGCACCTATTGAAAAGAATGGAGCAGTCCACACATTAAGACTCTCTGCAAAACTATATGGATATCCATTTAAAATTTTGAAAATTTTCCTTGCAAACCCTGACAGCTGGAGACCATTCTTTTTAATGACAGTTGAGACTCTGAACAAGTAAGGGATCTGTGTGTCCACCTCCTGCACCTATTAGCCCTCTCTCTCTCTCTCTGTCTAATGGTATATTTTTAAAAATATTGCTTTACTTACAGCTCAGTGTGTTCGGTTTGAGAATTCCAGCAATACTATTAAACTGCATTTTTTGTCTTATGAGTGGTGTCTGAACAGAGTAACTTACACAATAACCTACAAAAACGCCAATTTGAAGAGACAAATAGGGATGCATTTTTCAATTCAATTAAAATAAAGTGGTCCAAGAGAGCTGTCACAGTTTCAGGGTGAACTGCACCTTTGATTCCCACCCCCACCTTCCTCCAGGGCACCTTCTTAAGATTTCAGGTTCCAGCCATCACCTCTCTCAGGCAGAGACCCACATCTCTCCATTGGACCAGGGCTTTAGACTTGCAGTGCCTCTGCACCTCAGTGATTTCCCCAGCAGTTCTGACCAAGTTCCAGCACCTGTAGTTAACCTTTCTCCAGGACCTACAACAATGTATGTACACCAGTTACCAGCCAACCTTCACAAGCACAATACATTTATTCTTACAGTCAAATCAGTACAGAGAAAACATATAAAAAAAACAGTAAACTGATTTAAACACACTAAATCTACCAGGAGTTATCAATCAGTCTTATGGAGCTCAGTAGGCCACAGTCTTTCCAATCCTTCCCGATCTCCTAGAGTTGCTCCCCTTCCTTGTAAAGAACATTCTGTCTGTACCGGGTCAAGCTCATCTTTTTATGCCAAAAAACACAGTCTGAAACAATATATGGTGGTACCTCTCTCGAGGCATTTACAACCTGAGTGATTCAAGCACTTGACTGAAGGACCTGGAGGAGAGGAAGAACAGTCAACATGGATTCACCAAGGGAAAGTCATGCCTGACCAACCTGATTGCCTTCTGTGATGACATAACTGGCTCTGTGGATATGGGGAAAGCAGTGGATGTGATATATCTTGACTTTACCAAAGCTTTTGATACGGTCTCCCCAGGGCCGTCTTTAGGATTTATGGTGCCCTAGGCGGGATTATTAAACTGGTGCCCCTGTGCCTGACTTGCTCTGAGCAACACAAACATAAGCTAACAGTATTGGAAAACTTGCCACATGCATGTTATTAAAACCAGTTTAAGTTAATGAAGCACACTGTATTGCTGATGGGCTAGCACTAAAGAAGTAGCACTATAGAAAAAATTCTGATTTGACAGAATGGTGCAAATAATATAATTTTTTTAATTTGTCACCATTTTATTGGAAATTTATATCATGAGGTATTGAAACAAGGATTTGTTTTTAATTAATAGCAATCTTTCTGGCTTTTTTGGCTGCAAAATCAGTAATAATGTCATTGTATGACAAAGACAAAGTGATGTCTTGTTTGATTGCAAGAATAGCAAGACCAGTCAAGCGTTCCTGACTCATTGTAGAGCGGAGATAGTTTTTAATGAGCTTTAGTTTTGAGAAACTCTGTTCTCCTGATGCTACTGTTACAGAAATTGTCAGTAGAATACGAGTGGCAATGTACACATTAGGATATATATATATCTCAACAAGTTCACATGTGGCAACACTGATGACAGTGTACTCAATTCTTCGTACAGTTCAAGTCCATTTAAATCAAAACTATCACCGTGCTTCAGGAGGCTCTCTAGGTTCTTGCACTTTGTCATTAGTTGCTCTTGTTCTTCTCTTTCGTTGAATTTAGTCCTGCTCAGCCTTCTGCCAGCTGAGTGAATTGAACCCCAGGCCGACAGTGGGTTGAGTGGCTCAGCCAGGGTCTCAGCCACCGGCCTGCTTAGCCCGCTGCCAGCCTGGGGTTCCTTGGGGGTCCCCAGGCCAGCAGTGGGTGTTGAGTGGGGCCAGCAACTGGGACCTCGGCTAGCAATGGGGCAGCAGCCGGAACCCCAGAGCATCAAAAATCAGCTGGCATGCCACCTTTGGCACGTGTGCCATAGGTTGCTGACCCCTGCTCTATACCAGTGGTTCCCAAACTGGGGTTCGCGAACCCTTGGGGGTTTGCAGAACGTTACAGAGGGTTTGCCAGAAAAATTTCACTAATGGCGGCCAGAGGACCCCGGGCATTGGAGACAGCAGGTGGGACCCGGTTGCAGGGTAGACACCCCAAGCCCCAGGGAGAGCGGGGCTGGGCAGTTTGGGCTGGCAGCCTGAGTTCTGGCGGTCAGCGTGGGAGATGGCAGCCTAAACTCCAGCGCTCCGCGCGGGGCTGGTAGCCAAGCCCTAGGGACAGTGGGGCCAGGCAGCTGGGGCTGGCAGCCCAAGTCCTGGCGGTCAGCAAGGGAGCTGGCAGCCTGAACCCCAGTGCTCTGTGCGGGACTGGCAGCCTGAGTAACAGGAAGAGTGGGGCTGGCAGCCTGAGACCTGCCCCCATCAGCGGGGGAGCCGGCAGCCCGAACCCCAGCCTGAGCCCCAGGAGGAGCGAGGCGGGCAGTTGGGGCATCCATCACACTGAGGAAATTTAAACTTAAATCCCTGAAAATATTCATTTTCATGAGGGGGTTCATGACATTTCACAATTTAGTGAAAAGGGTTCGCGGGCTGTTAAAGTTTGGGAACCACTGCCCTATACACTAGTAAGGAGATGAGCATATTATAGTTGTTGGAGGGCTCTATTTAGCAGTAACAGGACTATAGGAAAGTCAGTCAACATTTTTTGTTTCTCTGATGAAAACTGGCCCACTCCCTTCCCCATACCAAACTTGTCACAAATAATTGTCAACAACTTAATATTCTGTTTTTGGCTAAGATATTTATTTTTTTTAATTGAAATTGAATTCAGGATTGTTAGCAAGCATTTTTGGCAAACACATTTGTTAAATGACAATCTAAATGGCAACACAACACTGCTTTCATGCTTGGCTCAACCCCTAGCCTGCTGGTCCAACAGCTGCAGTAGAAGAGGAGATAGGTGGAAAACTGCAGGACCCCAAAATCCACCTCTTGGGGAGCAGAGTGGCAACAGCAGCAGCAAACCCTCAGGTCCGATCACACGCCAATGGCCACCACCACCAGCCCAATGGACCATGGTGAAGTTAGCACAGCATCTGATCTCAGGGACGGGGCACCCATGGAGCCACAACAGCTCATCCTGCCCTGTGCAGCTCCGCCTGGGGGAGAGATGTGCTCCCCAACTAGGGTGAGCGGATCCAGATATCCTGATTTTATAGGGCCAGTCCTGATATTTGGAGTTTTGTCTTATATAGGCACCAGGAGTCTATATAAGAAAAAGACCCCAAAATTGGGACTGTCCCTATAAAAGTGGGATATCTGCTCACCCTACTCCAACCCCCTGTCCTGATTTTTTGCACATGCTATCTTGCTATCCCCAGCCCAGTCCTGTGCGACCATTCCAATCCTGGCTGCCTGCCAAGGAAGTGAGTTACTTTCACTTTCATTCCTCAGTAGGCAGCCAGGAATGGGAGGGGGGAGAGAGGAGTGCTCCGTGGGGGGAGGGAGAAAGGCAGGGTGCTCCGTGGGGCAGGGGGGAGAAGAACGGATGTTATGGAGAACAAAAAAGGATACTGCCAGAGCCGCCGAGCCTGCCTCACCTCATGCCGGGGGAAGGAGTCACACTCTCAGGTGCGTTCCTTCCCCCACCACTTCCCAGAGACCCCAGCAGCCAATCCCCTCCCTCAGACTGTGCTGCATTTGTCTCTCTAGGACCCAACAGCCCTGCTTTTACATGCTCCACTGCTTTCCGTCTGTCCGGGCTCCCGGCAGAGCGGTGCCCCCAGACCTAGTGGTGCCCTAGGCGGCTGCCTATTCTGCCTATGGCTAAGGACGGCCCTGGGTCTCCCACAGTATTCTTGCCAGCAAGTTAAAAAAGTATGCATTGGATGAATGGACTATAAGGTGGATAGAAAGCTGGCCAGATTGTCAGGCTCAACAGGCAGTGATCAATGGCTCGATGTCTAGTTGGCAGCCAGTATCAAGCGGAGTGCTCCAAGGGTCGGTCCTGGGGCCAGTTTTGTTCAACATCTTTATTAATGATCTGGATGATGGGATGAATTGCACCCTCAGCAAGTTCGCAGATGACACTAAACTGGGGAGAGAGGTAGATATGCTGGAGGGTAGGGATAGGGTCCAGAGTGACCTAAACAAATTGGAGGATTGGGCCAAAAGAAATCTGATGAGGATCAACAAGGACAAGTGCAGATTCCTGCACTTAGGAAGGAAGAATCCCATGCACTGCTACAGGCTGGGGACTGACTGGCTAAGCAGCAGTTCTGCAGAAAAGGACCCAGGATTACAGTGGACAAGAAACTTGATAACAAGTCAGCAGTGTGCCCTTGTTCCAAGAAGGCCAAGGGCATATTGGGCTGTATTAGTAGGAGCATTGCCAGCAGATCGAGGGAAGTAATTATTCCCCTCTATTTGGCACTGGTGAGGCCACACCTGGAGTATTGTGTCCAGTTTTGGTCCCCTCCACTATAGAAGGGCTGTAGACAAATTGAAGAGAGTCCAGCAGAGGGCAACAAAAATGATTAGGGGGCTGGTACACATGACTTAACAAGGAGAGGCTGAGAGAACTGGGGTTATTAGTTTGCAGAAAAGAAGAAGAAGGGGGGATTTGATAGCAGCCTTCAACTACCTGAAGGGGGTTCCAACGAGGATGGAGTTAGTCTGTTGTCAGTGGTGGCAGATGACAGAACAAGAAGTAAAGGTCTCAAGTTGCAGCGGGGGAGGTCTAGGTTGGCTATTAGGGAACACTATTTCACTAGGAGGGTGGTAAAGCACTGGAATGGGTTACCTAGGGAGGTGGTGGGATCTCCATCCTTAGAGGTTTTTAAGGCCCGGCTTGACACAGTCCTGGCTGGGATGATTTAGTTGGTATTGGTCCTGCTTTGAGCAGGGGATTGGACTAGATGACCTCCTGAGGTCTCTTCCAACCCTAATATTCTATGAGTCTATGACTCGATTTAATCACTCCCTGCTGTTTTTATTTCTTAAGTGGAGCTGTGGTCACCCTCCTGCCCTGCAGTTGCATATAATGCTCACAGTGATTAGTCTATAACAGGGATAGGCAACCTATGGCATGTGTGCCAAAGGCAGCACGCAAGCTGATTTTCAATGGCACTCACACTGCCTGGATCCTGGCGGCTCTGCATTTTAATTTAATTTTAAATTAAGCTTCTTAAACATTTTAAAAAACTTATTTACTTTACATACAACAATAGTTTAGTTATATGTTATAGACTTATAGAAAGAGACCTTCTAAAAACATTAAAATGTATTACTGGCATGCAACACCTTAAATTAGAGTGAATAAATGAAGACTTGGCACACCACTTCTGAAAGTTGCCAACCCTTGGTCTATAATGTGCCACAGGACTCTTTGATGCTTTTGTGTGGTCCCTAAGGATATTACATGCAGTTAAATATCTGTCCCAAGAGCTTTTAGAAGGGTCAAGAATAGATTTTTTTGCTACACAAATGGATCGTCTCAGCCTCCTTTAATTTATAACAAACATGCATGCATACCATTTTTCACCAACTAAAAGTAAGAACTTCATTATTCAGGAATGCTTTATTGGATATATAAATCACCCCAAGCAGGGATGTATTCAACAGTAGTCAGAAAAAAGGGATGACCTCAACCAGACTTCCTGTGGTACAAACCCAGTGTCACCCATGCCAGTGAGCCATAGGGCTGCAGAGCGGACAAAGTGCTTTGCTTTCTGTGCACGCAATCCATGAACAGCGAAAGGGAAGGATTAATTTTAGCCCCCAGATCGTTTGTTAAAATAATAACACGAAGAGACACATGTTCTGGGTTTAAAATAAACCTTTCACTGACTTTTTAAAAAAATTATTATTTTCGTGCCGTGCTGGAAACCCAAACACAACAGCACCCAGCGCTGGAGGAGACCAACTCGCAGCAGGACTAGTCCCAGAGCGAAGCTGAGCTGACAGGCGGCGACAGGATCACGCAGGAAACAAGGTCCACGTGCCCGCAGGGATCTCTGTGGCGGTGACACCCTCTCTGGGTGCTTTGCCCTTGAATCCTTCACCGGGGCCAGCAGCATGTCAACACTGCGTACAGGGTCTGAGGCCCGCGCGCGCACGCTGAACAACCAATCAAGGCTTGCCGGGCCGCCCAGGAGATGACGTCACGGGATTGCCTCTTGACAGGCGCCCTTAAATCACGGGCGGGGGCAGGGGAAGGAGCGGGGGTAGGGGTAACTTGTCACAGAGATCCGAGCCCGGCGGCTGCCGGTTAGGCCACGGCGCTCTGTCCCACGAATGAGGTGCAGGTTAGGTCCCGCCTCTCGCAGGCGCGGCGGTGATTGGTCAGTACTGTGCCTGCGCGGCTCGGGATTGGCTGTGCGGAGCGGGCGGAGCTCCAATGGAGACCGAGCCGCTCGAACCGAAGAGCCGGTGACCGGCGAGTGAGCGCGGAGGCCCTGGCTGGGGAGCCGGTGAGTCTGGGCGGGGTTATGTTGGGCGCTGCCAGCCGTGCGGGGACCTCTGGGGTCGGTGTGTGACTCCCTCTCCCGTGAGTCACACGCGCTGCCGGGGCCGCGGCCGCGGCGTGTTCGCGGGAAGCAGCCGCGGGGCATCAGGGCCCGGAGCCGCGGAGGTGGTAGGGACGCGGTACAGCCGGGTACTGGTGCCAGGGCGGGCGGCTCGGTTCAGAGCTCAGTCTGACGTGCCGCTCCCCTCCCCCCAGGCTCTCCCTCCCGCTGAGCGGCGGGGGGAGCCGAGGTCCGTACCCCCTGCCCGAGTCCCCTACCACACGCTCCTTGGCCGGCCTGGGTCCGAGCGGACCTTCTGCCCAAAGCCCCTCTTCCTGCTCCTGGGCGGGCGAATCCTTCGGGCGAACTAGGGGGAGGGAAAACTCCGAGTCAGAGGGGCTCTCGGAGGATGTGCTCGGGGGTCTCCCACTTCCCTGGCCCAAGGCGCGCTCCCTGGGTGACGGCACTTACACGGGACCCCGCCCTTACCAGTAACTGTTAGCACGGGGAGCGTCTGTGGCTTCTGCCCTCCCATAGTGCCACCCTGTGCGAGCCATAGCAGAGCCCATCGGTGCTAGCAACAGCCACGTGTAGCCTCAGTCAGCTCACTGGAGCCTGCCCGATGTTTTCCTTCTGATCAGCTGGTCAGGACAGCGACTAGAAACGAACTTTACATGCAACTCTAGGGAACGAACCCCTACTTTAAGCATGGCTGTTGCTGTTACAGCTCCAGCCTTAGGATGAATGGGACCTAAAGGTGATCTTGGATTAACCGTGTTCAGGCATACACACCAATTGTCTTACTAAATTCCTATTGCTTCTTCGCTTACTAGAATTACAGATCTTCTTTTTCTTCCCACTTTGCTGATCCCATGAGTGTTGACAGAGGTCTATGTCACTGTGTAGGCAGAGCAGGGTGATGTGGTCACTGCCATAGAGACCTTGTAATCTATATCATACAAATACAAGATTGTAGGTAACTGTTAATATTTAAAAAAAGTAATAACTTTGAGTTAAAATCTGCAAGTTCTAAGGAGGGCTTGGAAGGAGGGAAGGAAGGGAAATAAGTGAAAGGCACTATATGTGAAAGAAAGCGTAGAATCAAAGTAAAAATCATAAATGAATCACACTGTGCCATTGAATCTCTATGGATAGAAATACCATGCTCTAATAATAAGACTATAGTGGTAGGGATATATTACCAACTACCTGACCAGGATGGTGATAGTGACTGTGAAATGCTCAGGGAGATTAGAAAGGCTATTAAAATAAACTTAATTGAAATCCCACATTATTATTTTATTTTTATTATTTCTTATCATCCCCTTATTGACTGGGTACATGTTACCTCAGGATGGAATGCAGAGATAAAGTTTCTTGAAACCTTAAATGACTGCTTCTTGGAGCAACTGGTCCTGGAACTCACCAGAGGAGAGGCGATTCTTGATTTAGTCCTAAGTGGAGCACAGGATCTGAGCACAGGATCCAAGAGGTGAATATAGCTGATCGCTTGGTAGTTATGACCATAATATAATTAAATTTAATATACTTGTGAAGGAAAAACACCACAGCAGCCCAACGCTGTAGCATTTAATTTCAGAAAGGAGAACTACACAAAAAATAAGGAGATTAGTTAAACAGAAATTAAAAGCTACAGTGCCAAAAGTGAAATCTCTGCAAGCTGCATGGAAACTTTTTAAAGAGACTGTAATAGAGGCTCAACTTAAATGTATACCCCAAAATAAAAAAAATTGTAAGTGAACCAAAAAAGAGCCACCATGGCTAAACAACGAAGTAAAAGAAGCAGTCAGAGGCAAAAAGGCATCCTTTAAGAAATGGAAGTTAAAGTCTTATGAGGAAAATAGAAAGAAGCATAAACACTGGCAAATGAAGTGTAAAAATACAATTAGGAAGGCCAAAAAAGAATTTGAGGAACAGTTAGCCAAAGATGCAAAAAGTAAGTACATCAGAAGAAGGAAGCTTTCTAAACAACTTGTGGGGCCACTGGATGATTGAGGTGCTAAAGGATCACTCAGACGATAAGTCCATTGAGGAGAAACTGTATGAATTCTTTGCATCGGTCTTCATGGCTGAAAATGTGAAGGAGATTCCCAAACCTGAGTCATTCTTTTTAGGTGACAGATTTGAGGGGCTGTTCCAGATTGAGATATCATTAGATGAGATTTTGGAACAAATTGATAAATTAAACAGCAATAAGTCACCAGGACCAGAGGGTTTTCACCCAAGAGTTCTGAAGAAACTAAAATGTGAAATTGTAAAACTACTAATTGCTGTAGTCTGTAACCTATCATTTACATCAGCTTCTGTACCAGATGATGGGAGGATGGCTAATGTGATGCCAGTTTTTAAAAAGGGCTCTAGAGGGGAACCCGGCAATTACAGGCCTGTAAGCCTGACTTCAGTACTGAGCAGACTGTTGAAACTATAATAAAGAACAATATTGTCAGACTTGTAGATGAACACAATTTGTTGAGGAAGAGTCAACATGGTTTTTGTAAAGGGAAATCATGCCCCACCAATCTACTAGAATTCTTTGAGGGGATCAACAAGCATGTTGACCAAGGGGATGTAGTGGATGTAGTGTACTTGGATTTTCAGAAAGCTGTTGACAAGGTCTCTCACCAAAGGCTCTTATGCAAAGTAAACTGCCAGAGTAAAAGGGAAGGTGCTCTCATGGATTGGTAACTGGTTAAAAGATAGGAAACAAAGGGGAGGTATAAATGGTCAGTTTTCAGAATGGAGAGAGATGTCCTCCAAGGGGTCTGTTTTGGGACTTGTCCTATTCAACATATTTATAAATGATCTGGAAAAAGGGGTAAACAGTAAGGTGGAAAATTTGGATATGATACAAAATTACTAAAGATAGTTAAGACCCAGGCAGACTGCAAAGAGCCTCAGAATGATCTCTCAAAACTGGGTGACTGGGCAACAAAATGGCAGATGAAATTTAATGTTGATAAATCCAAAGCAATGCACATTGGAAAGCATAATTCCACCTATACATATAAAATGATAGGGTCTGAATTATCTGTTACCACTCAGATCTTGCAGTTGCTTCTTGGCTCTTTGAGCTAAGAGGTGAAAACATTATCTAAAAGTTGTATCAGTTCTCTGAAAACATCCACTCAACGTGCAGCAGAAGTCAAAAAAGCGAACAGAATAATTAAGGAAGAGAGAGATAATAGGAGAGAAAATATCATGTTGCCTCTATATAAATCCATGGTACCTCTGCATCTTGAATAGTGTGTGCAGATGTGGTTGCCCCAGCTCAAAAAGATATATTAGAATTAGAAAAGGTTCAGAAAAGGGCAACAACAATGTTTAGAGGTATGAAATGGCTTCTGTATGAGGAGAGATTAATAAGACTGGGACTTTTTCAGCTTGGAAAAAAGACAGCTAAGGGGAGATATGATTGAGGTCTATAAAATCATGACTGGTGTAGATAAAGTAAATAAGGAAGTGCTGATTACTACTTATAACACAGGAACTAAAAGTCACCAAATGAAATTAATAGGCAGCAGGTTTAAAACAAATAAAAGGAAGTATTTCTTCACACAAGGCACAATCAACCTGTGGAACTCTTTACCAGATAATGTTGTGAAGGACAGGACTATAACCGTGTTCAAAAAAGAACTAGGTAAATTCATGGAGGATCGGTCCATCAATGGCTATTAGCCAGGATGGGCAGGAATGGTATCCCTAGCTTCTGTTTGCCAGAAGCTGGGAATGAGTGACAGGGGATGGATCACTTGGTGATTACCTGTTCTGTTCATTCCCTCTGGAGCACCTGGCACTGGGAGAAGATAGGATACTGGGCTAGATGGACCTTTGGTCTGACCCAGTAAGGCCATTCTTGTGTTACAAAAGCATTCCAAAGTAGGAGGTTGCAGGCTCAGTCATTTTTCCTGTCTGAGTACATCTGGAACCTTGTATGCAGATAGCAGTGTTTTATTTCAGTTTGCCATGCATGCGTAGGCACTACATGCGACTGCATCTAGCACAATTCAGATATGGAAGCTAGGTGACTTGAGATTTGTAACAGGATATGAGAGCTTTCACTAGCTTGATTCCAGTCCAGTTCATACAGATCTTAAAGTAATGACTAAGTCATTGCAAGTGGAAAGTGATTGTGGAATGTTTTTTACTATCTCGCAACATGGTGTGATGGTAATTTATAAATCATTAGTTAACTGCAGAAATTGAATTGTAGTTCTGTTGTCTTTGGGGAAAAAAAAGGATGCACTTGAGTGCAAAAGCAAGAGGAGGAGTCTGTTTATCAGCATCAGATAGCAAAGTTTAGATCTGTGTTGAGCAGATGCTTCTGAAGACAAGTGGTCAAACCTAAATTCATATGGGTTATTCTTTAAATTGCTCTTTGTAGCTAGCAAGATATGACACTGTCATTCTTCTATACTTTGAGGTATACTAACATGACTGTTATGCTTCTGTTTTATAAAACTTTAATATAAATATCTTACTATTTAGAATATATTGTAGCATTTGTTTTTATTGGCTGGAATCTCTCTGGAAACTAGAGTATAAATAAACACTAAGACTGTTACCCTGGTGCTCAGATATAAATAGGTCCTAGTAGTGACTGTGCAACCTCTGCCTACCAGTTATGTCACCCTTTATAAATGTCTAGTCTGCACTAGTTTGGGAAATGGATAGTCTTCAAGCTGGTCTTACATTAAAAAATTGATGGTTCTTCAGTATACTGCTGCGATGGGTTTTGTTTTGTCTGAAATATTGTTTGTTCTTTGATGCTCAGGCCTGGCTTACTCTTAAAATTTAGGTAAACATAGCTACGGTGCTCATGAGTGTGGAAAAATCCATACCCCCGAGTGCCATAGCTATGCAGACCTAACTCCTAGTATAGACACAGCTAAGTTCATGGAAGCATTCTTCTGTCAACCTAGCTATCGTCTCTTGGGGAGGCAACGTTGCAACAGGAAACCCCCATCAGGTGCTGTAGGCAGTGTCTGCCCTATGGGGTTATGTGACATAGCTACGGCATTGTAGGTAAGCTGCTATAGTTCCCGAGGTAGACTTGATCTTGGTATACTTGCTTTGATAGGTGTCATTTCATCAGATGTTAGGGCATGTGCCAGCATTAACGATTGCAGACATGCATTCCTGCTAAAGTGGGTAAACCTGATTTTTAAGGTGTCTGCTTTAAAGAGAGACTGCTTACTTCAAGATCATATTTCTCTTAATCTTGTACCTTCAAGTAATACCTCCGTTCTCTATAAGGAATTAGAGAGGTTTTCCTCTATCTTTTTTCTTTTTGTTTAATTTGTGAATTTGACAACACTTTATACAAATACAGTAAATTGATTGTATTCAGTTAGTTTCTTCTGTTGCCTGCATAGCTTTCACACAAATGGTGTGAGGGGTACATTTTTTAGGAAGGAAATGTGTCTATGTCAAGTTGGTGTCTGTTTTAATTTTTTTTCTTCTCTCCATTTCTGTGTAGCACTGTAAGGCCTGGTTGCGTTTCATTATAACTTTTCTCCACGGTACATTGTTTTCTGTTTGACTCTGAAAAGTGCTTTTAAATTTACTCCTCTAGCTCATTATTAAATAATCAGTATTTTTCCCTAACTTATAAATCAGTGTCCGATATAAAGGCAGATGTGAAAAATGGGGGAAATGGCGCATAGCAAGGCTCATCTGAGAAATACAGCACTTCCTGGGGAGTGGAAGTGTCTGGAATTCCTTCCAGGATAGGGTCACTGAACATTGTGTCAGTTTCTGACTAATCAGGTGTCTATAAAGGAGGAGTTCCTGCTGTTGTGGGGGGAGGGGGAGTTTTCCTCTTTCCCTCCAAATTTACCTAGTTGGGGTGGGATATTAATCTTCATTACTTCTCTCCCAGATTCTGTTGGGAGTCTTTCTTCTCTGAGACAACCTGCTTATAGCTTTCCCAACCTGAATTAATAACCACCAACAAAGTGCTGCATCTTACAGCAGTGGCACTGCAGTATTCTGAATTACTGTAAATATAAAGGAGAAATTGACATTCTTGTCAGTTTATCTGCAGCCCCCAAAGTTGTGAATGCCCTTGGTCAGACTGACCAGTCTCTCTTCACTTACTTGAAAAAGCTATGAGAAGCAGCAGCCGTTGAATCATTTTGTTTGTTAACTTAATACTTGGAGGGTTATTCTGCAAACATAAAAGCTAGAAAAATTTTAAATGAACACGCAAAGTCTGCAAAAACAGGTTGCTTGAGTTTCTCCTCTCATGAAGGGTGAGTTGAGTAGATTCTCAGTGCATTACTTTTATTTCTTAGGCACTTGTCAGCAGGAATTTCCAAACTGTAACCTCCATTTGGGAGATGACTGTCACTTGGTCATGCTGATAAGTATGCCAGCATTAAATATTATCCATGTCTGTGGTTTCAAGAGAAAAGATGAGAGAAAACTGTGCTTAAGTAACTTTTGTTCTTTAGGATAACATCTTGCTGCTACTTAAAGTATTTCAAATGAAGGTTTTTGCTAGGGTTGGTAAAATGAACAAATGTTGAGTTTCTCCTTCTCAAATTTGGCAACTACCTAAAATACAGGTGAGACACATTCTAGGAATTTCAATTATTGCTGTCTAGCAATTTCATTGAGGATTAAATCTTTGCATTCTTGAGATATCAGTAGATTGTGGAAGGGTTGTGATTCTACTGCACTCTACCCTTCTTCATACCCTTTGTGAAGAAGAATCTAGGCAAAACAAATGTCTTTAGGGTGGTTGTGATAACTCTAAAAAAAACAAATGGATCTTGAAAAATTTCACCTTGATGTTATGAGTATTTTGTCTTAATTGGAGATTATGAAAACATTAAGACCATCTGTTCTGGGTTAATCTAGTGTTCTAGAGGGGTACTCAATGCTAGCATGCAGTACATCTGAAACAGACTTTCATGGTTTAATGGTTCTGATTCTATTCATGTAAATGGTACAACTTGCATTAACTTCTGAGAGAGCCAGATCAAGACCTTCTTCAGCAAGGAATTAAATGATGTGAAATTGGTACCCTCAACCCTAGAATGCCTTATTAAGTATCTAAACTGGAGATACTCAGACTGAGGCTTGAGAGCTGCAAGTGGCTCTTTAATGTGTCTCCTGTGGCTCTTTGTAACATGTGATATTAAAACATTGTGTGATTTAATTATTAATCAGCATGCTTTTACTATGTTATTAACCAATTGCTGTTGATGAAATAAAACTTAGTCAGTCACTTTGCTGTGAGAATTCTGAATATGTAAAATAGTAAATGAAGCAATGAATTCACACTAGCTTGGTTCTTTTGATTAACTTTGATTGCTAATTTTGGCTCCTGAACCACTGAGGTCTGAGTATCACTGATCTAGGCATTGCTTAAAACCGAAGTGGTTTACTCCCTGAATTATGAATAGTCAACTTCTATAAATAGCCCTGCTGTAGAATAATTGTTCTATCAAACTTAATCTCTGACCAAGCACAAAAAAATCTTAAACATCTAAACTACTTGTGGTGGTGGTGAGGAACTCAGTGAAACCAACTTTTTTTAACCTCGCCTTAAAAAAATCTTTAGAGCTGAGTTGTTGGTAATAACTCCATATGGAAACTTGGCATTGGAGTTGTAAACTGTTGGAAAAAACATGTTTGTAATGGAAACACTGGCAGTCCTAACTGTTGTGATGCTTGCAGGCATTTTCATGTCTCTTCTAATTCTCTGACTTACGCATATTTCCTGCATATCATTTCTTTCCCATTACTTAAGTGTTTCCTTTATTTTATTTTTTTTTGGATGGTGACTAAGGAATTTTACTAGCTTCCAACAAATCAATGTGTATAGTTCATACTACAGTATTCCTGTTCAGGATGATTCAGTGCATATAAACTGTCTGATGAAGCCAAAAATGATCCTGAATCTACAGTGATAACTAATTGTTGTTGAGTGGCAGCACAAACACTTCTGTGATAAAAGAATGAGGTTTGGGTTGGAGTTTTGTTCATCTTCTACTCTGGCCTTTGAAGCAAACTTAAAACAACACAGAGTAATACAGTAAAACAAGATTGTGAGGATAGATACTTGTTTCTCTAATCTATTTATTGTAATCTTAGTTGTAACGCTTACTAGGGAAAGGATTTGACAGAAGTTACTTTTAAGCTGATGGTGTCCAAAATGCCATTTGCTGTTTACAGATGTTCCCAAGTGAGCAAGGGTCACTTATTTACTATCTGATAATTCTGTTTAGGACCTTCTCCTGCTTATTGCTGAAGTAAAGCCATGGGAATGGTTACTGCATTCTTCAACAGCAATTTTGGTACCTTAAATGTGACATATATATTTTAAATCTAGAACCTATATAGAAAAAGTGGCTATTGTGAAAGTACTGGGAACAGTTGTTGCTCAAAAAGTCTGCATTCAGAGACAATTTCTACTGATCATCATTGGAATTGGACTTCAAGAAAGCCTTTTACAATGTTTGCCTTTTATTTCAGAGGGACTATGGAACCTCAGCAGCCCTGTAAGTTTAGAAGGTTTAAATACCAGTTTGGGATGACTTTTTGCCACTCCAGATGATCTGCTGGATTAAACGTGTCATTAGGATGGTTTTTGCACAAGTTGGACTAAACATGGAATCAGTAAGTGTTTCAGCTTCATGGAAATTCTATTGAGTTCAAATATTTCAAATGTAATCGACTTAAATATAGAGTTCACACTAAGAGCATATGGGACTGCATTTTAAATTTTATGCCGTGTTGGTATAATTCTTACATTAATCTAACTTGACTGACACAAGGTTATGAAACCTAATGTTTAAGTATATGATCATAGTTGATATATAAAAAGTTAAAACAGGCTGTTGTGTTTCTGCTGCCTTTAATGACAAAATGTATAACTTATAATGTAACACTGCCATTCAGGGTGCACAAATTAATTTCCAAATAAACTAGTATGATGCAATGTCTCCCATACAGACCCCTGGCTATTCTAGTACCAGTTCAGGGGCCTGAAATGCTTGTAAACACAGTGGTACTTCGCAGATCTTTTGAGGGTATATCTGCATGTCAAAATAGCTACCTGCAGCAATGAGTCTGAGCTCTGGACTACAGATTCAGGCTCTTATTAAGGACACATCTTCGCTGTCAATGCGCTACTGCAGCAGCGCTTTAACATGGTTTGTGTAGTCGCAGCATAGCACTGAGAGAGCTCTCTGAGGTGTGTGTGTGTGGGGGGGGGGGAACCCACCCCCACAAAATAGCTGGTGCACTGTCTACATTGGCACCTTACAGCACTGAAACTTGTAGCGCTCAAGGGTGTTTTTTCACACCCCTGAGTGAGAAAGTTGCAGCACTGTTAAGTGCCAGTGTAGACAAGCCCTGAGATGCTAAAAATAGCCATGTAGACGTTCAAGCTCTGAAGCCCAGGAAAGTGGGTGGGTTTCAGAGTGCAAGCGTGAGCCAGAACGTCTGCATAAATTTTTTTTTTAAGTGCTGTAGCATGAGCCTGAGTCTGTAGACCTGAGCTCAGACTCAATGCTGCCGTGTGGACATACCTGCAGTCTGTTCAGTAACACCCCTTTCTCCCATTCTAGTAGGTTTGAGGGCTGCAGAAGTGGTGCTCTTCTGGCTTCACCTATTCCAAAACCTTTCCACACCTCAAGGGAGGGACAATGGTGATAGAGACCATTCTTGACCTGGTTTTGCGCATGCTGTCAATCAGCCAGCCAACCACACCATATACTTTTCCCCTTTGCCCCTCATCTATACTCTCTTAAAATTTCCTGTTTCATTGTAACCTTTCTCTCCTTTCCCTCCTTCCAGGAGCTCATAATGTATTCTTCTTCCTGCCATAATTTCCAAGCCACCAGCAAAGCACCACAGAACTACTGTGATCCTAATTGTGTTGTCCCTGTTTCTTTTTTTGGAGGCTGTACTATGTGCAAGAGCAACAGAGCTATGCACTCTGATGGGAAGCAGGACGGAGCATGTACACTTCTCGACTCCCTGCCTCATGCAGCACTGTAGCCCTTTCTTTCACTGCTCAGCAGAAGCAGCAGATGAAAACTAAAACAGTGGCACAGCAGCCGTTTTCCTACTGACACTGTTGGGAGCCGCCCTGAACAGAAGCAGTAGCTTAGGTGCAGTTCTCCCCTGTGAGACCTCCTACATATTCTTCCACTTAAATCTTAAATGCACGGGGAGGCTGGGAAAGGAAGATTTGCAATTGTTATATTTAAATTCATATATAGCCAGATTATTGTAGATTGATGACCTTTTTGTCAGGAGAGCTGGCAAGCCGAAATTGTAAAACACAGTTTACATATGGTATAATTAGTGCCTTACGAAAATCTAAAATAAAAGATTAGAGAATAGGAGCACAAATTCATACCAGACATCAGTTCTTTGAATGTGAAACTAAGATGTACAGCCATAGAAATCCTGAGCAACCTCGCTGGGTCCTCTTCACAACGAATTCAGAGCATCAAAACAATCTGGACTATCAACTGTATTGACATAGTCATTGTCATATATCTTTACGTCCACTTTAAAAAAAATATTCTTAATATGTGAAAGAACAGCTCCAGTTTCTTTTTTTTTTTTTTTTTTTTTTTTTTTTTTTTCCTTCTCCCCCTGCCCTTTCTCTTCCTATAGCAGGCTTGTGGTAACAATTAAATTTCCAAGCACCAAGTGTTTGTAGATTTTATAACATTTCTCATTTGGGTGATTGAGGCAGTTAAGTCACATAGCCTACTTGCTTCCTCTTATTAGCTGCTGATTCTTCTCCTCTCCCCACTATACACTACATTAAGGTACATTTTCAAATCCAATTTTGAATGATTTCCACTGGTTATGTAGCCTGTAGTCTAGACCAGTGGTTCTCAAAGCAGTCCGTCTCTTGTTCAGGGAAAGCCCCTGGTGGGCTGGGTCGGTTTGTTTACCTGCCGCGTCCACAAGTCCAGCCAGTCGCAGTTCCCATTGGCCGTGGTTCAACGCTCCAGGCCAATGGGGGCTTCAGGAAGGGTGGCCAGTACATCCCTCGGCCTGCGCTGCTCCCTCCAGCCCCCATTGACCTGGAGCTTCTGCAGTACCACACTGGTTAACCAGAAGCCAAACACAGGCCCCTTTTGGCATTCCAGCCCTTGGTTCCCATCCAGGCAACTTGCTCTAATATAGTGAGAGGTTGCTGAAAACCCATTTCACCATATGTCAGATTGTTTCTAATCCCAAAGGGTCAGACACATACCTCCAGCTCAATATGAATCTCAAATTTTACCCAAATATCACACTGTTAGCCAATCCTTAGTAAACAAAGTAATGAGAATTCTTAAGAAAAGTCCTTGTCAGGTTTGTAGCAGTGGTAGAATAGACTGTTAGCTTGTAAAGTCTCTCCAGTAAAATTGGAAGAGCCTCGGTCCATAGTTCAAGCTGCTCCTTTTAGTTGTAAATCCACAGTCCAAAGACTTGTATCAGGAAAGAGGCAACATGGAGATGTTTCCAGTGTCTCTTTATATAGTCTTCCAGGTACATGGAAATGTACTGTCCCAAACAAAGCCCACAGCCCCTGTGTGTGGAAAGTTATTGGCCAAATCCCTTCTTCTGGCCTTCAAACAACCCTCCAGCCCCACACCACTCCAACCTTGCCAAACGCATCATCATCAGAAGCAAGCTCCCCACAGACCAGGACACACCGACTCAGTGACACCAGACTCTGCCAAAACAACAGATACAAAACCTGCAGATATATTTGCACTGCTACAAGGATCAGCATCCACAACACATCTTTCAAGATCCATGGGTTCTGCACATGCCTTTCATGATATATCTAGGGCTTGGCTACACTGGAGAATTGCAGCACTGGTGGTGGCTTTACAGCACTGCAACTCAACATCCACACTTACAGCGCTGTATGTACCTTGCATCTCCCTGGCTACAGCGCTGGCTGTACTCCATCTCAGCCTGGGGAATAACGACTGCAGCACTGGTGATGCAGCACTGCTCCGCCAGTGTGGCCACCAAAAGCGCTGTTTTTGGCCTCCAGAGATATTCCAGAATGCCTGTTCAGCCACTCTGCTCATCAATTCGAGCTCTACTGCCCTGGCCTCAGGTGACCCGCCCTTTAAATGCCCTGGGAATTTTAAAAATCCCCTTCCTGTTTGCTCAGCCAGGTGTGGAGTGCAGGCGGTGAATCTTTCCAGGTGACCATGCCTCCACGTGCCAAACGAGCCCCAGCATGGAGCAATGGCGAGTTGCTGGACCTCATCAGTGTTTGGGGGGAGGAAGCTGTGTAGTCCCAGCTGAATTCCAGCTGTAGAAATTATGATACCTATGGGCAGATATCAAGGGCCATGCTGGAAAGGGGCCATGACCAGGACATGCTGCAGTGCAGGGTTAAAGTGAAGGAGTGCCTATTGCAAAGCCCGCGAGGGAAACCGCTCTGGTGCTGCTCCCACGACCTGCCGTTTTTACAAAGAGCTGGTCGCGATACTTGGGGGTGACCCCACCGCCAATCCGAGGACCACGATGGACACTTCAGAGCGGGGAGGGGGGGAGGAGAAACTGAGAGTGAGGGTACTGGGGTGGGGGGAGACACTTGGGAGTCCCAGGAGGCATGCAGCCAGGAGCTCTTCTCAAGCCAGGAGGAAGGTAGCCAGTCGCAGCAGCCGGTACTTGGTGGAGGACAGACAGAGGAGCGGGTTCCCAGTAAGCAGCTTTTATTTTCAGGGTGGACATTTTTTGGGAGAGGAGGGAGGGTTCTGCATGCATGCATACCTAGATGTGGAATAGCGAGGGGTGGGGGGACCATTGCTGCACACAGGCAAGTTGCATAGGGGCCAGGGTGGAATCAGCATTGCTGTAGAAGACCCTCCCGCTCTTCCCAGGTGACCTGCAGCAGCGAGATATCTTCCAGGATCAACTCTTGTGGAAAATGTTGGGAAAGTGTTCAGTGTAGGTGCCCCCTGCAGCTGTTTGCTTTCCCCAACACACAGAAACCCCAAGGACAGTACAGCTCTGAAGCAATGAGTCCCCTTACTCACTATTTCGGGGCTCCTGTGGGTTATGTGTACTCTCTTTGGTATGGGAAAATTATGCTATTGTGAAGAATGTTACTCCTTCACTTTGTGGGAATAACTGTCTGCTATAAACAATGCTGCCTCTGTTAAGTGTTGCCTTTCCACAAGCAACCTTGAGTTCTTGGCTGCCCGTGTTATCAACAGCTCAAAGACTCCAAAACCTCTGGAAGAAGCCACGAAAAAGCAAAGACCTGCTGCAAGCAGTTATGGATCACTCTGCCACAGAGAATCAAAAAGTGCAGGACTGGAGGGAAAGGGAAAAGCAAGATCTGCCAGAAAAACACAGCGGCCAGGAAGAAAAGCACAAAGCAGCTGATAAGCATCCTGGCGCGCCAAGCGGACTCTATCCAGGCGCTCGTAGCCATGCAGACAGCACTACCGCGCTGCCCTTCCCCCACCCCACCCCCCGTCCCAAAGCTCTTTCTCTTGTGCTCTGTCAGCTCAAAACCCCCTTCCCCAGCATCCAGGTTCTTACCACCACCAGCTGCCTCCAACACCTGTACGTTCACCAACTAGCCCTGAGAATTACGACCCTTACCCTCTGCACTCAACCACCACCACCATGCAGTATAGGCATCCTGAAGTGCAGCAGTCATTGCACTGCACTCTAGACAGGACATATTCAAACCTGTGACTGTACAGTTCCCCACCACACCCCCCTGCCCTTTTAGGTTCCCAAAATGTGTGTCTGTTAATAAAGTTATTTTCTTTTCAATAAATGAATTATTGGCTTTGAAAACAGTCTTTATTATTGCAGAAAGTCAAAGATGCCTTAGCCCAGGAAAGAAACAGGCACTGCAAATCAGCTTAGGAAAAACAGATTCCTACTAACATTGTAACCACTCCATTTCACTCCCGTGCAAGGCACCAAACATGACTGTTGGTTTTCAGCCTCAAATTCCTCCCTCAAGGCATCCCTAATCCTTGAAGCCCTGTGCTGGGCCTCTCTAGTAGCCCTGCTCTCTGGCTGTGCAAATTCAGCATCCAGGCATTGAACCTCAGAGGTTCATGCCTGACTGAATGTTTCACTCTTCCCTTCACAAATATTATGGCAGGTACAGCACGCGGATATAACCGTGGGGATGCTGCTTTCCCCCAAGTCTAGCTTCCCATACAGAGATCGCCAGCGCCCCTTTAAACGGCCAAAAGCACACTCCACAGTCATTCGGCACCGGCTCAGCCTGTAGTTGAACCGGTCCTTGCTCCTGTCAAGCTTCCCTGTATAGGGTTTCATGAGCCAAGGCATTAATGGGTAAGAGGGGTCTCCAAGGATCACAATGGGCATTTCAACATCCCCTACTGTGCTCTTCCCGTCTGGGGAAAAAAAGTCCCTGCCTGCAGCTTCCCGAACAGGCCAGTGTTCCGAAAGATGCATGTATCATGCCCCTTTCCAGGCCAGCCTGTGTTAATATCAATGAAATGCCCACAGTGATCCACAAGCGCCTGGAGAACCATAGAGAAATACCTCTTCCGATTAACGTACTCGAATGCTAGGTGGGGTGGTGCTAGAATAGGAATATACGTCCATCTATTGCCCCTCCACAGTTAGGGAAACCCATTTGTGCAAAGCCATCCACAATGTCCTGCACGTTCCCCAGAGTAACGGTTCTTCTTAGCAGGATGCGATTAATGGCCCTGCACACTTAAGTCAACACGATTCCAGTGGTCAACTTTCCCACTTTAAACGCTTTCCTGACCAATTGGTAGCTGTCTGGAGTTGCCAGCTTCCAGACTGCAATAGGCACCCGCTTCTCCACCATCAGGGCAGCTCTCAATCTTGTGTCCTTGTGCTGCAGGGTGGGGGCGAGCTCAGCACACAGTCCCATGAAAGTGGCTTTTCTCATCCGAAAGTTCTGCAGCCACTGCTCATCATCCCAGACTTCCATGAGGATGTGATCCCACCACTCAGTGCTTGTTTCCCGAGCCCAAAAGCAGCGTTCCACGGTGCTGAGCATTTCCATGAATGCCAGAAGCAATTTAGTGTCATACGCGTCAGGCGACTCGCTATCGTCAGACTCCTCATCACTTTGCATCTTAAGGAATAGCTCAACTGCCAAACATGATGTGCTGGCAAGACTCGTCAGCATACTCCTCAGCAGTTCAGGCTCCATTTCCCACAGAAATCGCGCTGCGCAGAAACCATTGAGAGAGTCAAGATGGCGCCAAACGTGGATGGAAAAATAGGGATTGCTGGGATGTGAAGCGATGCATCACAGGGCGTGGGACAGGAAGCAGAATGACCCACACCCTCTCCTCCCTTCCAACAACCCACGGCGCCAAAATGGCGTCAAAGTGGGACGAGGTGCTCTGTAGGATAGCTGCCCATAATGCACCACTCCCAGCAGTGCTGCAAATGCTGCAAATGTGGCCACACTGCAGCGCTGGTAGCTGTCAGTGTGGCCACACTCCAGCACTTTCCCTACACAGCTGTACGAAGACAGCTTTAACTCCCAGCGCTGCACACCTGCAAGTGTAGCCAGACCTCTAGTGTGCCTCATCCAGTGCACTAAATGCCTCAATAACAACTATGTGGGGGAAACCAGACAATCAGTATGCTCTCAAATGAACTTGCCCAGAAAGATAAGACAAAAACACTGTTTCACCCCTGTGTGAATGTTTTTCACAGAGCAATCATTCTATAACTGACACCTCAGTCCTCGTCCTCTGAGGAGACCTGCACAACACCTTTGAAAGACAAGCCTGGGAGCTTAAATTCCTAAGTTTGCTAGATGCTAAAAATCATGGATTGAGTAGAGACACTGATTTTATATCTCATTACAACAGTTTGTAACCCATTAAACTGCCTTTGTCCTATGAATACAGAGGTGTTAATTAGCCACTTCTTCTTGAATGGTCTGTTGCAACATTGTTAAACATAAGGAGTTCACACACCTTGTTCCACCGTGTATTTTTGCTGTTACGCTCAGATTACCTTTCCCAGACCTGAAGAAGAGCTGGTGTGTAGCTCAAAAGGTGTTTTTCACCAGCAGAAGTTAGTCCAGTAAAAGAGATCATCTCACCGGTTGTCTCTCTAACATCCTGGACCAACATGGTTACAACAACACTGCAAACAGCATAGACTATGTCATTGTTGGAAAAATATCTAATTATAGTCCCTGCTAGTAATTAGCCACATACTCTTTAATGCTCTCTTCCCATTGTTCTTTGGTCCTTCTTATCCCCTGATAGTTGTATGAAGACTTCATTGACATCCTTTTGGTTATTTCTTTCCTTTTTATTTATTTTCCAAATACACTCCTGGGATCAGATGCTCACTCTACCTCCTGAAAACTTCCTGTCATAGGCAATGATATACATAAATGTTCAGAGCCAGCAACAGAGCAAATGAAGAACTAAAGGTGGCTTTGCATATGTTTTGTCAAATGTAGGGTTCTAGCATGTTGCCAAGCGTCCAAGCTTTATTGTACTCGTGGCTTTTTGTTTGCTCAAAATCCTGCATGTGGCTTTGGACATAGGGCCTTTTATTGCTGTAAATTGAAAATATTCCACCTCCTTGGAATATTTTAAAAGGTCTGGTCATCTTATTTTTTCAACAATATAGAATATTGTTGAATCGAACCAATGCAAAGTCCCCATGGAAGAACACAAAAGGAAGAAACCTGATTAAACTGCAGCAGAAAACAGTTCAAATGAACAGATGTGCTGAAATGCTGTGCACACCTTCATGTTCACTAGGTATGATGATAGACTTGTCATGATTGGAAGCATCCTGTTCTCTTCCTGCAAGTCTTTCCTCCTTCCCTTCCCATCACCTGCTTGCCATTTTTTTCATAAACTATAAAGGAATCCCACAACTGCTTGGCCAATCTGCTTGGCTACTTGCTGCTAGTTGGTATTGATCCTGGCAGCATCAGTATGCCTTGTGCTATATGATACACAAGTAAAAGCAGTCCGTGGTCCAAAGAGCTTTCATTGTAAGGCAAGAAAGAGAATGTGCTAGGAAACAGAGCGAGGGATAACTCATTAGAGTTTTTTATAATTATTAAACTCTGGTTTTGTCCATGTCTTGGAATGAGGTATTTGACCTACTTCAAATTCCTTTTCCTTCCCAAGTTAACATCCTTTAACTTTTTTTTTTTTTTAAATAGATGAAGATAGCTCTGTTCTGAGTGTTTCTATGTGTTGTTACTTGAGGTCTGTCACATAGAATGTGAATTCCTTAGGGCAGAAGACTGTCTTTGAATAGCACTGAACATGCTGCAAATAGTTAAAATCAATTATTTGTGCTGATGCGAGCAAGTTAAAATATGACTTTCAAAATAGTGTGGGTGACCAGTATGAATTTGAGTGCATAGCATGTCTTCCATGCTGCAGGGGAATATGTAATTTTTGGTATGTGTACACTTCTTAAACATTATACAGTACAAATATTGCCGGATGGAGCAAAATAATTTTATTGTATTTTAATTGTATATTGGGTAAATGATCTAACAAGTACTATAACAGTTCACCTAATTTTTTTCCTCAGGTGCTCTGGTCAGGCAAGTCTTATGGTTCATCTCGAAGTATTGTAAGGAAAATTGGTACTAACCTCTCTCTTATCCAGTGCCCAAGAGTTCAGTTTCAGGTATGAATTCTCCACAGTTTAAAATCCTTCTTAAAATACCTTTCTATTTTTCTCTATGGTGTTTGTTTTGTGTTAGAGGACTTTGATTTGCAGGTGCATTTAAAACTAAATATGTCTTGGATGCTTCAAATAAGCAGAGTAGAAGAGGCCCCTCATTCATACCAAAGTTAGTTTTCCTCCCTCCTCCTTGCTGTCCATGCCCATGTCTTGCCAAAGTCTAGTCCAGGGGTAGGCAACCTATGGCACATGTGCCAAAGGCAGCATGCAAAGTGATTTTCAGTGGCACTCGCACTGCCTGGGTCCTGGCCACCAGTCCAGGGGGCTCTGCATTTTAATTTAATTTTAAATGAAGCTTCTTAAAAACCTTATTTACTTTATACAACAATAGTTTAGTTATATATTATAGACTTATAGAAAGAGACCTTCTTAAACATGTTAAAATGTATTACTGGCACGCAAAACCTTAAATTATAGTGAATAAATGAAGACTCGGCCCACTACTTCTGAAAGGTTGCTGACCCCTGGTCTAGTCTCTTCAGTTTCTACTCTGATATCCCAGCAAATGTTACATTGCTGTTGCACCCTGAAACTTCCAAGGGACTTCATCCAGCCTGTAGGAATGTTAATTTATAAAATAGCACTGTGTGGCCACGTCCAGACTAGGAATTAAAATCGATTTTAGATACGCAACTTCAGCTACGGGAATAACGTAGCTGAAGTCGAATTTCTAAAATCGAGATACTCACCAGTCTGGACGGGGCGCCATCGATGTCCGCGGCTCTCCGCGTCGATTCCGGAACTCCGTTCGGATTGATGGAGTTCCGGAATCGATGTAAGCGCGCTCGGGGATCGATACACCGCGTCCAGACTAGACGCGATATATCGATCCCCGAGCAATCGATTTTAACCCGCCGATGCCGCGGGTTAGTCTGGACGAGGGCTGTGGCTCTTGTAGAGCTTTGTCTGTAAAATAGTCCCTACTTTTAAAACTAAGCAGTATTTCGAAGAGCCCTACTTCAATTCGCCTGCTCCAATCTGATGTGCTGTGGTAAACATTGCTACTGCAGCGTATGCTAGCCCATCACAAAAGTGGGAGTCCTCTGGGTTGACTTCTAAGGATGTAAAAGGCAAGTTCATAATCTCCTGAATGCCTTTATTGTCTGGGGCATTCACCACAGAAGACTACAATTTATTGTATGTTGCTCTTTTAAAAAAAACCAAACAAAACAAAAAACCCTCTTCAGGAAAACTTAGCAGCTTGCCATTCTTGACTGCTCTCTTCCAAGGCAAGAGACTTTTTTGGTTACAAAAGTAAAAAGCAAACTGCTGTGGCCAAAAAATAGGTAATGTCAGAAATAACTTCCAAAGCCAACTGATAAACCTGAGTAATGGAAGTGCAAACAATGTTACTTAAGAATGAGTGGAAAGTAAATACATGTTGCTTATGCACGATACAAATTCTCTGAAGGTGAACACGGTAAGCAAGATAGTGTGAGCTCACTATTTGTTTAGTCTTTAAATATAGACTTGAACTGTGTAGGTGAAAGAAGAATATGTCAAATTCTGTGCTGTACTCTGAATTGTGCACTTCTTATGTTAACAGACTAGAAAGTTAGAGGTGGTGGTGGTAATGACGTAAACAAGAGGTGGTTATTTCCTCCTCTTTGTGTTGTAACAAGAAGTCTTTCTGGAACAGATGGAAAATACAGAAACTGCAACACGTGCTTTTTAAAAGTCTATTCTGGATAGCAAAGAAAAGTTTCCAAATAGGATAATTTGGAGGGGCTGCAATTCTTGAGCTGAGAAAGAAACTGCATTAGTCTTTTTTGAGAGATGTGGGGAGAGGGGAAGAAGGCTTTGTGTAGAAAGTTTGCTGATTGGGAAATGTGTCCATTTTAAGGCGTGGTAATTCAAACAATGTAGGCTTTTCACTTCTTAAAACAGTGGTTCTCAAACTTTTGTCCTGGTGACCCCTTTCATATAGCCTCTGAGTGTGACACCCCCCACCCTTATAAATTAAAAACATGTTTTTATATATTTAACACCATTATAAATGCTGAAGACAAAGTGGGGTTTGGGGTGGAGGCTGACAGCTCATGACCCCCCATTAAATAACCTTGCGACCCCTGAGGGGTCCTGACCCCCAGCTTGAGAACCCCTGGCTTAAAATATATTTGCTTCTCAAATTTTCTTTAATGGCATAGGAGTTAATTTAATGTGTGATGTTAATAGGAAGACCTCCCTCTGCTATTAAAGTTCCTTACCATTTTATTAGCCAGATAACTTCATTTCTTGTGGTATGAGAGAAAACCCTGTGTCTTGTATTGTCTTCTTACAAGAACACTATGCCTGTAGGAGCCCTGACTTGACTTTCCTGCTTCTTATATGAATCAAATATTAATATCTCAATCTAGACTTTGCATTACTATTAATGAAGTGTTTGGCATTTGCCAGACATTTTGAAGAATAAACTATTTCAGGAATAAAGTCACTCAACTTTAAAATTTGTATTTACTTAGTATCTAAATCTGATTGATTGTGATAATACAGTGAATGAAAGATGATGATCTGAAGAAGCACAACGGTTCCAGTGAACGGACTTTGAAATCTTGTAAATACCTGAGCTTTAGTCAACAAATTAAATCTTTAAAGTTGTTTGTTTAAAGCACTGTATACAAGCCTTTTGCTCTTGTCCAGCATGTTAGAGATGCATAAGTATGGTTTTGATGTGTTTGACTCAAAAGATGGCATTCTGAGTGTTCTTTTCAGCATCTGTCTTGACTATTTTCCTTTGAGACTGTTGCTATGTTGAAACTTTCCTATAGATATCTCTTTTCCTTTTTTCTTTCCTGCTAGCTTTAGCTATAGTATGAAAGGACCATGCACTGAACCTGCTGTAAGTTAATTTTTTTACAAATTAATTGCCTCAGCCATTAGTGCATGCCTATGATCAGTGTCTCTTAACTCCAGCTAAGAACCATAACCCGTATTTTCTACAAGTCTTCATTTCACCTTGAACTTCTGCTAAACGGGTTGGAGATATGTATCCGTTATTACCTTGTTCATATGTGCTTTACCACATGGCAAGCTTTTATTCCACCAATCTTAAAACAATAGAGACTGACATAACCTAAATTTTTATTTGAGGGTTTAATATCCTAGGGTAGAGGTGGGCAAACTACGGCCCGTGGGCCACATCCGTCCCGCGGGACCGTCCTGCTTGGCCCTTGAGCTCCTGGCCGGGGAGGCTAGCATCAACCTTTCTCCTGCTGTCCTCCCTCCCCCTGCAGCCTCACCTCGCTGTGCTGCCAGCGCTCTAACTTGCCACTTCTGCCGGGCAGCACAGGTGGCATGGCTGGCTTCAGCCGGGTGGTGGGGCTGCGAACTCCTGCTGCTCGGAGCAGCGTGGTAAGGAGGTGGGGAGTGGGCTGGGAGGTGGGTTGGATAAGGGGCCCAGGGTCCCGGCGGGTAGTTGGGGCCGAGGGGCGGTTGGATGGGGCTGAGGGAACAAGGAGCAGGTGGAGTCTTGGGGGCCTGTCAGGGGGCGGGGGTGTGGATTGGGGTTGGGGCAGTCGGGACAGGAAGCAGGGGTCGGTGGATGGGGCGGAGGTTCTTGGGGGAGCAGTCAGGGGACAGGGAACGGGGGGTTGGACAGGGGGTGGTGGTTAGGGGCAGGGGATCCTGGGCGTGGGCAGCCAGGGGACAAGGAGCAGTGGGGGTTGGATGGGTGGGGAGCTCTGAGGGGAGCAGTCAGGGGGTGGTAAATGGGAGGGGGTGGATAGGGGACGGTGGCTTGGCTGTTTGGGGAAGCACAGCCTTTCCTACCCAGCCCTCCGTACAGTTTCACAACCCCAATGTGGCCATCGGGCAAAAAAATTTGTCCACCCCATCTTAGGGGTTAGCTATTGCAGTAGTTTTCCTTTCTGTTGGTGTCGGAGGATTTCATTGGAATTGAAAAACCAAGTAATGGCAGATGCAGTTGACTTTCCATATTTGTATGTGAGGCTCATAATATTGAGTAACCTGTAATGTAGCAGCTTAATAATGCAATACAACAGAACCTATTTTTATAAGCAGTTTGAATTTGTTTGGCACGGGGCTCACAGGGACAGACAACTCATTAAAACCTTAGTGTCGTGTCCCCATTCCCTCCCGTCTCTTCCCTCCCTCTTGTACGTGAAAAGACTTGTAATTGTTGGCCTGGGAAGTATCAGTAACTTGCTCACTTGTGCCAGTTGTTTTCAGTTTTCTAATTTCTGCAGTGGGCATTTAAATACTAACTTCTTTCAAGCCCTGACATTTGCAGAAAGAACATCAGTTTTGAAGGGAGGAAGGGGCGAGTACCGTACCTAACTTAAAATATTTCATTTTCAAAATAAATTACATTAAATAAATCTGACCAAAATAGGAAGTTCTAGTGACCCTATCAAATTATTAAAATGTTTGATTTAGTATAATTAATTGAGTGGTGACTGTTTGTAGACTTTGGCCTGGTCTACACTTGGGGCGGGGATCAGTCTAAGATACGCAACTTCAGCTACGAGAATAGCGTAGCCGAAATCAACGTATCATCTTAGATCGACTTAGAATCACTTACTTCGAAGTCCTCGCAGCGCGGGATCGACGGCCACTACTCCCCTGTCGACATTGTTTCTGCCTTTCGCCGAGCTGGAGTTCAGCAGTCGACAGGAGAGCGATCGGGGATCGATTTATTGCATCTACACTACAAGTGATAAATCGATCCCCGATAGATCGATCACTACCCACCAATCCGGCAGGTAGCGGACGTACCCTTAGAATACTTGCCTGCCTGTGCCAGTGAAGTACTTTGTTGTTTATCCTATATAACAAATAACTTGTATTGGCTGTACAGTGCTAAATAAGCTGGTTATATACCCTAGGAAACTTGCTGTGACCTTTTATATTGCAAAAATAATCTCTGTCAAAACAAGGGGCCTGATCCAATGCTTATGGAAGTCATTGACTTCAGTGACAGGTTTCAGAGTGGTAACCGTGTTAGTCTATATCAGCAAAAACGAGTCCTTGTAGCACCTTAGAGACTAACGCATTTATTTGGGCATAAGCTTTCGTGGGCCCATGAAAACTTGTGGCCAAATATATTTATTAGTCTCTAAGGTGCCACAAGGACTCCTCGTTGTTTGTTTTTATTGACTTCAGTGGGCTTTGAATACTATCTTAGATAGTGCCAAGTATGCTAAGATCCCTGGTGTCTTGTGTGTATTTTTAATAGCTGCATGCAGTATCAAGCTATTGTACTCTTTCAAATACAACTGTAAAGTAGATTGGAGAGTGCTTTCAAAAGCAACAATCCCTTATTAACTTTAAAAAATGCAATTTTGCCTTTAAAATTCTAGGTTACCTCTCACTCTACAGAAGGAAACCATTCTAAGCAGCTCAGAGAAGACTCAGTAGCCTCTTTTGCGGATGTGAGATGGGTTGCTCAAGAAGAAGGTGAAGTCTCTACAAGGCTCAGGTATGTTTTATTAAATCTCCTTGATTTCATCATAGGTTCCCCTCAAATCATAGCACTTGCTATCTAGAGTACTTAACACTACAGGTGTGCAAGCATTTCAGTATTGTGGGAGGGAATGGAGGGAAGAAACCAAAGTCAGGTTAACAGGATTATGAATGGAAGCGGATATGGGGCTTTGATCCAGGGAAGGAAGGCTCTGCACAAGATAATTCTAGTATTGCAGGCGCCCATATCACACTTGTGTCCCCACACAAACGCTCACTGTGATATGGGACCACTGTCAGCACTCTTGGGTTTTTTTGTTGCTGCACTTGCTTGAGTAGGGGTTATCGCTGCTGGTCCTGAACCACGTCTCTGTGGGATCACAGTGCTAAACCAGCAATGAGGTTTCAGCTGCATTAGGGCAGTTGATCCTTCTGGTGGTATCTCACAATATCTGACCTACCTCTACTGACCACTCTGGTTAAGGCTCTGCAGTGCAGAGCAGAGACACTTTTACTTGTAAAACAAACACACACACACTCTTGCATTTGGTATTTAATTTTTATAAGCATGAAAATGGGCAGGCAATGAATAGGGAACCACACTCATAGATGTAGGACAGGTACTACTGCAATGGTCAGGGAGTGTTTTTATGGGTATAGTGCTCTGTATACGCCTGGAATGAGATGGCTAATGTGGACACTGTATTATTACAGTTTGTGCTGGTGCAGGCTTCAGTGGCATATTCTTTCTAGAATAGACAAGGTTTCTGTTTACTTTACTTTAAATAAGGAGCATCTGAGGGCCCTGACTGATGGCTTTGGTATTCACAGATGTAGTAGCTTCCTCCAAAGGACACCTATTTTAAAAGCATGCATTTAGTGATTACCTCAGTGCCCTCCAACACAACTTGCTATAGTGAAATATTGCATAATAGGAATATGGCTGCAAGCCACTGTTAATTTCAGTAACTCAAAAGAGTGTAGCAGAAATCCATCAACTTGACTTTTCAGAGAGAAATCCCCTTTGATAGGTACACTCCAGCACAGGGAATGTCTGTTCAACTCCTGTGTAAGAGCTGAGTTATACAGTCGTTCAGCTTTATACTGTCAGTGGGAAGAGTAGCTCTTTGCTTCAAGGAAGCACCTATAGATTGTTGTGGGACTTAGGAGGTATTGTTAGTTAAGATTTCTATTTGGGGAGACCTCATCATGTAAAGTGGTCTTATCCTTCAGCTCAGAAGTTGATAGTTGGATGGCAAACCGTGAGTTTACAAGGTAGCTCTAAAAATTACTTCATTAGGCAGGGTCTTAAATTTGGCTTGTTACTTGTACGTGTGAAATATTTAACATTAATTACAGTAATGTCCAGTAGATGCTTTCAAACACTCTATAAAGGCAATCCCTGGTCCAAGAAGCCCACATAAGATATTTATTTGCAATATCTACTTCCCATAAAATTCTTAACAAGTTGTCCATTATGCAGGCTTATATGCCTATTTAAATACATATACATGCTTACAGAGGATGAGATCAACTTTATCTACACTGTCAAAAATAGATCTATTAACATCCTTGCACATCATTTTGTCCCCCATACACTGAATGCTATAGTCACATTTCAGACCTGTATTTTTCAAGTGGTAAATTCCAAATGTTCTACTGAAACAAATATATTTCAATAAACTTACTGTGCATCAAAGTACCTATAATATAAAACCCCTTTACAATATTTAAATAAGCTTTTTAAAAAAACAAATCAATTTGAAGTATTATTGAATGTTTTTCAATTAATCTGTGTGACTAAACTGCTGTTAAATCATGCCACTGAATTTTTGAGTTAAGTCAGCACTGAAGGAAGTAAAAATAACTTGGCAATAATAGCCCCAGGCCAGACAATGAGATTTATCACCTACGCACACTGAAATGTTGACTCTTAACAAGATATTTTATCAGTATGGATTAATTATGTTGAATAAATACTTCACATTCCAGTTGTACATAGCTAGTGTTCAACTGTTCTTTTGCGATACAAAATGAAGCTTTAAAAGCTGTTGGGGGAACCCAGGGGACAGGGCAAATCCAAGTTGCTACCCAGGATTAATGGTTCCAGGAACCCTATGAAAATCCTGCATTCTGTCCTGGGAGAATACAGCATTTATTTATTTTAATTTGCATTACCTTAAAAATAAGAACAGTCCTAAAACTATTAACATAAAATGTGCAATCTGGTGGCCCCCACCCAGTTCAAAAGTCAAAGTAATAATATTAAATAGGCAGGAACTGGGTCTTGCAGATGGCTGGTAATAGGATTTGAAACCTCCCCACATCTAGGTCACCAGTTCAGATGCTGAATGAAAGGAGGAGTGTTTTGTCTTAGTACAGCTCTGGGTGGACAGACATCCATGAATCCAAAAAAAACTGCACCTGCTCCTGTCTAGGCAGTATGTCTTCTGTGGATGTTGTTTCCATTGCTGTCAATACAGCACTTCTCGATAGTAATAAACATACAAATATAGTATGAATTACAGATATTGCAATAAACAGCAATTGGGGATTCTTTTGTCTGCAGTTAATTTACTTTTCTATGAAGGATGGACTAGCTGCAAAGCCTGAAACTTCCACCTTGTTTGCCTGTTATCCCTGGGTGAAGTTCTATGGCCTGTTAGGCAGGGGGTAAGATCCTAATGGGCCCCTTTCAGCCTTAAAAGACCCTATGAATCTCATGTGTGGGTTCTCTCCATTTAAATAGGAGCAAGGGCTGCAGATGTATTGGTTGGGCAGCCAATACCACTATAAGAGTACAATCGAAACCATGATTAAACTAGGGCCATGAATTGTGTAACTTAAAGCACATTCTGCAGATATTTCCAAAAGTCATATTTCTATTCAAAATTCTTGCCTCCACGTTTGACCAAGCAGTGCCACAGAAATTCAATATCCTGATATGCTTGAGGAATTGTAAGAATTCAAGTGGGAGTTAGTTAAATATATGGGCATTTCTTCTGCAGCTACAGTATCTTAGTTCATTCTTGTAATTCTCTGTCTCAGTAATTAGCATTAGTTGTATTATTGCCTTGAACAACATTTCTGGTACTTTGGTATCTAGCTTTCCTGCTTATTTGATAACCTCAGATCTTGAAACTTCCTATATTTTAATATCATAGTGTTAAAATATTCTGGATTTCTTTGGCAGGTATCAGATGGGATGCAGCAAACATAGCCTGTGTTTTCATTCCTTTACTGGTTACATGCCATGAAGGCAGAGACTCATAAAAAAAATTTTTAGTGCATGAGGCTTCTCTTCTCCCCTGTTCTTATTATCATACATGATTCTCCTACTAAACAGCTTTTATAACATTAAACTTTGCTGCAAAGCTTCATGCCCCGTGACAATTTGAGAACAAGAATCTGAAGAATCCTATCAAACTAGGGTTGTCCATGCAGCAGACGGCATAGGTGGAAAGTGGACTTTGTAGAACATGGAAAGCTGTTCCATCTCAAAAGGGAACAAATTGCATACAAAAGAATTCTCAGAGATGGAAAAAATCTAAAATTGTCAGTGATGGGCAAGTTTTTAAAGAAGCTTCATTCCAACATCAAAGCAAATAAACGTGAAAACTTAGAAGTAACTGCTGGCACAAGCCATTCAGAGGAAAAACAGATTGGAGCTAGAAAAATTAGTATTTATACCTAAAGAGTTTCAGATTGTCTTGCCAAGAGCTGAGTAATAGACTAGATGAAACTATTTTATGCACTGAATGTCAAAAACCCTATTATCTCTAACTTTTTAGTCTAACCCATGGGACTGCTAAAATTTGGCTTTTTGTAATTTAACATTTCAAATTTAACTGAAAGTATTCTAAGTATGGTTTTTCATCTTAAATTATTGTGCAGTATATTAGTGCTGCAATATCAGGTTGCAAACACTGCAGGGGAACATGTGTAAATTCCATTGGAAAGCTTTTTAATCACACAAAGCTTTTATAAAACAGGTCTAACTTGGTTTATTAATAAAAGTTTACTTTTATCAAACCTTAATTTTGGGCCTAACTTAACTTGATATTGTCCCTTTTAATAATAGTATTTACTATTTTGTTAGGCCGATTCACATACTAATTACTTTGATTATAAGCCCTTCCTGATATCTAGCCTGAATCTTGCCTTAGCTTAAATGTTTGTTCTCTTAATCATACTATTAAACCAAAGGTGGAATGTGTTCATATCAAGCTCTTTGTCGCTTATATAACTTGTATACCATAATTACCAGTAAATAAATGTCTGTAGCTCTACTAGGCTCTCAGTGTTTCTGAGGCAGCATTCCCAAGCACTCCTCCTCCCCCCGCCCCCAAAAAACAACAAAAAACAAAACAAAATCCTAAAACTTAAAACCAATGCCACTTCAACTTTAGGTTTTAGGGATCTATGAGTCAGATTCTGCCAGATGTTACTTGCAAGTATTCCATTGTGGGAAGTGGGAGATAAAAATACCAGACTTCTGAAGCAGGTAAGAAGATGGTTTACCTAAGGGTTTTTTGGTTCCTTTTTAAAAGGCCAAAAGTAAGTAATTTGGTTTTAAGATCAGTTCTTAATGTTTGGCTCAATGCTTACACTTAACTATTTTGCTCTCTCCTCTTAGCTGCTTGGTAGAAGCACTTAATACAGACCACAGCCCCGTGTGACAATTGTGTTGCTTTGTTACAGATCAGAAGTCTGGTCAAAATCGGCTCCACCTCGTCCACATGAACCATATTGCTCTGGAAGACTACCAAGTAGACAAGTGTCCTTACCAAACCCATTACAAGAAGAGCCAGCCCCCAAGGTTGTGGTGACCAAGAATGATGAAGCTCTGCAAAAAATCAGTGCTTTAGAAAATGAACTTGCCAGTTTAAGGGCACAAATAGCCAAAATTGTAATCTTGCAAGAACAGCAAAATCTGCCAGCAGGTATTAAAATCTGTCTGACTTTCATATCAAATTAGCTAAAGGGAATCTGCTCCTTTAAAACCGATTGACCGACGTGTAGGTATAATGAAGTCAGTTTTGTGAGATGTTGCAGGATTGAGAGTGAAGTTTGTAGGGTTGTAAGAAGCGTTAGCACCAAATTTCATTTATAGTGGTTGTACAGAGCCTCAGTGAGGCTTGATTCCAGGATCTCTCTGCTGTCTCACTGTGAAACTACAGTACAAAGTAAACTTGCAGGTGATGGGCAAAAGGCTCTTTTAAAAAAACAAAAATTCCATCTGGAGTTGTGGGATGGAAATTGAAAGCTGTGAGAGGAAAACTGTGTGTGCCCTTTACCAGCCCAGCTGTACATGAATGGGTTTATTCATATGCAATAGTGAACTGCTGTGGAAACCTAAAACTTGGATTGACCATGAGCCATAGTCATGTTATCTGACTTCCATTGTAAACAACAAATGGTGTTTTTCACCACTGAGTTATAGCTGATAGACATGTGCTTAGTGTGTAGTGGTGTGATGGCAACTCCCTAAAACTTGCCTGACTGGGGTTCTAAATTTATCTATTAAATATCAAATAGATGAGACTTCAGTTATTCACTACCCTAACCTTCTGCAGATCAAGTTTAGTATTAACTCCTCCTTCTGCCTAGACTTCACGTTATTTTCACTTAACACATTCAAGTGGGTTGGCACAGTATACTAACAGGGACCACACAGATGTTTCTCCAATTGTAGAGGGGGACCAAGACCTCCAGATTCTTTTATTTCTTCAAATGTTTGTGCAGAGTGTCTTGAGTTCTGAATTCTGTAGATAATTAGCATTTAATAGGGTTTCTACAACAAAGCTTGGCACAAAGATGAATGAAACCAAAGGCATAATATAACTGTAAGTATTAGAAGGATACTTAAGTCCCACAGAGTATCAGTAGGTATCAGTAATGATATGTCATGAGGTCTAGTGTCACTGAGATACTAATTATGCTTTTGGAATATAATACATAGCAGGTGTGTGGGAAAGCTGGGAATAGATATACCAATTCTTTCTTAGGCTTTAACCATTATATCATGAATGCTGGCTCTCCTGAAGAGGTTGTAGTTCAGTATCCAAATCTGTGAGTGAATAGGGAAATAATGTGACCACTATATGTGCCATTAACTCAGTGCACTGAAATAGTTTGAAAGATAATTGTTCCATTCCTCCTTTTGAAAGCAACAGTAGCCTGAAATTAACATACTTCTAAACATACCAAATTGCTAAAATGCTAATAATGACCTAAATAGCAAATGTCCTTGATTAATATTTTTTCTAGATGTGATTTTTCCTTCTGTTCGTTAGAAGGCTTTCAATCTAGATTTCAGTTTAAACAGTTCCTTTACCTCCCTCTTCTGGTAGAATCTGGCAACTGCTTTAAATATGTCAACGTTATACATCTGTCTCTCCCAGATAGTTGGTTTGGTTCACTTTTAAGATTAATTAAGGGTGGGTGGGTGAAGATTTTTGTTAAATAAAAATATGGTCCCAATTTGCATGAGCAGAGTCAGTGACTTCAATTCCATAGTCGTTTTTTAGAAACAAAATATTTGTGAAGTTCTCTCTGCCAGGACCAGTGTAATATCTTTGGAGACTCCTGTGATACTGACTTAATATTCACCTAAAGTGGTGCAAGAAGCTTTAATTTAAGATTTTTGTTACAAACTAATTGGTTCAGACAGTTGCCAGATTCTGCTCTTGAGGTTTAGGAAGGCTTTAAAGAAAAACATGGGTGGTAACAGAAACAAGGTGAAGACTTTTTAACTGGGATTCACATGACTTTTTGAACTCCGCCATTCAAGTTTAAGAATCTCATGTGAGAAGTCCTTCATTTCTGAAAATAATTAGCACGAATAACTACTGCTTATATAGGGGTTGTGATTACAGTCAATAAGCAATTTCATTTAGAATCTCGTCTTGACAAATGACAAGTATAATTGGAATTTTTACTTGGGATGCATTCATTGCTGTTGTCTGGCCAAACTGTTGTTAATGTGTGTAATTATTTCTAAACAATGATTTCTTCCAGGCACAGTGGCTGCCTTAAGAATGTAACTTTGCCTTTCAAACTATCTCCAAGCATCTCGAAATACTGATAGACCCCAAAAGGAGGCAGAGTTGGTGGAAACAGGTCCTGGTGTTGAACAAGTTTTGTTGGTTTGCCGTGGATGTACATCTGCTGTTATATCTGAACTAGGAACTGAACATCCTTTTGGAACAGTAATTAGCTGAGGTGGTTTTAATGCTTCATTTTTAGGTGGTTTAGGACTTAAACTGGGCCAGTAGGCTTGTGACAAGAACCTTTTGAGGAAAAAATAAATTGATATGTAGTAAATCTGTTACTTTTCAGAACACTTGATGTATCAAGCTTTCTTTAAAAGGGCATTTAGTTCTTACTGAGAATGAATGTCTTGGTATGTTTTAGCTGGATTAAGTCCTACTGCATCAGCTCCTGCACCAGCGCCGCCACCACCACCACCACCTCCTCCACCGCCTCTTCCAGCTTCTGGGGTACATCGGAGTATGTCTGCTATTGATCTCATTAAAGAGCGGAAAGGAAAGAAAATAAACGCCGGACAGACTTTGATAGATAATGGTCCAAAGAAGCCTGAAATACCAAACATGCTAGAGATCCTCAAAGACATGAACAGTGTCAAACTGCGCGCAGTGAAAAGGTGAGTACACAATAATTTGTGTAATTTGATTAATGCACAGTGTAAAGCCTTGCTCAGTTGTTTTCATGGAGAAACATTTGAATTTTGGCCTGTTGCTGATCTAGCATTTGAAAGGCAACACAGGAATGCAAAGATGCTCTAACTTCATTCTAAAGACTTGCTGTGTGACTGTTAATTTCCCTTTCCCTTTGAAGACCAGCAGAAGGCACAAAATGCAAATCACCTGACCCGACTGATCCTGTAGCACTAATAGCTGAAGCTCTCAAAAAGAAATTTGCTTATCGATACAGAAGTGATAACCAATGTGAAACTGAAAAACAGATTCCAGAGTCTGAAACAAAGGCAACATCTGAAATGATGCTGGTGAGTATTGAAATTCTTGACACATCACAGGGTTCAGTCCTACATACGTTGAAGCCAATGTAAATTTCTCTTTAAAAACCTTAGATGGCTGTCAGACCAGCTCCATCTCCACAAAACCCCAATAAGCATTCACAGGTGTGCCACATATTGCAACATAGACATGGGCAATGTAGCCAATTCTCATTCTTTTGTAATATAAATCTCAGAGAATTTGTGTATCCAGGAGCTAGGACTTTATATGAGAGAATCACTTTTTTTTTTTAAATGAAAGTCTTGAGCCCTCATAGTTGTAGAGAGAATCCATAAAATATCAACCATAAGGATTCACGTCAAAGGCAACCTGAAATGTTTGTGTGCTTTTTCTGTTTGTAGCAAGCAGCAACCATGCGTCCTGTGGCACCTTAAAGACTAACACATGTATTGGAGCATAAGCTTTCGTGAGCGAATACCCACTTCATCAGATGCATACTTTTCTGTTTGTGTGTGTTTAAATGACTTTGGGGCCTGACTTCTGATTTTTTAACGCTTAGTGTTGGCAATACTGCACGTGCCTATTGGGAATAGGTAGACAATTTAATGAGAATCCAGAAAGCTTGACCTGTTCATCAGCAGTGCTGGGGAATGGAGAGACTGTTGTCATTTAAAGCACTGCAGGGGGCAAGTTTATCTAGGGCTTCTGCTGACCAGGTAAACCATGAGCATGCTAGCAAGGTTTTATTGCATCACTAAGACTTTAAAAGGCAACCAGCTTCCATTTTAAAAATAAATAAATTAAACATGGTGCTGGGAAAACTCAAGTTGTGTTTAAAAATGATTGAAGTAAAAGGGTTTTTCTCCCATGTTAAGTTTCAAGTAGTGCATGCAATGCATCTATCAGTATTTCTAGTTACAACACTTAGAATAGGAATCCTTTCATGTTTTCCCTTTTTTTTTATTCCCGTTAAATCCAGTTTTGCTGGGCAGTAAACGTTGCCTGTAGTCTGGTAAACAGTCACTGAGCATTGTGAGACAGAAAAGAACAAATAAGTGATCAGATTAATCTCTTGCACTTCACTCAGCTTGAAAAACAAAAATGAAAACAAATAGCAAAAGAGGCAGAAAGCATAATAACCTTACTCATACAGCTGGTTGTGTTCTGGGTCTGATTGGGGAAGAACTAGATTACCAACCATAAGCATTCAAAAATCAGGTGACTTAAAAAATCCCAACCTTTATTATTTTGTTTTATGTCTTGAGTTTTTGGGGTGCATTCAGGTAACATTTGCAGGTTCTTTTCTACAACCATGAGGGCTATATTTTTTTGTAACAAGGGCTGAGATTCTTACTTGATTACTTGCCTCCAGGAGCTGGGGATTTTAAGAGAACAAATCTCACAAGACTTCAGAGAAAATCATGAGTTAATATTTGGCTTGTGGCATGGAATGTTCATTATTACTTCCACTTTGTGGTCCATCTTTTGTTGGGGCAAGGGACTTGATTGGATAGTAAACATCAGAGGCTAATGGAACTGGAGAGTTGCTGGAAGCCTTTGACAGAGAATATTGTGGTGGTGACAAACACTAGTTGTGGTCTAATAACATTTTTAACCTTGGACAGCCTTTCCCCGCCCCCAAGTCTGGTCCTCACATTTCATTATACGTGGTTTACAGAGGACTTGGAACAGATGAGATTGTTAGCACTGATGGCAAGAGTGCCTTTGTGGATTCTGTGGTGCAGAAAAAGTCTCAGTCAGCAGATTTGTTCTGGGAGCGGAGTCATCTGGTTAATCTGAGTAACTTCACTCAGTTCCTGATATGAGTTTCCCCTGTGAGACAATTTCTAGTTACTTTGTGGGTAGGATTCATCTACATCAAATCCAGTTTGCATCCATGGCAGCAAGGGAAAGCAGACAAATGATGGGTGGCCTCTGCTTGAGTTCCCGGAGCACTTATGAATTTGGATTATAAAATGATGCAACAATTTCCAGGATCTGTACGTATTGTAACATACATGTTTTTCCTTTTCAGTTTGGACCACACTTGCTGAAGCCTACAGGAAAAATGAAGACTTTAATTGAAAAATCTTAACTATTCTTATATCATTACAAAAGATTATCCAGCTACTTTTATTAGAAATCAATGTTATGTAGTAAGTGTCTCTTGGTATTTAGTGTCCTCCTACAAAACAAAACAAAAAAAAAATACTGGCCTAAAATTATTAAAAACATAGTGCCTTTGTTTTACATTTTGAATTCTAGAGGTACTTGTCCGTATGTGACTTTTAACAAGGAGGTTGAGTTGAGAGACAGTACAAGTTTTTAAACCTATAAACTTTAAAATCTAGCTTTCAATACCTAAAATACTAAGACTTTTCGGTGGTGGTTTTATTTTAACACTAATTTATCTGTACAGATGGTTTTGTATGCATGACTGACAGTCTTCAGACAGTTTGTATAACTGATAATAATGGGAATGAAGTACTGTCAAGTTACTGTCAGTCATTTTACTCTCATGTAATACCTGATGTAACAAGTTTCTTGCACTGCAGCATTTAGTTTGAGACTAGCAACTTCTGTTCCAAATGAGATCTCATTAGTTTAACACAGCTTTGGCTGGTTTTAGCCTGAAAAGCATAAACAGCTCATGCAAGGGTATGTTTAGTTAATAATGATGGAGAAAAAGATAATCTCTAAGCTTCATTGATTTTACTTGTTACAAAGCTGAGTGGTATGGAATAGAGCATTTCAGAAATAGCAAGATTTCTCAAATGAGACTGCCCTTCTCTCAATGCAGAATGTTCCGTTTCCCCTCTCTTTGCCCCCCAATATATATATATAGCGTCTTAAAAGTGAACTTGATCATCTTGAGCAACTGGCCACAGCTAGCTTCAGTTCTCTGTCAAAAGGTAGACCAGTGTGTGTGAAATAGGGTAGAACAGCAGCGTAGATTAAAATACTTCAGACAGAATGTCAGGGTATGTGTCGGAGTGAGCAAATGTGGAAGTCTGGGAAGTTACAGTAGTAGAGATGAGAAGAAATGGAGTGCTTATAAATGAACTGTAGGGTGTTTGTCAGTAAAATCTTACTGCTTTCGGAGGCCATGATCTCAGTTGCAGCTGGGGAGTGCTTGACACACGAGAGATGTCTTTACCCTCTACACAGTTAATGGGGAGGTCTTGTGCTGGGTTAGCCCTCAGCGTAAAGCAGAAGAGACTGAATGGTACCCTTATTTGTGCTAACTGCCCATGGCCCCAAGGTAATATTTCAGCAGCCAGGGATATCCTGACTACAATCCCTGCACTAGCTCCAGGGAAGCACTGGTGTAGGAGATCCTAGACAGGCTGGGTCACCTGAGGAGCACCTGGGGAAATCCTCTAGGCACCTTTTCATATTGCAGCTTTGTCTTGCCTGATCGGCACCAAGGTGGATCATCAGGGGGAAACCATGAGTCTTTTTGTACACAAATGCAATCCAGTTTTCCCAAGTGTTGGAAAAATTGGGTAGAAAACATTCTGGCATTCACAGGACTAACAAGCAGGAACACAACAGAACTAGCTTGGCTACATATCAAGTAAACTGACAAGAAGTTTCTTTTGAATGTGAATAAATACAAGTAGAGAAAGTGGGTCAGCAATCTCATTCTGAAGGAACAGTTGGCTACTGGAGTTGTGATGCAAGTGCTTGTTCTGGAACCTTTTTTTTTTTTTCTTCTTCAACTACTGGAAAAGTGCAGCATTTTCCATCCACCCTAAGTTATTGAAGATGATGTGTAAAGCATGCTAGTCAGTATTAACAAATTGAGATTTAAATAGTGTGATCAAGGGCTTTTATTTCTGATGTAATACTTGAAAGTGCTGTATTTACAAAGCTGTTAAAAGTTAAAAAAAATGGATAAATGTTTTAACTAAAAATTCCTCTCTTTCTTTGCTCTTCTAAATACTTTGAACAGTATTTTTTCCAAAATCACTTTACTTGGTCTCCAAAGAGTTATTTGTATTTAGTGCTATACTGAGATGTACAAAATAGAAAAAACAAAATGCTGACTTGACTTTGGCAGTGTCTGTCTTGATCACCTGGGCATTAGTTGGCTGCCTTTGGGGGGAAAATGGTCACTTGAAAACAAATTCAGAAGTGGTAGAGATCTGAAGAGAGTCTAGCTGCATCCTCCCAAGATATTTAAAAGTATCCAGCTCCAGTATGGCACTTTACTCCTATGTCACAGGATTAGTGTATGCTATGGAAAACTGCTACTCCTGCACAGCAGCGTGGTGGAAATAGGGAAAAGCAGTGCATTTTAATTTGAAGTGCAGGTGCTTGTTCTGTTCAAGCAGTGGAGTTGTGGAAGCAAGTGAGCAAAGGATACTTCATTTTTACTTTTGGTGCTTAAGTATGGATTCTTCCAGACTTCCTTCCTCTTTAGTTATGTAGAGGAGTTCAGAGATCCATTTCTCAAAAACATTGATTAGCATTTCCTTCCCCTCCTCCACAAGACTTTTCTTCCAGACCCCTCATACTCATCGGTAACCATGCTTTCAGGTGGGTTAGCCTGTTTTTCGTGTCTTCACACGTGTAGAGGTTTGCAAGTCAGCAAGTTCCAACCAATGATATACAATCCAAGGTACCTTTCAATGGATCATTCTATCTCTACTTCCATCCAGCACTTAAGTGTCCCCGGAACTCACAAAACCCCTGTGTGTTTTGGCACCTAAACTCAGTGCCTAAATTTTTGCTGAAAAAGTTCTTAAGTGCTTAAGTTTTTTTTTGCCTCTGGGCACGTGCACTGGTGCCTCATTCTAGGCAGCCAGACACTCATGCCCTGGCACGATCTACAAAACAGGGAAGATAAACATTCATCTGCAGGGCCCAATCCAGAAGTCATGCTCTGAGGCCACCTAGCAGTTCAGGGCCCATTCAAGCTGTGGGAGGACGTGTTGTGAGCCCAGTAGTTAGATCACTCTTGCAGGATTGTGTAGCTCAATTTTGCCCTCTACCTGATAGGAGGGAGCTATGGGGAAAAGAAGGATTAACAGTTATTGCCAACCTCTCCAGAAAAAGCAGCAAAGAATCCTGTGGCACTTTATAGACTAACAGAGGTGCTGTTAGTCTATAAGGTTCTTTGCTGCTTTTACAGATCCAGACTAACACGGCTACCCCTCTGATACTCTCCAGAAAGTGTGCAAATGATTGGGTTATTCTGATGTAGGTTTTCCTCCTGCTCTCCTGTTGAAACTATCTAGGGTGTATAAAGTCATGGGGCCCGAGAGAGAAGAGAATGAGTAAAGCTGGTGGTTAGGACACTCCCAGTGGGTGACCCAAGAGCCAGTTCCCCTATTCCAGTGAGTATGTATTTATACACAGTGGAACAGCTTCAACCAGAGATTTGAGGAAGACCCATTGCAGACTAGTTCTCAAATGGTTAGGGCACTGAGAGGTGAAAGACCCCTGCTCAGATCTCTTCTCCCTCTGCAGGCAGGAGTCAACCCAGGCCTTGCACATACAGGGGGAGTGCTCTGACAACTAGGTTAAGTTAAGGTGGGCAGCAATCCTCCTTATTTCCACACCCCACCCTCCCAAAAAATGTGCCTGACTCCAGGAGCGGGGCAGGGAAACACAGCTCTAGTCAGCATCTCCCATTGAGTAGTTTAGGCAGGCAGCTGCCTATTGTGGTGGCTTCCAGGTTTCTAACCTAGACTTTAGGAATCCCAGTGTTTTTCTCGGTGCCTACAAGCTAGGCACTGTAATGCCTATATCCTATTATGAAGCTAGTCCATATTGTTAACCTTGTATTTTGCTTCCTCACACCCACCAAAATCAGGTTAATATTTACCTTCATATTGCACTGCCTATAGAAACAGTATCTTAAGGTTTGTAACATAGTTCCCACTTTACTAATTTCATAACCCATGAGAATCAAATTACAACTGAAATATCTCATTTGACAATCACAATTTATTAAATCTCTAGCATGTGTAACTAAGTAACACAATGAAAGTTTACAAAAGGGCATTTAAATATTTTGCACTTGTAATGCACAGAGGCAAGGCTTAGGCGCCACAACTGAACTCTGAACCTTCTCTTCCACTAAACAAGTCAGTTAATTTGTTTGTTTAAATTAGTTAACTGAGGGCTATCATTGAAAATCCCAGCCTAAAATTTTTAAGTACTGGAAGCTGTCCTTCCACTACATGGAAGGCTGGACTTGTGGTTTCAAAGGAAGCTACAAGTGCCCTTACTCCTGAACCGTAACTCATGGTTTCTTTGCAATCAAATATAAGGTGCTATTTTTCACACACCCATCTACAACTGAGGAAGGTGCATAACAGAGGAAGTCACTTGCCAACGGTCAAAGAGCACATGGGTTCTATGCATGGAGTCAAACACAAAACTAACAAAGCCTAGACTTGTATTCCCTGCTTTCCATCCTTCCCCCTCACACAGTGATACATATACAAGCGTGACAGTCAGAGCCAAGCATTCTTAAGTAGGAGTGTTCAAATTAAGGAAATTCACTGTGGACCTCACCATACAGAGATATGCCTTATATCTAAAGCTTGGATTTAGCTCTACATGCAATTTTTCCACAGCTTAGGGGCAACTAGATCAGGTGTTTGGGGTTAGCCCAGCAGTTCTCAAACTGGGGGTTGGGACCCCAAAGTGGATTGTGACCCCATTTTAATGGGGTTGCTGGGATGATCGTTAGACTTGCTGGGGTCCAGGCTTCAGCAGCAGGGCTCAGATTACAGTGCCTCCCCCAGCCCAGGGCTGAACCCCTTGCACTTTGCCCCACTTCTTCCCCCCCTTAGGGTGCCACATCTTGGGGGCCCACCACACTCAGGGTCATGTAGTAATTTTTGTTGTCAGAAGGGGGTTGCAGGTCAATGAAGTATGAGAATCATTGGCGAGTTTGGAATCAAGGTTTTGTTTGGGCCTGTTTCCAGTTGCAAATGGGTAAAGGACTACACTCCTAGAGTTGGAAAAAAGCTTCCCTTAGTAGGTTCCAGTACTAACAACTTAAGGGGGGAAAGATTGGAAAGTAACCGTCTTGGGATAAAAACTGAACAGGGGATTCAGAAAGGGGAACTGAGGTACTGAGTGTTGTAGCACTTACTTACCTTTTTGGCACCTATTACCATTCACATCCTTGAGTTAAGCACCCAGGTTCTTTATATAATGCATAGGGAGAGCTGGGCTGCTAAGAATGAGGTTCACAAAAGCAAGCCTGCTGAGCAAGGAGCCACCTAAGCCAAATACTAGGAAATGCCAAGGAGAGGAGTGTAGCCTAAGACTCACCACTCAAAGGGATTTAGAAGCACAAGTTTTGGCAACAGGGAGCAACCTCCCTCCACTTGGTATTCAGAGCCATGAACCCTCTATGGGAGTTAAGTAGGTAAACTGTCCCCCTCACTCACTCACCATGTGGGAGACCCAGGTTGAAGTTCCCCCCTACTGTGCACCGTAGAGAACGGATTAGAACTTGGGTCTCCCACTTCATTGTCCAGTGGCTTGGGTACGTGGCAGAGAAGTATTCTGGGCTCACACTGGTCAGTGAATGTGTTCCACTGTGTATAAATAACTATTCATTGAATCAGCTGAGCACCCTAGCCACCAGTTACTCTGAATATTCATTGGACCAGAGACCAAAGTATATGCAGTGGGATACCTCCAACAGGAGACACAGAAACCAGCTCCAGAATACCCCAAAGCCCAGGAGTTAGGACACTCTCCTGGAAGGTGGGAGACCCTATGCCACATCAGACATGGTGGGAATTTGAACCTCAGTCTTCAGCCTCTTAGCATGCTAATCACTGTGATAAAAGTTAAGGCAGAATGCACCACCTCCTCCAGAATCTTTTGTGCTGGTTTGTGTGTGCTCTAAGCACATCTTCCAGATCAGGCCATGAATGCAAGAGAGGAAGGGACAGAGATGGAAGGTTGCCTGTAACTGAAGGTTCTTTGAGATGTGTGGTCTCTCTGTTCCACCAAAGGCTATGCACCAGCTCCATGTGCCTGGAGTCAGAGCTTTTCAAAGTAGTAGCGTTCATCGGTACATGCATGTGCCCTTGCATTGCCTCGTGTTTTCACCTGAGACAAAGGGCAGGGTGGACTGACCACATCTTCAGGTCCTTCTCCACTGGAGATCTACCAGATCTGCAGCAGAGAGGAAGGAGGTTGGAATTGGAATACAGATAGGGACCACGCGTCTTGAAGAACCTCCAGTTACAGGTAAGTAACCTCCCCTGCTTCGAGTGATGGTCCTCATTGTATTTCATTGAGGGTGATTAATAAGCAGTACCTAGCTAGGAGGAGGGTGCAAGGAAGATGATGGAATTGTGGGAGAACTGCTGCGCCAAACAGAATCATGCACTAGAGCATAATGAGCAGAAAATGTGTATACTGAACTCCACATGGCCACCTTACATATGTCCACTAGGGACTCGTCTTGAAACACCATGGTACTTAATTCCTGCACTCTCATGGAATGGGCCCAGATCCCATCTGGTGGGAACTGTCCTAATAGTTGATAGCAGAGCATAATGGACCCTGAGGCCCACTTTCAGATTCTCTGAGTGGGGATGGCCTGTTCTTTAATTCTCTCTGCTATAGTCTGGTAACTAATAGTCTGGCAGACTTCTGCAAAAGCTTCCTCCTTTGTAGGTAAAAGGTCAGGATCCTATGGACAACGAGGGAGTGAAACTGCCTTTCCTCATTCAATGCATGTTGTTTAGGAAAGGAAGTTGGCAAATGTATGGGTTAGTTGAGGTGGAAGCAAGAAAACACTTTCAGTAGAAATGGGATGGAAACGCAGCAAAACTTTATCCTTATGAAATGTGGTGAAAGGAAGGTTTGCCTTCCTGGCTCCCAGTTAGTCAACCCTCCTTGCAGAGGTGATAGCCACCAGGAAGGTGACTTTTATGGAAAGAAGAGAAAGACAGCAGGAGGCCAGGGGTTCACAAAGGGAGAGGTCATTCATGACATAAGGACTAGATTGAGGTCCCACTGAGGAGCAACAGGTTGAATGGGCCTTCCAGAGTTCGTCAGTTAAAGGGTGGGTAAAAACTGAGAGGGTGAAGAGCGCCCACAGCCACAGTGTGTACCTTGATGGAGTTGAGAGTGAGTCAAGAGGCCTTCAGCTCTCCAGCCCTCCTGAGCAGGAACTTGCATCAGGACCACGGATGGGAGTTCAACAATTCTATCTTCCATAGCATCTGGCAAACCTGAGGTCTCCCAGAGGCATACCTCTTTGCTTCTCCATCCAATGCAAAATGTTGCCTTTTCTGCTCCAAGGGAGGAAACAGTCACACTTCATTGGGAGATGCCCTGATAACACCATAGCCCCATATACTGCTATATGCTTACCCACTTCTACCTCTGATTCTCAAAACCTTACTCAAACTGTGACAAGTAAGAACAACGATTATCCTCGTAGCACTCTCCTGGCCAAGATAAGTGTGTACTCAAACCTCATTCTGGCAGTGCCTCTCTAAGTTCATCTCAGGAAGGATCTCCTATCACAGAACTCTGAGACTCTGATCCATCCCAACCCCCTTTTCCTGAACCTGAGCGCATGGTTCCCAGATGAGTCTCGAGGATGGAGCTAACCTGTTAGGAGAACTGACTGGATCTTATCCAATCTGGAAACCTAGTACTTGCAAAACTTAACTTCAAAAGGCCAAATGTTTCAATTTCTGGTGTTCTCTTCACTATTCTCAAGCATCAGATATTCTGCTCTCCAGAATCCTATACTTACCTGTCTAATTTGAAGATGAGGTCTATCAATGAGCTCAGTCAGAGTACATTTGGCTGCTATCACAGCCTTCCACTCACCTATCGATAGCATCTCAGTTTTTGCACATCCCACTAGCTCCAAATTCTTTGAAGGCTTTCACAACTTGTTTTCCCTGTATGGCCCCGGCCACCCAGTGGGACCTTAATTTGATTTTCGGTGGCCTGAGGAAATCTTCATTTGAACCAATGACTGCCTGTTTTCTCCTCCACGTCTCCCTTAGACTTGATTCCATACAGCTATCACTTCAGCTTGAAAAGTGATAGACCCTGCTCTTAGGAAGACCTGCCATTTACCTTCTATAAAAGACAAGATTACACTGTGTCCCCATCCTCGCTTCCTCCCCAAGGTGTCTCTGTAATTCCATATTAATTAAGAGATCCATCTACAAGTGCTTCACTCAAAGCCTCAAGCCTCCAGAGAGGAGGCCAGCCTACATTACACTAGAGTCAGAAGGACTCTCACCATGTATCTTTATAGAACTAAGACCTTCCAGGCCTCTCCTAGATTATTTGTATCATTTGCAGAGAGGATGATGGGACAACCCAATTCCACTCAAAGACTGTCAAAGAGGGTTTGAGGTTGCATTTTACCCTGTTACAAATCTGCTGGGATATAGCCCTCCTTACAGAGTAACAGTGCACTCCATTAGAGCCTAGTCCGTATCTGTAGCTCTGCTGAAAGACAACCCCATAACAGAAATCTGTAGGACTGCAACTTGGTCTTTCATCCTGACCTTTGCCAAGCATTACGCCATCTTACCTGCTTCCAGGGATGATACTACTTTTGGCAGTCCTTTGAACAGTCAAACCTCCTCACTGAGTTACTGCCTGGGAGTCTCCTACAGTGGAGCACCCATAGGAACATATACTCAGAAAGGTTACTTGCCTTACAGTAATTTGAGTTCTTTGAGGTGTTCTGTCCCCATGGGTGTTCCACCTCCCTGCCCTCTTTCCCCTTTGCTGTGGAGGCTCTACTTTGTGGTCAAAAAGGAACTGAGTGGTGGTGGGTCCATGTGCCTCCTTACATGCCCTCATTGGAGGCACAACATGCTGCTGTGTCTGCAGGCCCGCAGAAACTGCTCTGCATTCTCCGGTAGAGAGTACGTGGGTATGCGTGCAAGCTATGGTAGAGCATCCATAGGGACAAAACATGTTGAAGAAATCAAGTTACTGTAAGGTAACTAACCTTTCCTTCCTTTGAATCGCTCAGTGTCATGTCTCACTTTCAAATAGCCTTTTTGCAAGCACCTTTTAACGCTAATGACTAATCAACAGTGGGCAGAAACAATGTGAAGGAGAGATTTCAGTGCACATTTTCAGAGATCTCCAGGGAAAAAATAGACCTTCCTTAGGTTAAAAAAATACTCCCCCCATTCCCTTTTTAATCATGAAGTAAACAGCAATGCCATTAAAAAATTCTCTTCAGGTCACTTAATGTTGAAAATCAGTGGTTCCTAAACTTTACTGGTTCATATACCACCTTCCTAAAAATTGGTATTTAAAGTACCACATGCAAATTTCACTTAGCGAACATTTACTTCAAGCCTAATAGGCTTAACTGGACTCTATAGTAAAATAAATGCCTAAGGAAACCTAAAATGTTCAACTATAAATAAGAGTGGCCAAAAAACAAAAATCCATTTTGCAAAAAACTTGAGGTTTTGACATTTGTTTTCAGTCTGAGGAAGAATAAAACGGAGACCCTTTGAGGGTTTTCATTGAAAAACATAGACCACACCCAGTAATAACCATAGCCCAGTCGTTAGAGCACTCAGCAGAGATGTGGGAGACCCATGTTCAAGTCCCTAATCTAAATCAGGCAGAGCAGGAACTTAAACCTGAGTCTCCCACATATCTGTGGTAAGTGCCCTAACCACTGGGTTATTGGATATTCTGGGGTAGGAATATATTCATTCTGGAATTGATCAGAAATTCCATTGTGAACCCAAGAAACCTTCCCAATGGAAGTTTCATATCCTCAAAATTTTCATTTAGACAAGTCATCATTTTCCAAGTAAAAACATTTCAAAAAGTTTCAGACCAGCTCTAATTATAATGTCCATTTTACACATCTCTGGTTTTCAGACAGCACATCACAAAGGAACATGATGAATCAGCCATTATTATGTCTTTCACATTACTCAAATTACAGGAAACTATTAAATATGTCATAAATGACGTGGTGATGTATTTTAGTATGTGCCACCGAACTATATTCCATGGCCCAACTTTAACCCGTCTGAAGTACATTCCAAGTTCCCGATAATTCTTATTTGGATTGTTGTTGAACGCAAGCCACAGTTCATTTTGCTTCCTGTTTACAAAATGTAAATCAGTGGTGCCCAATCTTTTTATGCCCAAGATCACTTTTTGAATTTAAGGGCAAACCAGGATCTACCCCGCCCCTTCCCCAAAACCCCTTCAAACTCACTCCATCCCCCCACCAGTCACTCGCTCTCCCCCACCCTCACTTTCACTGGGCTGGGGTAGGGGTTTGGGAGGGGGTGTGGGCTCTGGGCTGGGGCCGAGAGGTTCGCAGTGTGGGAGGGGGAAGGGGTTGGGGTGTAGGACGGGGCGTGGGGTGCAAGCTCAGGGAGGGATTTTGGGTGCAGGAGGGGGCTCTGGGTGGAGCAGAGTGTTGGGGTGCAGGAGGGGGTACAGGATGCTGCTCTGGTAGGGGGGGTCAGGGCTGGGGCTTGGGGTGCAGGAGGAGGCTCTGGGCTGAGCAGAGTGTTGGGGTGCAAGAGGGGGTACAGGGTGCTGGCTCCAGCAGGGAGCTCAGGGCTGGGGGTTGGGATGCGGCCTCCCGCTGGGCAGCACTTACCTCCGGCGGCTCCCGGTTAGTGGCGCAGCAAGGCTAAGACACTGCCTACCCCGGCCCCACGCCGCTCCTGGAAGGAGCCAATGCGCCCCTGCGGCCCCTGTGGGAGGTGGGCAGTGCATGGCTTCATGCACTGCCCCGCTCTGCAAGCACTGCCCCCGCAGCTCCCATTGGCCACAGCTCCACGCCAGTGGCGTAGCCAGGTGGAGGGAACAGGGGGAGCAATTAAAAAAAAAAAAAAAAAAAAAAAAAAAAGGCACCACCTGCTGCCGTGCTTTTACTCACCCGACGGCGCTCCAGGTCTTCGGCAGCGGCCCCTTCACTCGCTCCGGGTGTCTTTGGCAGCACTGAAGGTCCTGACGCCGATTTGCCGCTGAAGACCCGGAGCGAGTGAAGGTCCCGCCGCCACAGTGCCACCGAAGACCCAGAGCGCCGTCAGGTGAGTAAAATAAAAGTGCCGCAGTGGGTGGTGCCTTTTTTTTTTTAAATCGCTTCCCCGGGTGAGTAAAAAGGTGCCAAGAAATTGACAAGCTGCCACTTGTGCTCAGTGAGGGAGCCACATACCTTAGTGGATGATACTGTAATCAATCCCTGTAAGACTGGTGGTGTGGGATCTGGCAGGAGGGTTGGTTAAGGCTTTACATTAGTAACAGTGGTTCTAGAATTCAAGACCTGTGCATGTTCTTCCCCAGACCAAGGGAGCATACAAATGGACAGTGATTTTAGGGAAATTTAACAAAATGTGGAGAATTTGAAGGGATAACAAGCCACTTTTAACCTAGAGGGAGACAAACACACAAGTCAGGATCATTTTTAAGAGAGCTCTAATTCTAACTGCAGGCAAAAGTTGCGGAAGTGAGTAAATTTGACAATTTGCAGGACAAACATTTAAAAATACATATAATGGGATTAAAATAAGGTTTTATAATGGAAGTTAATTGCAAGCTTAACTACTTCTCCATAATAATAGACTCAGTTTATTAACTTAAATGTACAAGAGCATAATGTGAAAAGTTATTTTTTATTCATCAAAAGTTAAGAGCAACAAGCACATATTAAAATGAGTATGGTAAAGCCTTTACAAGTGGCTTTACATTGAAGCTCTCTCCCAAAAATGGCTGTTGCAACAAACTGTAAACAGAATTAATAAACAGTCTTTTACAGAAATAACAAAGGAAATACAAATGAACTAAAAGAAAGCACCGGTTTCTCTTAAACTCTATAACAGTTGTGCTTACTGTACTTAAAACAATGTAAAACAAATTACAAAAATGGAATGTTTGAAGTTTAAAATTAGTCCTTAAATTTTGTCCTTAAAAACATTTCTCCTTTTCACATCAAAAACCCATAAGTGGGTAATGTTTCAGTAGAGGGAGGAATAAGTAAACAATGCACTTTTTTCAAATCAAAAACAAATTTGGTCACTTAGCTTTGTGCATAGTTTAAGGCATCTGTAGCAATTTGTTACAGTTCCCCCCAATGTGGCTGTTCATTACACTGTCACATTCTAAAAGAATAAATAAAAAATGTTGCAGTTGAAACCCTTCCCACTGCCTCCCCACATAACCCCAAACATTCTCACACCCACACGTACATACACACTGCAGCGAAAGGGGCATTTGTACCCTTGTTCGGAAGGACACAGTTCCCATCCCACTTTATTTCAGATTGACAAATACCCTGAGTTGAATATGGTGTTTATAGACATTCTACCTTTTTCTTGCATATGCAGTTCAAATGTACAATAGTGAAAACAACATGCAACATTTTCACTGCAGAATTGCAACACAGTTAGGGACAATGTTCCCCCCACCCACCCCCACTCTGCAAATTCAGAAGCATTTTCAAAAACTGCATTCCCATACAGCACTGGAGTAAAGCTTGGCTGTGCTCTATGATGAAAACTCAGTTCCCAGTGCACAAACAAAATAATGACAAATGGAGTCTTTTCTGGCATCCAAAGGAAAAAAAGCATCAGTTTCAGATTTGACCTTATCTTGTCTTCTGCTAAAAGAATACCCAAAGTTAGTGGTTCTTTCACAGCCATGCATAAAGATAAGTCTAGAAACAATAGTTTCAGAGTACATTTGTAAACATCAAGTCTTGCCAGAGGCAGCAGAGGATGGGCACTTCACATTTCCATATTTTAAACAAGGACTGAGTGGAAGGTATGCTTTGAACATGTTTATGTAAGACTTGCTAAATCCCAGGAACATGGAATAGTTCATCTCAAGTCTTAGTTCTGAAGACCTTATTTCAAACTTTTAAAAAAACCCCACGTGGCACCTTGTATTGTTCCTTCAAGATTCAGTCACTGCTGTGCTTTGCATATTCAAGGTTCCAAACAAAAGCCAACTGAGGCATATGCATATTGCTCTATGTTCCAATCTTGTAAATAAAAATTGGGTTCAAGTGATCTGTAAAGGAAAACTTGGAAATAAATAATGCTGGCATCATTTACACCGAACCTTGAGCAGTCATAGGTTTTTCCTCAAACCCCATTGTGCAGATACCTACATGAGAGGCAATTTTGTCATGCAGATTCTGGGGTCAGGACAATCGAGTTTCCTGAGGTAATACGTCTGAGTCCATTTCCTCAAATGCAGGATCAGTATCATCACCACTGCTTGACTGTTCTCTTTGCAGTCCCTTCCAACTAGCTTTATTCAGTCCCAGATGACCAAGCATCGTCTGTGATAACCTGGTATTTGAAAACCGGGCCCACTCTGAAAATAATGGCTCCACTAAGTAGGTCATAAAACCTTTAAAGAAGAAAGCTTTAGATTAAAAACAGGAAAAAGAATATGCATTTTTAAGGTAAAGGTTTTAAAGGGTTTAGGAAGTGCTATAAAAGATTAACAATGCATTAGCAACTCTTCTCCAACTTATACGTAAAAATGGTCATCTTTCAATATTTCTAACACTATGGCACTTGATTAAAATATAGAAGTGTAATCCATAGAAATGTTACAGGTTTGACAGTCAAAAGAATAGCATAATATTGTATTAAGAAGTAGCTAATGAATCTCATTTGTTCCCTTTTAGGGCAGTGGAGAAATAAAGGGAAAAAAAAAAACTATTGGAGAGGAGAAAAAGGAGGAAACCAATCATCAGATTTGAATTCAGCCACATAAACTAGACTAAAAAGCCTGAAAAAGTCTAACAGACACAAGCTCGTATATAATAAAATATCCCACAAACAAGCTGAATTGTGTTACAAAGGAAATACACATTCAAATTCCCTCAGCATCACTAAACCAGTTAAGTGTACTGAAGTATAACCAGGCAAACTTGCGTCTCATTTAAAGCAACGATCACTAATGGCCTCCACAAATCAAAGGGCTCCTAGTGCTGTGCAGCAAATGAGACAGCTTGAAATAGGCGACTGCCCTATATATACACACACAACAGTATTTTGTCTATGTCTAAGATTTTTAAAGGTATTCAGGTGCCTAACTCCCATTGATTTCAATGGCTGTGAGATGCCTAAATACCTTTAAAAAACTGGCTTTTTATATGCTAACAAAAATTTAAAGATAAGGTTGCCAGAACTATACTTTTGCATTATTTAAAAAAAAAACAGTTTATTTTTAAAAAAAATCAAAATTATGGTCAGCTAGTCAGCAATCTGACTGGTTATAATTGATGTAATTTAGTATAATTTGTGAGAACCAAAGTCACAATTTTTTTTTACATTTTCAATTTTATATGAAATAAAAAAATTCAAATTATGTCTGGGGTTAAAATTTATTAATCTGCTTCAAATAGCAGAACATAATTTTTTCATTCAATCCCATTCAATCTATATGAAAAGAAAACTTTTTTTGAAAAAAGTCAATGTTTATGAATGGGAAAATCCTTTCACTTCTGTCCCTGGTATAAATCTAGCCCAGGTTGGAAGTGATCAAAAATAATCTAACAGCTGTCCATTGACCTACATGAAATTTCTATGCTTTAAGACTATCTTTAAACCAGTTCCCAGTGAATAGGTGTCCAAATTCCAAAAGGCTAAGTCAACTGGCAGCTTCACTAGAGGCACCAAGGACTGAATGGGTAGGTGAATGAAATGTCCTCTAACTCTGGAGTTTGTCATTCCAGGTTAGGATTAAGGCACATTGGAGAAGTAGTATGGGAAAGGCTGCATTGCTGCTGCCCATGCTGTACCTGCTCTATGGATACAGGACTTCAGTCTCCAGGACTATCAATCGAGCACCTTTCACGAGTACTAAATTCAAAGGAGACATTTTAAAGCAAAGAAAAAAATTGCTCGTGGTGAAGGAGCATTGCCATATGAACACAAAAAAGAAGACAAATGAAGTGAAAATTCTAAGATTTACAGGCAAAGACAGCTTTCCTTCCTCTAAAAACTGTCATTAAAGGGAACCACTGAAAGATTTTAAACTGTTCATATACATATATTTGTAGTTACCAATCTGGATGTTGGCAATGGTTTCTGACTGTCGATCACACAGCGGACTCACACCCAAGTGATATTTTTTTTCAACATCTCCTGGAGAGAGAACAATTACTTAGAAAAGTAATTTTTAACTGTAAGCATTCTGGAACTGTTAATTCATGATATACACAACCAAATCTGTCTTAGTCAACCATTCAAGGAAAGCAAGTCACCTTGAGAGAACAGTTTCTATGATTACAACTGAATCTTTACTTTTAAAATGCATTTGCAAAAATATAACCCAATGTAAGAGCAGATATAAATATTAGGGCTGTCGATTAATCGCAGTTAACTCTCACAATTAACTAAAAAATGTAATCGCGATTAATTGCAGTTATTATTAAACAATTGAATACTAAATTTATTAAATATTTTGGATGTTTTTCTACATTTTCAAATAGTATGCTGTATTGTAATTGAAATCAAAGTGTACAATGCTCACTTTATATAATTTTTATTACAAATATTTGCACTAAAATGATAAACAAAATAAACTGTATTTTTCAATGCACCTCATACAGGTACTGTAAGTGCAATCTCTTTATCATGAAAGTACAACTTACAAATGTAGATTTTTTTTTTTTGTTATATTACTGCACACAAAAACAAAACGATGCAAAACTTTACAGCAGGGGTAGGCAACCTACGGCACGCGTGCCAAAGGCAGCACACAAGCTAATTTTCAGTGGCACTCACACTGCCTGAGTCCTGGCCACCGGTCGGGAGGGCTCTGCATTTTAATTTAAATTTTAAATGAAGCTTCTTAAACATTTTAAAAACCTTACTTACCTTACATACAACAATAGTTTAGTTACATATTATAGAGAGAGACCTTCTAAAAACGTTAAAATGTATTACTGGCACAGGAAACCATAAATCAGAGTGAATAAATGAAGACTCGGCACACCACTTCTGAAAGGTTGCTGACCCCTGCTTTAGAGCCTACAAGTCCACTCAGTCCTACTTCTTGTTCAGCCAATTGCTAAGACAAACACATTTATTTACATTTATGGGACATAATGCCTGCTTATTTACAATGTCACCTGAAAGTGAGAACAGATGTTCGCATGGCACTTTTGTAGCCAGCATTGCAAGGTATTTATGTGCCAGATGCGCTAAATATTCACATGCCCCTTCATGCTTTGGCCACCATTCCAGAGGACATGCTTCCATGCTGATGATGTTTGTTAAAAAAAAAATGCGTTAGTTAAATTTGTGACTGAACTCCTTGGGGGGGAGAATTGCATGTCTACTGCTCTATATTTTAACCACATTCTGCTACATATTTCATGTTATAGCAGTCTCGGATGATGACCCAGCACATGTTGTTTGTTTTAAGAACACTTTCACTGCAGATTTGACAAAACACAAAGAAGGTGCCAATATGAGATTTCTAAAGATAGCTACATCACTCAACCTAAAGTTTAAGAATGTGAAGTGCCTTCCAAAATCTGAGAGGGATAGGGTATACAGCATGCTTTCGAAGTCTTAAAAGAGCAATACACTGATGCGGAAACTATAGAACCAGAACCATCAAAAAATAAAATCAACCTTCTGTTGGTGGCATCTGACTCAGATGATGAAAATGAACATGTCAGTCTGCTCTGCTTTGGACTGTTATCGAACAAAACCAGTCATCAGCATGGACACAGGTGCTCTGGAATGGTGGCTGAAGCATGAAGGGACATATGAATCTTTAGCACATTTGGCATGTAAATATCTTGCAATGCCAGCTACAACAGTGCCATGAGAATGCCTGTTCTCACTTTCAGGTGACATTGTAAACAAGGAGTGGGCAGCATTATCTCCTGCAAATGTAAACAAACTTGTTTGTTTGAGCAATTGGCTGACCAAGAAGTAGGACTGAGTTGACTTGTAGGCTCAAAAGTTTTACATTGTTTTATTTTTGAATGCATTTATGTTTTGTACATAATTCTATATCTGTAAGTTCAACTTTCATGATAAAGAAATTGCACAACAGTACTTGTATTAAGTGAATTAAAAATACTATTTTTTATTTTTACCGGGCAAATATTTATATTTAAAAATAAATACAAAGTGAGCACTGTACACTTTATATTCTGTGTTGTAATTGGTATCAATATATTTGAAAATGTGGAAAACATCCAAAGAATTTATATAAATGGTATTTCATTATTAACAGCGTGATTTATCATGTGATTAATCACAATTAATTTTTTTAATTGCTTGACAGCCCTATGTATATATCCTTCATTTAAAGTATCTCTAATAGTGAGGAATACATTTCAACTAGAATCTGAAACTTTTGGGTGTATGAGTTAAAGCAGATTCTTTATCAGCTGTTAGTAGAAGCAGCAGCCTCTTTCAAGAATGTAGCCAACAGAAGAAAAGGATTATTTTAACCCTCCTTTAGTCCTAAATTTATAGCCCTTCATCTCACAGAGTCACTATGACTCTCAGATATTCATCTTATGATACATTTACACATTCATTGGTATGAGATTAGACTATTTCTATTCTTTTACTTGCCTTGATGGAAGAATTCCTCTGTTACTTTTTCACTCCACTGCTTGCTCAGTTCCCAGGTCCGGCATGGATTACAAATATCAGCACACTTCAAAGCCATCTAGTGAATTACATATACAGGGTTACACTACTTTCAATTGTTCTCTACATGCAAAAATATGAATACAAAAAAGCAGCATAATTTCTAGAGTAGCCACTACTGTATTCTGTAATGTCTCATGCATTTTTCTAATCAGGGTAACAAACTCAACCACTTGCATTTCACTCTAAAACTATATACCATAGTTAAGGCTGCAATTTAGTCACAGAGGTCGCAGAAGTCACAGAATCCGTGAATTCCAGTGTCCTCCGTGACTTCAGACTGCGATGGTTGAGAGCTGCAGGGTCCCCTGCCACCCGCTTGGGCAGGAAGCTTTGGGGTACCCCTGCCACCTATGGTGGCCCCTGCAGCTCCCTGCCGCCAGCGGCAGTGGGGAATCCCCCGAGCTCCCTGTAGCCACCGGGGAAACCCCTGAGCTCTCTGCCACTAGTGGCGGTGGGGGACACCCCCCCAACTCCTGGCAGGTGGTGGGAGAACCCCCATCTCCCAGTAGGTAGTGGTGGGGGAACCTCCAGCTCCCTGATGCCCAGGATGGCACTGCGGGGGAACCCTGAGCTCCCAGTGGGCAGCAGCGGGGGAAAACCCTGAGCTCCTGGGGATGGCAAGGAACCCTGAGCTCCCAGCCGCTGGGGGTGGCAGGCATCTCTGGGCTGCTCCAGAGGAAGCCAAGCTCCTAGTTCCCGTGGGTGGCAGGGAATCCCCAAGCTCCTAGTCCCGGCGGGCAGCGAAGGATGCCCAGAGCGGCAGGTGGCAGGTACCTCACAGCCCCCAGCTGCTACAGGCAGCTCTAGTCCCTGCAGCTGCCCCACTTGAAGTAGGTTGGAGATCCCCAGATCCCCATTTTGTCAGGTATATTTTTAGTAAAAGTTAGGGACACGTTACGGCTTCTGTGACTTTTTCTGTTTTGCCCGTGACCTGTCTGTGACTTTTACTAAAAATATCAGTCACAAAATCTTAGCCTTACCCATAGTACACTAACAGAATGCTATTTGGAGAATTATAAGAGGTCATGAACAGAGCTAAGTAAAACTGAAGGCAAACAGACTTCTATCCTAGACAAAGTGAATGAGAGTTAAATACAAAGTACCTCTCAAGGGCACTGTATGCAGAGCAGTCAATATAAAGACATTTATATATGAAATAAAATTACAAACAGTATTTATTTTAATTAAATCTAACCAAAAATTAAGTTAGTAGTTAGGAAAACACTATCTTAAAGCCATTGAACATTCCCACTCCCCATTTTATAACTGCAATAAGACATTTTAAAGAATTAACTGATAGCATAGTTTCAACGCCAGAGATCCTAGTAGGATTGAGTTAGTATAATTCAGTTTACTTCTTTGCATTACTTATTTTTGAAAAACAAAATATAAGTCCCCACTTAACTGAAAATTTGTTGTTTATGGCTTGGTCAGGACAGGTCAAAACCCTGGGTTTTTACTATTCATTGATTTTTGTAGATAGGATGACCAATCTGAAATCACAGAATTTCTGCACTCTTTAAGAGGATCCTCCCTCCAGTTTAATGTTCCTCTTTCTCAAAGGAAGTGTTTTAGCCTTCTGTATACCTCCCTATCAAGAGGTATCTGCCAGCACAAACCAAGGCTTCATAACAATACAGCAGTACCCCACAATATATCTTAGAGTATTGCCCAAGAGACCCAAAGTTAACTCTAAAACAGTCTTAAACCAGTCTCTTCGGGATTTTCTTTAGAGGGAGGAGCAAAAACCTTCCACCACAATGAAAGATTTGTTAACCCAGTTTCTGACTGCTGGGATCAGTGATAGACTGAAAACCTTAACCTCCATTTCTAATTCCCCCTCCTCTGCTTCTGACTCATCTGCTCCTTCCTCTGCTTCATTGAGAAAGCTCCTCTCTAATATGTGCAGGCAAAAAGGGCTGGTTTTGCCCTCTACAGAGTGAGGATCTTCTGGAGCCTCAGCAGGACTTGCCAGTACTCCATCTCATTGTGTAAGCAGGCCTTGCGCACACTAAGCACAACTAAAGAATAAAACATCCTCTCTTCACTGGTCACCCATGGCAGCTGAAGACCATTTTCCTGGGAGGAAAAAAGAGTATGATATTTGAAGCAATTTACTTCTGAAATAGTATGAAACTTTCAAAACAGTCACCTGTAAAATGAAGTGGCGATGGCCTGCCTCCTCTAAACATAGGTCTCCTCTGTCCAAATGGGTTCTAAACACGGACAGGTATTCGTTTTGCCGACTTATGTCTGTGGCAAGAATCAGAGCACCTATCTGGCTTTCCATCAGCTTCCTGAAATTAGTGATATAACACCCCCAAAGGCACAAAAATATGAGGAAAAAAATTAGAGCATCATATTGACACATTTAAGTTGAGTGTAGCAACTGTATACGAATGTATACATAAACTGTAAGCCATGATGGTTGTAAGTGCAGCACTTTCAAATGTTTATATAAAATTTTTAAAAACTACAATATTTATAAAAATACTCTGACATTTCACAGGTAGCTCACAGGAAGAAAGAAACTTACTGCAAATATTTTTAAGCTAAATTATTCTAGCTATTGTTAAAGAAGATGAAAAGAGCTGCAATTTTAAAATACAGAACATGAGTTACTGTTTAGGTCACAGAATACAATTCTCTCTTACTAGTCAGTCAATATTTTCTTTCAATCTAATCAAATGTTTGTATAATGAATACACTTCCATCACTCAGTGTTCACAACAAATACTAGTTTCCAAGCAATGATTAACTGTTCCTGCAAGGCTCATAGCACCCATTAAATCTTAAAATGATCTGACTATTCAGCTAGGATTATGAATTGCTATGTAATATTTTAACATAACACTTGTTTACAAAGTTGTCTGATGCTATGGATAACACATTGTATGTAACTTCATATAGTGGATACACTTCGTACAAAAAATACATACCTGTTTTCTAATGACATATGTGCAAATAAACCAGACTCTCTCAACAACCCTACTGCTGATCTCCAGTGGTGATTTTCTAATACTGAGATATTCTGCAAACCAGAAACAAAATTACTGCCGTTAGTTTAAAAGATTGTATTAGTCTTACACTACAGTCTATTTGCCTCTCAAATAGATTCACGATTTTCAAACTTTTTAACACTTCTATTACGTTAATAGCTTGTATTTATTGTTTTCACTCCATATGATAAACATCCCAGGTTCAAGTCTGCCATTAAGTGAGTACATTAGCAATTTCACTGTTAATATAATTCTTCTATACTGAAAAGATACTCAAACCTGGTTCTGATAAGTATGATATTTTCACTTACCTTATATAAAGTTGCTAAGTAATGGTTTGTTTTAATAAGGAAAGGCTGATTAACACCTGGATGATCCAAATCATGTGTGGCAGCTGCAATTAAACTGAGCAGAACATCCCATGGAGTTAGAGATTTGGAAAGCTGTAATAAATGTAACAGTATTATTCATGGGAATATTCACAGGTGAAAAAATTCTGATTGGCTTTTCATAGCTAGCATTCAGTCCCTGGAAAAAGGTCCCAAAAATGATCATTCAATTTAATCTTTCACACAGTGCTTTGAAAGAAGAGCACCATCACAGAAAGGTGAATGCAGAGAACGAGGTGAGGGTACTAGTAGAACTTTGCTATTAAACTTTTTTCTTAACCATGGTACAGGGCAATCCAGAAGTAATTACCCTACAGAAGTTAAAGGCTCAAGATCAATTTCATCTGACCGTGTCAATAATATCTAGATAGATGCAATAACTATTTAAATATTTATGATAGCTAGAACTGTCATTCAAATTGTTAGCTACTCCATTACCAACCAGAGAGTATTTCAAAATCCCTATTTAAATTAAAAATCCTTGAAAAAGGTTATTTCTTCAAGTCAGTTGTCCAACTCATCTTCTGAGCTGATCTTAATGTGTACACTGTCAGCGAAAGGTCCTGCTATTTCTCAACTAGTTTTAATGCAGACAATATTTCAATAAGGTGTTTTTTATTTTATTTAATTTAAGCAAGCTAAAGCTATACATGCCTCACACATTGTCAGAACTGTTCATTTGGGTAGTTTCCATCTTGTATCAGAATCCCATTTCCTACCTCTATTGGGAAAAAAAGGGGGAAAGGGTAGAGAGATAGATGACAGCAACTAATAAGCCCTCAAATTTCACAGTCCCGCAACTAAAGAGCTTTTCACAGGGAAAACAAAAAACAAGGACCAGGATAGAGAAGAGACTGACAAAGTGTATATAGAAGCAGACCAATGATAAGCTACCAATGTACCCTGGTATAAAGTTGTTTGAATTCAAATGATCATTAATGGTAATGCATCACTTGAAACCATGCAATAACAATACTTATTTACCATTTACTTATTTACTTTATCTACCAAACAGAAAAACCTGTGCCAAGCCATTTGACTGCTGGAAGACCAACAAAATATTCAGATGCTAGTTTACTGAACAGCCCTGGAATCTGTAATACCATCAGTGACTGTTAACTGATGTTGGTGGTTTGAATCTACCCCAGGTGTAGAGAGTTTGGGTAGGGAAAGATTTTTGTAGGCATGGCAATGACATTTTTTATATGCTGCCCATGGTGTTTTTTGGAAATTTTCTGGAAATTTTTGAGAGCGCTGATTTTTTTTCATTTTGCGAAATGACAGATATATTTCTGTACCAAATAGAATTTGCTCTATTTCCCACTAACGAATAATTCAGGAGAATAAGTATTTAGGGTGATAAACAGCATTTGGAGGAATGAAAAGTCATAATAATGTAGACATTATTGAAGGTTTTCTTTTGCTCAGTGCTTATGACACTTGTCCAGTGTTTCATGATGAGGTGTTTTATAGCACTGACCTGCTGGAAAAATCCTCCACTTCAAGAAATATGCACGTCATTGCTGAATCAGAAGCTGTCAGTAATGACTCAAGAACACCCTCTTCCCTGCCCTCCTCACCATCCCACAAAAGTGCACTGTTGTATGAATATTTCACAACCCTAAAAAGTGTCACCACAAAAGGATTTCAGTTTTTTATTTTGAAAATATGTTCACCTACAGAAGGGGATAAACACCTAAATCCTTTCTAAACTAAATTTGTTACCTCCAGAAAGCACCTCGCTATGAATAGCTAAATATATAACTGCATGATCTTATTTTCATTACCCTCATCTCCTCCCTCCTTTTGGTTGTCAGTTATGTGTTGCATCTTGTCTCATATGAGACCCCAAACCTGCATGGAGCCCCAACGACCTTAATGCAATGCTATCGATAGCATGCTGGCAAATGATTGCCACCTTGAAGCTTCAGACAGTTTAGTTAATCAGAGTAGGTAATGTGATCACATAGCATCCTCGTACAACAGGGCCCCACTCTTAATTGGGATCTCTAGGCATGACAAAAATATAAATAAAATATTTAACTACCTCTCAGAGCATTACAAACTTTATTTAATTAATATTTGTAAGTGCTTTGAGGTCTCTGACAAGACACTATGCAACAGTAGTGTAGACCACTATTACCATACAAGAAGAAATCAAACTAATAAAAAAATCAGAGTTGAACTAGATAGCTGGTTTCCAACTGGCTTCAGTACACCATGTGTCTTCTCTAATCTAATCAGAAAGTAGCATTTTCCCCTGAAGTTTCCTGTTTAGTGTGTAGCCTATACCAGAGTACCAGTAATTCAAGTCTCCTCTGACAACTGTTAGCTTTGCTCAGCTCCTAACATAGAACTCTTTGCTAGGTACCTCCCTTTCATAATGTCCATTTTAGAAAGAAGAAAGGACAGATAACGCTTGTACATTGCTACAACCTGCATCTGGTAGAGGAGCTTTGTTCATTAGTATCCAAGGTGAACTACGCATAAGTGATATATCAGCTTTTGAAAAACTGGGTTATTTGGATCTCCACTCCCAGCTTCTGATTCAATGACGTGCATACTTCTTGGAGCAGAGTTTTTTTTCCCCATAGCTTAAAATCTTTACAGTTTTACGGAACATTAAGAAAAATATAAACATTATATTTGTACCTTTAGACGTTACGTAAAACAAATTTTTATATCCTACCTTAGGTTCTTTTAAATAACAGTGCATGGCCTGAGTCACATCAGCAGCATGAACTGCATTATGATAAGGGTTGTGACTATGATAATCTTCTTGAACCATAACTATATAAAGAAAACAAACATCTAGGTTTAATTAAAATGGCAATTTAAAAAAAAAGCTATATAAATATCACAATTTGACATTTTTGATAAGACATATATAAACTCCACATACCAAATCTGTTTAAGGAGAACCATCTCCAGTACTCTGACACAAAGGTTTTATGTGGTCACACAATATTTTTTAAGCTAACACATGATTTAGTATAAATGCATCCTGGAAATCAAGTTACTTAACTCTAACCAAAATGTTATGATCTGGAATATTATGATCTTGACTGAGCAACCACCTCCTTAGCAGGAGTCTCTCTCTCTCTGCTAAGCCAGTTTGCCTGAACATTGAGGCAACCTGGAACAAACACACGGAAGTTGATTCTATTAATCTGAACAGCAGGGCTGACATCTCTGCTAACTTTTAGCATCCCTCATAGATAATTTAGGCAATCCACGCATCACACTGGGTGGGCCTTGATCAGAAAATGGTACCCTACGGCAAGCCATCAGGGACAGAAGAGCTAGCTGTACTGCTTTTAGTTTCTGTACATGTGAATAAGTCTTTCCTTCCTGACCACTGTCCAGCCACCAGCCCCATAAGAACCAGACTTTCATCTTTGCTAGCCTTTCCAAGTCCTTCTTGCTTTCCTTAAGCACTGCAATTACAGTATGTGGAAGGTCACTTGAGTAGAATCAGTACAAGGGAACGAGTTTGCAGCAAAAACCAAAGAAAACTGGTTAGTAATCAATTCTATAATTTCACTTCAACTGTGCACTGGGTGCCCACACACCTGCTGGAGATTTTTCCCCTCTGCTACCTCGTGCCATCATATGAAGGTATAAAGAGCGGAGACACCCCTGACCACCTCCTCAGTCCTTCTCGCCAGACAGAGTCTGACAGATACAGAAAGAAGAGTGGGTTCTGGAATGGACATGTGTAACACATCTCAAGGAACAACCATTACAGAATAGGCTAGTAACTGTTTTCTCTTCAAGGTCATTGCATATGTCCATTCCATTTCATTCAGAAGCTGTTTGATCTGGCAGTGGGATCAGAGTCTACCTGAATAAGGACTGCAGGACCACATGCCCAAATCTGGAATAATCTTTAGAACAATGAAAGATGGCATGATGTGAAGCAAAGGTGTGTACTGAAGATCAAGTCACTGCTTTGCAAATGTCCAGAATAGTCACCTGGGCCACAAAGGCTGCACGAGATCTTGTTGCATGTGTTAACACCCTACTCTGTGGAGTTATACTAGCCAAGTCAGAACACAAACAAATGCAAGTGGAGAGCCACAACAAAATCCTCTGAGAATAGACTGGAAGGCTCTTCATTCTGTTCACAATTGCCACAGCTGGGTAAAAAGCTTAATGCTCTTCTGAAGTCCAGCGTGTAGCGTGTCTCCTCATCACTATGATTATGAGGCTTAGGGAAGAAAGTTGGTAAATATATAGCCTGATTAATATGAAAGTGAGACATCACATTGGTGACTAACTTCAGATGAGGACACAGATAAACCTTGTCCTTGTAGAAGACCGTATATGGAGGTTCAGAAACCAGAGCTCTCCTGGATGAGGAGACTGACACCAAAAATGCCACCTTCATGGAGAGATGAAGTAATGAACAAGTTGCCAATGAGTCAAACAGAGATCCATTAGCTTTGCTAACACCAGGTTTAAGTCCCAAGAGGAGACAGGACCCTCCACTTGGGGATATAACCAGACCAACCCCTTAAGAAACCTAATCACCACTGGACTGAAGGGGGGGTGGGGAGGGGAAGGGTGGTTATCAACTGGTGGGTAGAACCCCAAGATATCTGCCAGACAGACTTTGTCAGAACTAATGGCAAGATATTGTTGCTTCAGGTAAAACAGATAGTCCAACACATGGTGGATCAGAGCCTGGACCAGGAAAATGCCTTTCTGCTGTGACCAGATGGAGAATCTCTTCCACTCTGCTAGTAAGTATACCTTGTAGAAGGTTTTCTATTACTTAAAAGCACATTGTGGACCTCCTTTAAACAAATTTCTTTGAGTTGCCATGGAGCTTCAAGGTTTTCAGGTGTAGGGCACTGCAGGTTGGGGTGGAGGAGGCAATCATGATTCTTGGAGATCAGGCAGTGTCAGATGAGCTCTGTGTGAAAGAGTTAGCAGAGTGGAAAACCAATGTTGCCACGGCCACGCCAGAGCTGTAAGCTTAACTCGAGTGAATCTGGAGAAAATGCATACAGGGGCTTGTCTGACTAAGACAGAGAGAAACATCCATCAGAGACGTAGGGCTGTGACTGACCTGCTTGAGAACAAAGCTGGTGACACTTCCTATTGATTTTTGCAGCAAACAGGTCTATAAGGGGAGTCCCCCACCACTGGAAAATGAACCTGGCCATATCCGGACAAAGAGACCACTCAAGACAACTGCTGAACAATCTACTTAAGCGGTTTCTCAGAGCATTCTGAGCACACAGGAGGTGAGAGGATTTGAAGTGCATTGAGTTGTTGATGTAGAAATCCCACTGCCTTTCCCTGGTACCTGCTAGGATCATCCAGTTTCCTATCAAGTCCTGTTGCCTGACTGCAGTTGTAACTAGTACCATGATTGGTGAAAGTCATCAGGGCTTATGTAATGTCAAAAGATTGGGAGCAAATGCAGAATATGACTGTTTTGCACAAACTAACGCTTCACATGGGAGACAAAAATGTTTATTTCTGTTAGTCTTATCTAGCAAGACAACATAATGCTCCCATTTATATGGCCACCCATACCCCATCTCCATGGATGAGACGACGGCAGGTCAGAATGTCTCCATCCAGAATTTCTGCTGCTTCATAAACTGGTTCAGTCACTTGAAGTCTCAAATCCTCCCCCACTCACTCAACGTATTGATTATTGCAACGTTTCTAGGGTAACACACTTGTCATTGGAAAAAATCAGGGTCATTGTTCCATTTCTGGAGAAACAGTGGTCTGACGACACATTTGATGTGTGTCTTCTCTGACTGACAAAGCTAGTGTGACACGATGGATCACAGAAACCCCCTTGGGAACTGCCACCTGATGTGCCAAGACTACTTCCGCCCCTGTTTTCCTGCCCTGTCAGCTTAGAACTTGAACCATGTCCCCTATCAGCTGTAGGCTTGACTGAAAGCAGCTCACAGAAGTGTTCTTGTCTTTAACACTCAGATGCCCAACTCCCAGTGGGGTCTAAACCCAAATAAATCCATTTTACCCTGTATACGCTTATACAAGGTAAACTCAAATTGTTAGCCCTCTATAAACACTGATAGATACACACAGCTGTTCCACCCCCTCCTCCCCAGTATTAATACATACTCTGGGTTAATAAATAAGTAAAAAGTGATTTTATTAAATACAGAAAGTAGGATTTAAGTGATTCCAAGTAGTAACAGACAGAACAAAGTGAATTACCAAGTAAAATTAAATAAAACACGCAAATCTAAGTCTAATACAGTAATACAACCGAGTACAGATAAAAACCTCACCAGTAAGCTTACTCTTACAGACTAGTCTCCTTCTATCCTGGGTCCAGCAATCACTCACACACCTTGTGATTATTGTCCTTTGTTCCAGTTTCTTTCAGATATCCTTGGGGTGGAGAGGCTCTCTTTAGTCAGCTGAAGACAAAATGGAGGGGTCTCCCACAGGCTTAAATAGACTTTCTCTTGTGGCTGGAGATCCCCTCCTCTCTCCTATGCAAAGTCCAGCTCCAAGATGGAGTTTTGGAGTCACCTGGGCAAGTCACATATCCATGCATGACTCACAGTCTTTACAGGCAGAAGCCACTGCTCACATGGTATCTTGAATGTCTCCAGGAAGACTTCTTATGCGGATTGGAGCATTGCAAGATGCATTGTTCCTTAAGTGCTTCTTGATTGGGCACTTAACTTTGTGAATTCCTTTCTCCAGGAACTGACCAAATGCTCTACTAAGGTTATTTAGAAATCAAGCCAGTACATGGCCAATATTCATAAGTTTGAATATAAAAATGATACACGTGTACAAATTGGATGAATAGATTCAGTAAACCATAACCTTTACAGATATATGTTACATAGCACATGTAACATAAACATACTCCAGTTATGTCATATTCCCATAAAGCATTATGGGATACATCATCACAGCTAGAGTCTGGAGATGAATTTGCAAACAGGACAATGGGGGAGACAGAAGATCTCGAAGTAGTTTCTAGTTACCATAGAGAGCACCCGTATGCCTGAAATGCTGAGAGCCCAATGGGACTGAAAAATGGACACCCGGAGGTAAAACCTTGGTGTGACCTCAAGTAATCAGAAATGATCCTGGAAGAGGACTGAAACAATCTGAACTGTCTTTTGGTTTCTCAAAAAACTGCAACAGTCTGTAAATTGGCCTAGGGAACAGCCAGAGGAGGAAGGCTTTTTCCTGGAAGCAGCATCCAAGACTGGATTTGGGTCATCCTGTCAACAGCTATAATTAGAAAGAATATTTTCTTATTGGTCAGATATGCTAGGATAGAATTAAGGAAGACTCTGAAAAGTGGGAATATCCTTGGAGGGGAGGGGAGCCATCCCATACTAGAATGAAAGCTTGTCTTCCTCCCCCAAAACAGCCTCAGAGAGCCCTCCTGACAACACTACAGAGCTGTTGAATGTGTTTGCAGATGATCCAAGAGAATCTCGGACCATGTGGCTGAGGTTACTGATTACCAGAAGACATTTAGATAGGTTATTCCAAACTGATGTTAAAAATGAAATAAAGTTCCCTCTCTAGCTGTATCTCAGATAACCAGGGGATGACCAAGGAGACAAGACAAACAGCTTGTCACAGTGACATACTGGACAGCCTAAAATAAGAGGTTTGTCTAGATACTCCCTTCACTTTCCAGTCTACAGGTTTCTAAGGACAGCTGATGTGTTTGTTTGGATGAAAGACCCTGAATCCACTTAAGGAAACACCAGTCATTTATTAGGAGAAACGGCGAGGGAACTTGTAAAGCATTTGAACAGACTGATGAACAGACTGGACTCCTGCCTGTCTTTTCTGTCTGGGGGAGGGGAGAAATCCTCCGAGTCTCATTTATCCTTGCTTTTTCAAACTTCATAACCACAAAAACATGCTTTGTATCAAACAGATCAAGCCTTCTGAGAAACCTGGCTAAAAGGAACAGAGAGCTGCTTCTCCTGGCTCAACTGAACTAGCGTTCCCTTCACACTGAGCTGGAGGACATAGGGGAAAACAGGCAACGTGAAGGAAGAGTCTTTGGCCCTGGTGCAACCAGTCATGGTAAAGGCATCCCAGGACATCACTGATAAGTGAGATATTGCAACACATGGTGACTTTTGTGCGAAAACAAGAAGGAACCATCATTCCAGGGACTGTGCCAAGGACATTAGGATACAGAAATGTAAGTCCATAAACAATTAAACAGATCTGCTCTTCTATTGTCAAATAAAAGTAATATTAATTTACACCTTTCTCATAGACTCAGACTTTAAGGTCAGAATGGACCATTATGATCATCTAGTCTGACCTCCTTCTCCAAGGATACACAATACAGCATCATCTCATGATGGTCCCAAACATTCCTGTACAGCTTTAAGGAGAGTAGCTTCAATTCCTAAATCAGTGGAGCAAGACTAGATCCTTTTCTATACTACTAAAAAGACCTGAGCAGAAACTGGGGTCAGTAACTGGTACTACTGAACTGGCGATGACTACAGGTTAGGTAAGGACAAACTATGTTTCTTCTCAGAAACCAAGATGAAAACCAACATTATATTTCAATAATATTCTCACTATCTCCTCTTCCCTCATTTGTGATGTGAAATTCAGCCTTCATAATCCGCTGCATACAACCATGATGCATCATGAAATTCACACATTCTTGGGCAAAAATCAATTTTTTCTGCTAAAATTAATTTCACTGCTTTTTGTGGATTTTTTTTCCTTCACCTCCCTAATGCCATTATTAAAATTAAGCTATTTCCAAAATTTATAAGTGCGCACAGTATAACAATACTATCATTATAGGAACCAGCTTCAAATTAATGCTGTTCAAACTTTCTTGCTAAACTGTAAGCAGTACTTCAAATGGTATCTTTTAAAATGCAGTTAAGGAGTAATGTTCACTTTAACAAAAGGCTATAATATATTTACCTAAAAATCTACGAAGTTTCATCATATCTAAGTGGAAGTGTTCTATCAGTCCATGAAGATTAAACAGGTGGAAGGTTAAGCTGACTAGACTGTTCCCTAAAAATAAAATACAAATATTAATTCATTTAAAAAAGGGAAAAAATATTTAAACACTTTTGTATTCAAAAGTTATGCAAACAGATTGAAAATGTATAAGAATTCTGTAAGCCTTAATTGGTCTAATCCATTAATAATTTCCCCCAGTGATTCTCAATATATCCACTATCAGCAATAAACTGTACAATGAGAAGTCTCATTCAATATTAAAAAAATTAAAAAGTCCATTTTCAGTGCCACTGTACCTTTAAAACAATAAACCTGCAATCCACCTAAGTAGATTTATTGCTTAAAAAAGGAACACAGAGGTAATTAAGGCAAAAAACTTGTCAATGTTGGCAACTGCCCCAAGTCAAACTCTTTATATTTAGTTATCCCACCATGTGTTCTTTTTTGCAAAAGTATTCCTTGCTGAAATCAGAAATAAAAAAACTACAAATGTGCAATTTGCTATGAAATTTGTAGTACTACAAAGCAACTGCTATAATCATTCATTTACTAGGAGCTGAAATATTCCATATCATACATTTGATTTCTTTTTTTTTTAAATTTCAGAGGCAGTAAGGAAAGGCTTGCAAATTAAATATACATAATACTGACAACTAGATCAGTTTTTGGCATATTTACTTTGACAGTGTCCCTTTAACAACCAATTACACAGCCACTCAGTGTGTGCTAGGTGCTTTACTCAGAAGCACAAAATTCCCCACCCCATATAACCTATTGTCATGCTTCACCACATGCGTGCATGTCATTTTGGTACCGCTTCCCCAAAAAGCTGTTATTCCCAACACTAGGGCAAGATGTTCTTCAGAAGTCTATTCCTTTAAGAGGTATTTATCCAGAAGCACTCTATATTCAGTTGTATGGGGAAAAAAATCACAGAAAGATGTATGTGCAACACTCTCCCCACACAGCTTCAAAGAACTGGACTGCCAACCCATCGCTCTGTCCAGTTCCTTCTTGCTGAAACTCCAACAGAGCGGAAGGAGAGTGGGTCATGGAATGGACATGAGCAACACATCTCGAAGGACAACAGTTACGAAAGGTAACTGTCTTTTCTTCAAGTGCTTGCTCATGTCCATTCCATTGTATGTGACTCCCAAGCAGTAACACCATGGGTGGATAAGAGTTCTTGGACATGTTGATTGCAACATGCAATCAGCTCTGCCAAATCCAGTGTCATCTTTGGCTTGAGTGATGGCATAATGCATTGTGAACGTGTGTACCAAAGACCACGTCGCAGCTCTGCAGATGTCCTGAATAGGAAGATGCGCCAGGAAGGCAGCCAAAGACTCCTAACCCCTAGTCAAGTGAGCCTTCACTATCAGTGGAGACACAGTCTGCACCAACTCGTAACAAGTACAGATGCAGGTGGTGAGCCAATTCAAAATCCTCTGAGAGGACATCAGAAGGCCCTTCATCCTGGCTAATGCAATAAAGAACTGGGTCAATCTGCAGAAGGAGTTGGTGCATTCCAGATAGAAGCCAGGGTATGCCTGACATCTAGAGAGCGTGCAGTTGCCTCTCCTCATTGGTCATCTGATGCTTCGGACAGAATACCAGGAGGAAGATATCCTGGTTGACAAGGAAGTGTGACACCATCTTTGGCAGGACAGCCAGATAGGGCCGCAGCTGGTCATTGTCCTTGTAGAATATTGTGTCTGGGGGGCTCCGAAGTAAGGCTTGAAGTTCGGGGATCGGGGCATGCCCTGTCCCTAGGCTAAGTCCCATAGGGGACTAACTAACTATTTCTAACTTATGCACTAAGGGAACTAATAAACTATACAAAGTTTCTAAGAACTATATACAGAGAATCACAACTAGACACAGTTGAGAAGGAAAGCTTGCTGAGGCAAGGAGACGTTCCAGCACCATCACTGGCAGTAAGAAGGAACTAGGGAGAGGGGGAGCCAGTGACATCCCCTTATACTGGTCCCATTCCAGAGGGCACCAGAGCCAGTCCCCTGCAGACACCCCCAAAGGAAAAAAAGGCAGTTACCTTTCTCCGTAATTGGTGTTCTTCGAGATGTGTTGCTCATGTCTATTCCACAGTAGGTGTGCGTGCTCGCCACAAGCACCGGTGCCAGAAGTTTTTCCCCTAGCAGTACCCATAAGGGGGGAGCGCCTCCCTGGAGTGGCACCTACCTGGCGCGGTATAAGGGGAGCTGCGCGCTCCCCCCACACTCAGTTCCTTCTTGCTAGACAACTCCGGCAGCAGGGAAGGAGGGCAGGATGTGGAATAGACATGAGCAACACATTTCAAAGAACACCAGTTACGGAAAAAGGTAACTGCCTTTTCTTCTTCGAGTGATTGCTCATGGTATTCCACAGTAGGTGATTCCAAGCTGTATCTGCTGGAGGCGGGATGGAGTTCACAAGTTCTCGGGACAGAGTACTGCCCTGCCGAACCCAGTGTCATCCCTGGTTTGGGAGACTATCACATAGTGCGAGGTGAACGTGCGAACCAAAGACCACGTGGCAGCCCTACAAATGTCCTGAATAGGGACGTGGGCCACAAACGCAGCAGACGAGGCCTGCGCCCGTGTCGAGTGTGCCCTAACAATAGGTGGTGGGGGAACACCCGCCAGCTCATAACAGGAGGGGATGCACGAAGTGATCCAGTTGGACAGCCGCTGAGCGGAAATCAGCTGGCCTCTCACACGCTCAGCTGAGGTGACAAACAGCTGCAAGGACTTTCTGAATGGCTTGGTTCACTCGAGGTAGAAAGCCAGAGCCCGCCTCACATCGAACATGTAGAGGCAGCATTCCTCATTAGTCCCATGGGGTTTGGGGCAAAGTACTGGTAGAAAAATGTCCTGACTCATGGGGTAGGTGGAGACCACCTTCGGGAGGAACGCAGGGTGTGAGCAGAGCTAGACCTTGTCCTTATGAAACACAGTATACGGCGTCTCTGAGGTCAGGGCCCTGAGCTCTAGGATCTGCCTGGCCGACGTGACAGCAACCAGGAAGGCCACCTTTCATGAGAGGTGAGACCAGGAACATGTTGCCAGCGGCTCAAATGGGAGCCCCGTAAGATTCAGATCCCACTGCAGGACCAGGGGCTTAGAATATGGGTAAAGCCAGTCCAAACCCTTAAGGAACCGGCCGGTCATAGCATAGGAGAACATCGTGTGTCCTTGCACCGGGGGATGGAAAGCTGATATGGTTGCCAGATGCACCCTGACTGACAAGGGCACCAGGCCCTGGGCCCTCAGGCAGAGGAGGTAATCAAAGATAAGCTGGATCGGGGCAGCCCTTGGGGATACACCTTGGTCCGATGCTCACCGAGCAAAACGAGACCACTTTGCAATGTAGTAGCGGCGAGTGGAGGACCTTCTACTCTCAAGGAGGACGTGCTGAACCAGAGCTAAGCACGTCTTCTCCTCACCACCTAGCCACTGAGCAGCCACGCCGTGAGGTGAAGAGCTGCCAGGTTGGGGTGGAGGAGACAGCCCCAGTCCTGAGAGAGCAGGTCCGGGCGGAGTGGCAACGGCCATAGCGGAGCCACTGCCAGGCCTAAGAGGGTCCCATATCAGTGCTGCCTGGGCCATGCCGGGGCAATGAGGACGACTCTGGCCTTGTCCGTCTTTATTTTCTCTAGGACCCTACTGATCAGAGGGAGCTGGGGGAAGGTGTATAGGAGTAAGCCTGACCAGGGCAGGATAAAGGCATCGGAGATAGTGCCCCTTCCCAGACCCCCCTGGAGCAGAACTGAGGGCATCGTCGGTTCATGAATAGGTTCACCTGGGGAGTTCCCCACCTCCAGAAAAGCTAGAGGGCCACTTCCAGGTGTAGGGACCATTTGTGCTGAGAGGAAAAATCCCTGCTCAAGCCATCAGCCCTCACATTCTGGATACCCTATAGGTGAAAGGCTCCAGGAGCCTCCCAACCTCCTGCTCAAGCAGAGCCTCATGCAATGGGTCCCCCAAGAGGGACGAAGGCAGAGGGTGGTTGGATGAGTAGGAGGTAAACTGAAGGGTATAACCTCAGGAGATGGTGACTCTGAGCAGGAGACTCTGAGCAGGATTCCGAGCGGGAACGGCATCGACGGTCACGCCGCAACCGACTGCGGTACCGCCTTCAAGACAAGGATCGTTGGCGACATCCACCGCGGTTCCATCTGTGCTTGCTCCGTGAAGATGAGCGGTGCCGGGAGTCCTGATCAGATGGCATCCATTCAGACAGTCTAGCTGGCATCGAGGGTGATCCATATGGACTGAGCCCTGAATGGTCACTGGGTGGTGACCCGTATCGGGAACGTTCCCTTGACCGAGACCGGTACCAGGCCAGCGGCGACTATGGCGATCCCAGCTGCAGCTTGCCTTTGGAGTGTGTGGCTGACATTGGCAGCGCTCCTGGCACTGGCATGGACATGACATCCTTAGCTGCCTGGAGGTCTTTGGGTGTAGATGGTATCCGGACATCTGGAGAGGCCTGCTCCAAAGAGGTCGGGCTACTCCATGCTCCCATGAGTCGGAGGCCTAGGGTCCAATGGGGACCGAGGACTACCTGACATGGGTCTTGTCTCTGTCCCAGACTTCCCTTGGTGCCTTTGCAAAGAGGGAGTCTTTACGGTCCTCTTGGCATGCCCCATGGAAGAGGAGTGGTGCAGACTAGTCCAAGGTACCGGAGGGTCTCCGCGTACCAACGCTGTGGTGCTGGGTACCGGATCGGAGCAGCGTGCCAGGGTCAGGGCCAGTGCTGACTCCATCAGGATGGCCCGGAGTCTAATGTCCCTTTCTTTTTTAGTCCAGGGCTCGAGTGGCTTGCAGATCTTGCACCTTTCGCTGATATGGGTTTCTCCCAAGCAGCGCAAACAGTCTGTGTGCGGGTCACTCCTTGGCACAGAACACGTACAGGAGCCGCACGACTTAAATCCCGGGACATGGGCTCACTAACTAACTAAACTTCATTGAAAACTAAACTGACTACAGGTACTACTGAATGAACAGTTCTGGGGACAAGCTGCAGCAAGGCTGGAGCTAAGCAGTTCTGACGCACCTTCACTGGCGGCAAGAAGGAACTGAGGGGGGGGGGGGAGCACAAAGCTCCCCTTATACCACACCAGGCAGATGCCACTCCAGAAGTCACGGGAGGCACTCCCCCCCCACGGGTACTGCTAGGGGAAAAACTTCCGGCACTGGTGCACATGGCGAGCACGCACACCTACTGTGGAATACATATGAGCAATCACTCGAAAAAGAACTTCCAGCATCGATGCATGTGGCAAGCACATACACCTACAACGGCATGGACATGAACAAGCACTAGAAGAAGAACCAGAGTTTATTGATGTGTTAAACCAGCTTTTCATAGCAGTAGCCTCTTCTGCAAGGGCAAAGATAATATTTCCTTCATTTCAGGTTATTCAGCTCAGTTCAATAACTAGTTCATTTGAAGGTTAGAAACTAATTGGGAGTTGAAAAAGCATAAAAGCTTGGTTTCCTCTTCTAATCTATGAATAAGAACTAGGTGAGAGTAGGTAAGATATAAAACCCTTAAGGACATGGTGAGCAGAAACAATAATTTCAATTCACTAACTACAGATACAATTTCCTTTGTTTAATCAGTTTTAAATACAAAAATATGTTTTAATAAACTTATTTTTCCTAATTTATCCAGCCCATTTGATTGCTTTTATTAGTTCAATAAAAAAAATTCTAAAATGCTCTTCTGTGCATTTTTAATTGATTTCCAATTTCCACCCATATGCAGCTTCACACAAAATCACAAGTAGAAAAATTAAACTTCTATTAAACAACATCATTCACCATTTCTCATGTAAAAAAATGTAAAAATTAAGATTAAATAACTGTATGTTAAGTTCAATAATTTCTTAGACAAATGTATGTAGATATAGTGTATCCTAATGGTTAGCAAAAAGTAGTACCAAATTATATCAATTTAGGAAAATAACTAACAAGCATAAATGTGAAAAATAGGTTAAAACTGACTATTCAAATCAAAGTTTCCTGTTTGTCAATTTAAGCGCTAATTAAAAATCAGTTATTTAAATCACTTTGAGTAGACAAGCCTTTACTGTGCCCTCTATGTCTCACGTGAACAGGGTGGACTGATTTAAAATCAAAGTAATTTAAATTCACTACATTAATCCATCCTGTCCACGTGAACATAGGGGGCACAGTTAGGGCTTGTCTACTCAAAAAAGTTGCATAGATATAACCTGAATCTGCTTTTCCACAGATACTGATATACTGGTCCAAAAAGGCTACGTGCACACTTGTTTCTATATAAAAGTCTTGTTTCAGTTTAGTGAAACCTGCTCCTAACTGATTTAAGCTAAGATGAAGTAAGCCATTTTTATAGCAAAATAAGAGTACCACATAGTGTGCGTCTACATATCAGCATAGCTATGCTGACAGAACCCCATAATCTATTGGCTAGTTCACACCTGAAACACTACAGTGGCACAGCTGCAGCTGGGCTGCTATTGCGCTTCATTGTAGACACTACAGCGATGGCAGAGATTCTCCCATTGCTATAATTAATCCATCTCCCCAAAAGGGAGTAGCTAAGTTGATGGAAGAATTCTTTTGTCCACCTATTACTGTCTACGCTGGGGGTTAGCTTGGCTTAACTACATCACTCAGGGATATGGATTTTTCACACCCTGAGCGATGTATCTGGGTCGATTTAACTTTTGCATGTATACCTGGCCTATATCAAAGGAAGTTTTTTTTCCATCAGGGTAAGAATAGCACCTCCCCAAAGTTTGCTATGTTGATGGAAGTATTCTTCCCTCAACACAGCTGCATCTACATTGGGGGTTAAGTTGACATAAGCTATGTCAGTCAGGGATGTATTTTTTTCACACCTCTGACCAATTTAGCTATATGTTGATCTAACTCAAGTACAGACCCAGCTACAGCTTTTTGCACCACATTAACTTTACAGTAACTCCTCACTTAAAGTCCTGGTTAACATCGTTATGTTGCTGATCAATTAGAGAACATGCGCAATGCTCTCTTATAATGTTGTTTGGCAGCCGCCTGCTTTATCCATTACTTGCAGAAAGAGCAGCCCATTGGAGCTAGCTGGTGGAGGCTTGGAACCAGGGTGGACCGGCAGCCCCACTATCAGCTCCTCGCTCCCCTAAGTTCCCTGTGCGGCAGCCAGGGCCGGCGCTACCATTTAGGCAGCCTAGGCAATCGCCTAGGGTGCCAGAATAATTGGTGGGCACCGTTTTGCCGGAGGGGGCGGCAGGCGGCTCTGGTGGAGCTGCCGCAGTGGTGCCTGCGGAGGGTCCGGTGCTCCGCGGCTCCAGTGGACCGCCTGCAGGCACCACTGCGGCAGCTCCAGCGGAGCCACGGGACCAGCGCGCGGGGCGGCGAAATTGCCGTCCGCCTAGGGCGCTCAAACCCCTAACGCCAGTCCTGGCGGCAGCCACCCAGTAGGCTATCGATTGCTGGCAGTTCAGCTGTCCCTCCCCCCACTGCCATGTGCTGCTCCTGCCCTCTGCCTTGGAGCTGCTCCCAGGAGCCTCCTGCTTGCTGAGCAAGGGAGGAGGGGGGGGAACAGGGGTGCTAATGTCAAGGTGTTCCCCTCCCCCCCACTCCTGTACCCCCATCTCCACAGAGCCGGGGGGTAGGCGGGACACCACAGGGCTCAGGACAGAGGTAGCTTGCTCGCAGCAGCTGCTGTCAACTTGCTGATCTACTTTAAAAGGCAATATACTTATAGTGGGGTCAGAGTAATTAAAGGGGCAATGCGCGTCTCTCTCTCTCTCTCTCACACACACACACACACACACACACACACACGGTTTGTGTCTCTGTCTCTTTCTGCCATGCTGTCTCTCCTTCCTCCATCCGTACTGCCTTGCAGAGTGTGAAGTTACATTAACAACAATGTGTTAACCCTTGAGGGCTCAGCCTCATTTAGCAGTAAGGCATTCCCTGAGAAATATCCCACTCTCTTCCACTACTGACTTCACCATCTCAACCAAGCTTCACAATAGTCATTGCTGTGTAGAGTATTAAATTGTTTATTTAAAACGTACGTGTGTGTGTGCGTGTGTGCGTGTGTCTTTTGTCTGGTGAAAAAAATTTCCCTGGAACCTAGACCCTCTCCCCTATTTACATTTATTCTTATGGGGAAATTAGATTCACTTAACGTTGTTTCATTTAAAGTAGTATTTTTCAGGAACATAACTACAACATTAAGCGAGGAGTTACAGTATCTATTTAAATTCACACCTTAAATTACACGAGTGCAACTTTCTCATGTAGAAAAGCTCTCATGCTCCTTGTCTTAATGAGATTCACTTTTGGGACAAATGAAACCATAACAAGAATGGATAAAAAGTAAACTGATTCTCTTCCACTAGATGAAAATATAAAATATGATGCCCAGACCTTTCCTTCAACAAAAGAAAGACAGAATACTTGATGCCCCTGACCTTGCAGGGTTGTTTCTTTAATGTTTCTTTTCAAAGTCTAACCCTCTGACAAGGACCCTCAGATTGAAGAAGAAAAGGCCAGGCACAGCAATCTCTCTTTGGTGGTCCCATATACTACCAGCCCTTCTTCTTCAACCCAGTTCCACATTTCTCTAAGGTGTCCCAACACAAACAAAATATTATTAAGAAAGAGCTCATCTTTCCCCACAAACTTTCTCCTCTTCTCTTTTATTTCATCATTGTTATCATCACAACTATCCCTCCTCCTTTTTCCCAGACATGAAAGCTTGGTGTCATCTTCAATCCTTCTTTCCCCCAACTACTCCTTCACCACCAATTCCTTTCCAATATTTTAGAAATTCATCCCTTTCTCTCCTTTTGTATGACAAGATGTAAGCCATGCTATAACAATTGCTTGCATTGACTACCGTAATCTCCTACTTGCTGGTTTCTCACATGCCCATCTTTTTTCCTCCAATCTACTGACAACCCTACCCTACCTCCGCCTGATTCCTTAGATTGGCTTTACTACTTTTGCATCAAGCTCCATGTCTACTCTCCAATAACGAAGCTATCCATAACTTCATTATACCTTTTCTCTGCCATCAGCTCTTTCTACAGTCCCTCACTAACCCTCTCTGAAGTCTTTATACTCACCTATTCCAAACATTTCCTTTGCCCACTGTTGATTTATTGCTTTTTTCTATGGTGCCCCTATAACTAGAGCAGCCACGCACTTTATGGATGCCTAAATCCTACTCTCCTTCAAAACCTTCTAAAGCTCCATCTCTTCTATAAAGTTTCCTGGCTATAATGTATAATTCTGCTTTTTGTACTGTATTCTATTATGCTGTAACTATTCTGACTTTAAACTAAATTCCTCAGGGGAAGAGAAATGTTTGGCATAATTCACCTATTGGACAGAATCCATATACACTGATGGCTTTCTATAAATAAGCAGCACAGATTTTAGGTGTCAAGTATCAGAGGGTAGCCGTGTTAGTCTGGATCTGTAAAAGCAGCAAAGAATCCTGTGGCACCTTATAGACTAACAGACGTTTTGGAGCATGAGCTTTCGTGGGTGAATACCCACTTCCTCAGATGCATCTGAGGAAGTGGGTATTCACCCACGAAAGCTCATGCTCCAAAACGTCTGTTAGTCTATAAGGTGCCACAGGATTCTTTGCAGATTTTAGGTGGTAAGTTTCAAACATTTTTAAAGATCTTTGATAAAGAAAAAGAATAAATTAGGCTATCAAGCAACTATCTGAGGGGGTCTATTACACCAACTCAAGGATTTGGTGATGTAAGTAGTAATACTACTGCAACATAACTAATACCAGATTTCAGGTCATAGAGTCTAGGCTTTCAAACTAAAAGTGCCAACTGTCCAAAAACCTTTTATAAGGGCTTGGCTACACTTGCAGATGTAGAGCACTGGGAGTTAAACCAGCCTTCTGAGACAGCAGCAGGGAAAACACTGCTGTGTGTTTACATTGTCAGCTGCAAGCACAGTGGCGTGGCCACATTAGCAGCTCTTGCAACGCCACAGAGAGGAATGCATTGTGATAGCTATCCCAGTGTGCAAGTGGCTGCAGCGTGCTTTTCAAATAGGGCAGGGGGAGATGGAACGTGACAGGGAGTGTGTTGGGTGTATGTAGGGGGAGAGACTGTTTTGGGGGGGAGAGACTGTGTCAGCATGCTGTCTTGTAAGTTCAGACAGCAGCAGACCTCTCCTCTCCCCCTGCCTCTCTCACACACATGCACAAACGCCTGCCTCAGCAGCAGCAGCATTCCACAGTAATGGTTTGCTTTGTGCCCCAGAGCAGATAAGCATGCCGGCTGTCAGAAATAGAGCTTTGAAAGGGGATATCCGCATGCCTGCAGCTGAGTTCAAAACAATGACCAGAGTGGCCACTTGATTTCAGAGGATTTTGGGACATTTCCAGAGGCCAATCACAGCACAGTAATGCAACATATCGTCCACACTGACACCCAGGCGTTTCAGCCAGGGCGCAGCAAACTTTATGTTTCTCATGGAGGTGGATTACCAGGAGCACTCCACCTGCAGAGTCAAGGTGTTTTAAGTGCTTTGCCAGTGCGGACACCTCAGGAGTTAGGGTGCCTGGGACTGATTTAATACGCTCTAACTTGCAAATGTAGCCAAGCCCTTAGTCACAACACTAGGATAATAAATTTGTACTTTTTAAAGTATAATCAAGCAGTAAGATTCCTCCCCACAGAAAATGAAATGAAATGTTATGGATAGTTTATGGCAGAAAGAAACCTACCTAAGAACAATACAGCATGCTTAAAAGAATATCCGCAATAAAAGTGAACTTACCATTTGTTAGCCTATCAAGAAGAAAGATATCAAAATTCCATTTTCCAACTTTCTCTAGCATACACTGAAAGCAAAAACATTTCTACTGTAACTTTTTCATTCAGTATGTGACTAGCATCAAATTATAGCCCACAAAAAAAGCTACTGCCTTCTGAGCCAGCTGTGGATTTTAACATATATTATTGAAAATAGATTAAAAAGGTTTACAACTTGTAAACCACATTTCTGTCTGATTGTTACAAACTGTTTAACACTTGTAAATGTTACAAATAAAATCACTGTAACTGAAATATTAGATATCTTTTTGACAGAACTGGGCAGTCAGCTAAGCTCTTTCCCCTTTGGTCAAACAAGGAATAGAAAAATATTTTAAAAGAAAAGTGGCGACAAAATTGATACTTCAGTACATATCTGAGCCAAAATTTGTAACCCAGAGTTTTCCTGTCCCTCCCTAAACAAAACTGGAGTTAATTCTAAAATAAATTCTAAGACAGAGAGCTTATGCTTATTTTATTTACACCATGTGAATAATAAGTTTTTATTTGACAGCCAATGAGCAGTCCAGTTTCACACTAAATCAGAATTACTGCTCTGTTTTTTTTAAGATGACCACATTAAATAAATACTATTGATGTTTAAAAGGGCTTGACAAAAGGAGAGATATGATTGAATTGGTTCCAATATATCCAAATTTGGGATAACAAAGTTGCACTGAAAAAATTATTAGCCACACAAAGCTCTCCAAATGATTATTCTCAGAGGCAAAAAGCCCCCATTAAAGTAGCACAGAGAAAACAGAAATCTAAGATATTTTGTTAAAATAGTAATTTTATCACAAGTAACATTTTTGTTCTTAACTTCAGAAAAAAGGTCAATATGAATACACTGCATTAAGGATAAAAGCACACATAAAAAGGGCTTCAATTTGCCTCATTAGATTAAGAGGCTGTGTATATAATAAATATGCATTGTATGCAGACATGCATCTAGTTTGTTTCATAAATGCATTTGTCTGGGACACTGTACCTGACAAAAGACATTATTAAAGTTTAGCCACCTCCAGTGTTTTTTAAATCACATTTGGTATGATCTGCTGCTTTTATAAACAGAGAATCAATAGATGTCGGTCTCAAAAAATTAAATGCCTCATAAGATTTGGAAATTCATATAACTAGTATCTCCCAGCACAGAAGCTGTTCTTTCTCACTTCACTGACTATGATTCATCTACTATACTGTTCCTTTTTTTCCCTTTCTTTCATTTGTTTTGTTTGGGTTTGGTTTTACAGGCTAAACTGCATAATCCTGAAGCAAAAAATTTTTGGGGGGGTTTTTTATTTGTTTTTTTTGCACATAATACATACTCAGAATAAGCTCACCTTTACTTGCAGATATCTGTTTATATACTGTTACAATATGGAAGATATCTGTATTGCTATAAAGCATTCAAATTTTTCTAATAAAAAATTAGGAACAATTTTTAAAAACACACCTTTGCTTGTCCATTATAATCATCATCTAAAATGTTTGAGGAACTTGGAACAGTAATACCACGGAAGAAACGAGATGATCTCAAGTATCGCTGGAAACTAAGTAATCTTCGAATATTCCTTGCAGACACAGACACTTCAATTTCAGAATTTGCTAGAAAACACAAGAAAATAAAGTATTTCTTAAAATAAAAGAAAAATCTCTGCAAAAAATAAATATTACAACTTCTTTATTTTACCAGTGTTCAGTATTAGATGAGGTAACAGTTGCATCTAAAATAGCTACATCCTCATCACTAAGTAGTCCCTGAGCTATTTTTCATAACAAATGTTTCCTATTTAAGCTTGTTGTAAAGAGAAATAGATCTATAAACTGTATGATGGTCATATGTCTTTTAACTAAAAATACAGTGTATTCTAAGGAACACTGAAGAATAACCGCATGTTGCACTAGCACCGTCAGGTTAGACAGCAGACCTACTGAAAGCGGACTATCACAAAACAGTGTTGCAAAGGACAGTGTTTTCCAAAAATAACAAGTGTAAATATGTAACGACTGCCAACATCCATTTATAAGATACTTGCACACTAGGAACTGAAGTATATCAACAGCAATGTAGTGTGATATGATTTCAATGACATTATATGAAGAAGCCACGAGTGTCCGAAAATAACACATACAAGAACCAAAACCGTTAGACTTTCTTACCCTATATTTAGAAATTGTGTTAATTTTTCAAAAGCATCTGTGATTTAGGTGCTTTTGAGAAATGTTACCCAGAACAAATAATTTTTCCAAACAAGCATCCAAATTTCTACTTATTCCTGTGATGTTCTCTGTGAAAATATGAACATAGTATCTGAACAGAACACAATGAAACCTATACAGAGACCATTCTTAGCCTGTTTTCAGAGAACAATCCAAAATACCGCCCAAGTTTTCTACTCCACCTTTATTAGAAGGTATCCTTTAGTAAAGCAACTGATTTTTCCTCATCCTCAACCCCAGTAATACTGTGTAATATACCAACAGGGGATATCAGGTGGTTTATTTCAGGAACTTCAAGATCAAAGTATGGCATAAGTCAGTGGTTCTCAAACTTTTGTACTGGTGACCCTTTTCACATAGCAAGCCTCTGAGTGCGACCCCCCGCCCCATACATTAAAAACACTTTTTTACATATTTAACATTATAAATGCTGGATGCAAAGCAGGTTTGGGGTGGAGGCAGACAGCTTGTGACCCCCCCATGTAATAACCTCACTACCCCTGAGGGGTCCCAACCCCCAGTTTGAGAACCCCTGGCTTAAGTTCTCTAAAATGTTTTACATATTTTCATTCTTAAACCTAATAGGTCAAATTCTGCCTTTGGTTTCTTTTGTACAATACCTCTACAGACAGCTTCACGTATTAAGAAAAAGTTGACTGTTCTTATACTCAAACTGTCAATTTTCTCAGAGAAGTGATCAATAAAATCATTACAATACATGTTTAAGAAGCTCAGGGTTAATACTCCTATTCCCAAAATACATAAGCTTGAAAGCAAGAACCAAAATTTACAATCTATATACCTTTGTCTTTGCCAAAGGGTGGACAGATTAACTTCAGAAACCACTGATACAATGCAGTAGAAAATTTCTTCTTAAAAATCAAACATTCTAACAATATTTTGGAAATGAAGGTAGAAGTTGGCCCTTTAAAAATCAATTTTATTAATCTATTAAAGCCCAAGAAAGTTACAAGATCATATACACTCTTCTTTAGTTTGATTTATCAAATATGTTATAGTGGCTTTGAAATGCAATGCAAGATGCCTGTAAATATTTTTGAAGAATCAAAACAGTATAAAGAATTTTAAATTACAGAAAAGCTACATATTTCCCAAACAAAAATATGATCTCAGTGAAACATGTCTTTCATTCCTCTAGTCTTGGCTTCCCTTTTTTAAAAAGTAATTTGTCTCTTTAGACACATTTGTCTGAGAATCACATCTTTTCACCTCTTAAAGTTGTCATGATGCAGAGGAGAGTGAGCAGATCAACAGATATTCAGAACCTAACATTCTTTTCACCTTACATTCTAGAACAGAGATTTAAAAAACACGCAGGGAAAAAAAACACAACTGAGCTGTGTTGTTTCTTTTGATTATGAAGGCCTTAAAGATGATGCATGTTGTTTTTTTTAAATATAGCTTTTTCTTGGTTTACTTTTTTAAAATTATGCTGTTTAAGAATATAAAATAAGAATATATACTGATTTAGACCAGTCATCTATCAAGTACACTACTGCACGAGATGTTTCAGAGGAAAGCACAAGATACCTCCAGGTAGATAGATTATTCCATATTTGTGCATGGGGAAGTTTCTTCCTTACCACCTAAATTTTAAACCTCGTTAATTTTATGTTTCAGCAGTCTGGTTCCACCTTGAATAGGGAGGAGCCCATTGCTTTTGAATCAGATCTCTTTTCTCCAATAAGTTTCCCAATGTCTTTTCTCTTTACATCATCTTATCAATGCACGTAGGCCTGCTATATACTAAAAAATACTACATTTGAACAGTTGCTAACAATCATGATAACAGACAATACTGAAGGTTTAAGGCCATTCATCATTTCATCAAGTAACTGTGATTAAACTTCCAAAGTTAGCAAACTTCTTCAGACATGGTAAAATTTTGTAGTCCAGACTATGACCAAGACACTTGAATTCCTCAAAGCTGCTTCTGCACATGGAACTGGAAACATTTCAGATAGCTACCTTAGAACCTTGAACCTAAACTTTTTTTTCCTAGTAATCTAAATTTAGATTCCAGGTCCTCCCTTCTACATCTCCCTAAGTCACTACATATCACAACTACCCTACTTGCTGCCCAGGATCCACTAGAAGTTTGCCTAGATGTCCCAACATCTTCATATCCAGTAGGAAAGTCATCAGTTGGCTCTGTCACCACATTTCAACCTATTAATATTTCTAATAATCAAATTTCCTGTCACCACATTTTGTGTCTCAGACCTGTAACCCATCTCCTGAAGCAATGCCAGTGCATAAGGAATAAGCCTCCTCTACCATTATTGGAAGGTAGCTTCCAGATAAGGGAAATTTTCCCCTCCTTCTTGGTCCTCCTCCCATCAGAACACCAATTCTCCAATTTTTATTTGAATGTGATATAGACAGAATAACCATCTTAAAAGTACTCAAATTCAAATAATACGAAATCTAGGAATTTCAGGATAGTCCTTGGTAAAAGAACATATACTGTGCATCAAAAAGCTGAGAATTCAGATCTCTTATAGCAATTCAAACATTATTCCTAATCAATATAGATAGTTCTGGCTATAGAACATAACAGTTAACAAAGACACTTGTCATCCCACAAGCCAATGTGGCTATCTGTAAGGGAAATGAGGTACTACTCTTTAAATTCCATGTAACTTGATTCATTTAAAGGTAGCATGGCAGAAATGGGTCTCTGGGGGTATGTCTACACTGCATTGTAAACCCCGGTCTGTGGGACCCTAGCAAGCCTGGGCTTAAGAAACCACAGTGCACTGTATGCTCATGTTTACAATTGCTGGACCTAAGTCTCACACCTATGCTAACATATCCATGCTGCCCTACACAAAACACTGACATAGATCTGCAGCTTGACCTCCATCCACACTGCAAAATGACAGGGTTTGGACGTAAGTCACAGCAAGACTCAGGATCTTGGGCACTGCCCGCTAACAGGTTCCTAGGAACTGAGTCTTGAGTGTTTGCTGACCCAAGATGAATTGATCTGTTTGTGGCTAGAATGGGGACCTGGACTCAAACCCGAGTCAAAGCCCAGGCTTAGTGACATACCCCAAGAAGGACGTAAATGAGGGCAAACTAGGGGCCTTCAGGATGAACTCAAAGACGTTGTACAACATACAGGGGGCTGCACTGAGGAAAGTCAGGAAATGATTGTGTGAAGTCTGGCAAAGTGGTAGATGAAGCTGGGAGTAATGCTGGAGGTGATTAGGGCAATACAATGCTTGACAAAGGTGGATAAGAAGGAAGGGATAGAGTATCAGTTTTGAAGGTGATGACAAGAAGCTTAAAAACTTAATACAATATTGGATGTGAAGCCAAAAGAAGAAATTCAAGGAAGGGAGTTACATGATCAAAAAAGTAGACAAAGAACAGGAGTTTAAAAAGCGTAATTTTGTATGCACTAAATGGGGGCATTGCATATACCAGGGAGGCCACAGAGGAATCAAGGCAGCTATGAGGCAGTGAATGAGAAATTTGGATGTCTGAATGGAAGGAAAAGGAGGGGTCTTGGAGATGTGAAAAGAAAAAGCCTACAGGATTTGGAAATGGCCTGGATGTGTGGAGCAAGGGAGAGGAAAGTGTCAGAAATGACTCTCAGGTTGTGGGCCTTTGTTCCATGTACTGGTGAATTTGCCAGTATGTTATGTTTCTTCCTGTCTACTTAGGTCTCCCTCTTATATCCAAGATTGAGCGTATTTCAAGATTGTTCCCTGTTCATTGTTTCCTTTGAGATAGTCAATACTTCATGTACTTTTGTTTCATAAACATCTTAATGGGAGCAATATCAACGGAGAAAGGAGAAAGACTTCTTTCAAAAATGAAAAAATTACTGCTCTGCTCAATGAAGTTTTAGTATGTAAGTACACACACCGTTTTGTTAAACAGAAGTATCTATATTAGATGCTGCAAAGAGCTAGAAGAAAGTCAGCATTTTGGAATTCTGGACATATGTCTACAAATTTGTCTTTGTAGGGACATCAAAATATTATTCTTTTCTTCTTGTTAAAATTTCAGGTATTGAACATGAAGGGATACATTAGACAAGATGTTCAGATCAAAGCATCTGCACAACAACAATTTAATATATCTAATCTACAATATCCATGTCTTCAGTTTCAGCATTTTTAAATATCAGTATCTTTAGGGGTGCATTTCTTTAAGCTCTCTTATGACTGCATTAGAAAATGTATCAAATTGTGTTTTATACTAGGAAATAATTTACAAATATTGAACCTGGTTGTCTTTAAAGAAAGAAGTGGGTCCTACGGTTGATTGTATTGTTTCAGAGCCCTCAGATGTCAAACACTGACCAGACAAGGAAAAAGACGGTTACTCACCTTTGTAACTGTTGTTCTTCGAGATGTGTTGCTCACATCCATTCCAGTTAGGTGTGCGCGCCGCGCGTGCACGTTCGTCGGAAACTTTTTTCCCTAGCAACTCCAGTGGGCCGGCAGGTCGCCCCCTGGAGTGGCGCCGCCATGGCGCTCGATATATACCCTTGCCGGCCCACCCGCTCCTCAGTTCCTTCTTGCCGGCTACTCCGACAGTGGGGAAGGAGGGCAGGTGTGGAATGGATGTGAGTAACACATCTCGAAGAACAACAGTTACAAAGGTGAGTAACCGTCTTTTCTTCTTCGAGTGATTGCTCACATCCATTCCAGTTAGGTGAATCCCAAGCCATACCTAGGCGGTGGGGTCGGAGTGAGAAGTCGCGGCATGGAGCACTGCAGATCCGAAGGCCGCGTCCTCTCTTGACTGCTGGACCAGGGCGTAGTGGGAAGCAAAGGTATGGACCGATGACCAGGTCGCTGCCCGACAGATTTCCTGGATGGGCACACGGGCGAGGAAAGCCAGCGAGGACGCCTGCGCCCTGGTAGAATGCGCAGTCACACGGCCCGTAGGAACGTGGGCCAGCTCATAGCAGGTCCTGATACAGGACGTTACCCATGAGGATAACCTCTGCAAGGAAATGGGAAGCCCCTTCATGCGGTCCGCTACTGCCACGAAAAGCTGGGGGGATTTGCGGAACGGTTTGGTCCTCTCCACATAGAACGCGAGAGCCCTACGGACATCAAGCGAGTGGAGCTGTTGCTCCCTGTAATAACCTTAGTCCCAGATTTGGACCTTAGCGTCCAAAATATGGGGGTTAGCATGAAAACCTCCAAGCTTAGTTACCAGCTTGGACCTGGTACCTGCTGCCACCACCCAAAAAATTAGAGTGTTTTGGGGCACTCTGGTCCCCCTGAAAAACCTTCCCTGGGGACCCCAAGACCCAAATCCCTTGAGTCTCACAACAAAGGGAAATGATCCTTTTTCCCTTCCCCCCTCCAGGTGCTCCTGGAGAGATACACAGACACAAGCTCTGTGAACCCAAACAGAGTGAATCTCCCTCTCGGTTCCCAATCCTGGAAACAAAAGTACTTTCCTATTCCCCCAGAGGGAATGCAACATCAGGCTAGCAATCCAACCCACAGATCTCCCCTGATTTCTTCCTCCCACCAATTCCCTGGTGAGTACAGACTCAATTTCCCTGCAGTAAAGAAAAACTCCAACAGGTCTTAAAAGAAAGCTTTATATAAAAAAGAAAGAAAAAATACAAATAGTCTCTCTGTATTAAGATGACACAATACAGGGCAATTTCTTAAAAGAATATTGAATAAACAGCCTTATTCAAAAAGAATACAAATCAAAGCACTCCAGCACTTATATTCATGCAAATACCAAAGAAAAGAAACCATATAACTTACTATCTGATTTCTTTGTCCTTACACTTAGAAACAGAAGACTAGAAAGTAGAACTACTTCTCCAAAGCTCAGAGAAAGCAGGCAGCCAGAAAACAAAGACCTTAGACACTCAATTCCCTCCACCCAAAGTTGAAAAAATCCGGTTTCCTGATTGGTCCTCTGGTCAGGTGCTTCAGGTGAAAGAGACATTAACCCTTAGCTATCTGTTTATGACACGCCCCCCAAATTGCAGACAGTGGGGAAGCTCACTGGCGGCGATTTCCTTCTAGAACTTGAAAATAAACAGATTAATACAACACATACACCTTTACATATACTCCTAAGTATATAACTAACAGACTTGTACATTTTAAGAACACTTTTTAACTACTGAATTCTGGGAAACTCTCACGGGAGAGTGCATCAGCAACTTTATTAGAAGCTCCTGTGATGTGTTGAATTTCAAAATCAAAATCTTGGAGAGCTAAACTCCAACGAAGAAGTTTCTTGTTGTTCCCCTTGGCAGTATGAAGCCACTTTAGTGCAGCATGGTCAGTTTGTAGTTGGAACCGCCGTCCCCAAACATATGGGCGTAGCTTTTCCAGGGCGTACACAATGGCATAGCATTCCTTTTCACTGACTGACCAGTGACTTTCCCTCTCAGACAGTTTCTTACTGAGAAACACGACAGGATGGAAGTTGTGATCTGTTGCTTCCTGCATGAGCACCGCTCCTATACCACGCTCAGATGCATCTGTGGTTACTAGGAATGGCTTGTCAAAGTCCGGGGCCCAGAGCACAGGGTCAGACATGAGAGTTGCCTTAAGTTGGGTAAAGGCCTTTTGACACTCATCAGTCCACTTAACTGCATTTGGCTGGGTCTTTTTGGTCAGGTCGGTCAGTGGGGCAGCGATTTGGCTGTAGTGTGGTACAAATCGCCTGTAGTATCCGGCCAAGCCTAAGAAGGATTGGACCTGCTTCTTGGACCGTGGGACAGGCCACTTTTGGATAGCATCCACCTTGGCCTGTAGGGGGTTTATGGTTCCTCGACCCACCTGGTGCCCCAGGTAAGTCACTCTGTTTTGGCCTATTTGACACTTTTTGGCCTTAACAGTTAGTCCTGCCTGCCTGATGCGCTCAAAGACCTTTTCCAGGTGTAGTAGGTGTTCGGGCCAGGAGTCTGAAAAAATGGCCACATCATCGAGGTAGGCAACTGCAAATTCTGCCAGTCCAGCTAGTAGACCATCTACCAGCCTCTGGAAGGTGGCGGGTGCATTTCGAAGGCCGAAAGGAAGGACATTGAATTCATACACCCCCGCATGGGTGACGAATGCTGACCTCTCCTTGGCAGGTTCATCTAGCGGTACTTGCCAGTACCCCTTGGTTAAGTCTATTGTAGAGATGAACTGGGCACGTCCCAACTTTTCCAATAGCTCATCGGTACGTGGCATTGGATAGTTGTCCGGACGAGTTACAGCATTTAGCTTACGGTAGTCCACGCAAAAGCGTATTTCCCCATCTGGTTTGGGTACCAGAACCACTGGAGATGCCCATGCACTGGAAGATGGCCGGATTATACCCATCTGTAGCATGTTCTGGATCTCCCGTTCTATAGCAGCTTGGGCATGAGGAGACACTCGGTAGGGTGGGGTTCTGATTGGGTGAGCATTACCTGTATCAATGGAGTGGTATGCCCGTTCAGTCCGTCCTGGGGTGGCTGAGAACAATGGGGCGAAGCTAGTGCACAGCTCCTTGATTTGTTGCCGCTGCAGACGTTCCAGGGTGGTTGAGAGGTTGACCTCTTCCACGCCACCGTCTTTTTTCCCGTCGTAGTAGACACCGTCAGGCCACTCAGCATCATCTCCCTGGACTGTAAACTGACAAACCTGTAAGTCTCTGGAATAGAAAGGCTTGAGAGAATTAACATGGTACACTTTAGGCTTTAGTGAGGAATTGGGAAATGCTATGAGGTAGTTTACAGCTCCCAGGCGCTCTTGGACCGTGAATGGCCCTTCCCATGATGCTTCCATCTTATGGGCCTGTTGCGCCTTCAAGACCATAACCTGGTCTCCTACCTTGAAGGACCGATCTCTGGCATGTCTGTCATACCAGGCCTTTTGCTCTTCTTGAGCATCCTTTAGGTTCTCTCTAGCAAGGGCTTAAGAGTGTCGGAGGGTGCTTTGTAGGTTGCTTACAAAGTCCAGAATGTTAGTTCCTGGAGAAGGCGTAAACCCCTCCCATTGCTGCTTCACCAACTGTAATGGCCCCTTAACCTCGTGACCATACACAAGTTCAACTGGTGAAAACCCTAAACTGGGATGTGGTACAGCCCTGTAGGCAAACAGCAACTGCTGCAACACTAGGTCCCAATTATTGGAGAATTCGTTGATGAATTTTCGTATCATGGCCCCCAAAGTTCCATTGAACCTTTCAACCAGGCCATTGGTTTGATGGTGGTACGGGGTGGCAACCAAGTGATTCACCCCATGAGTTTCCCACAGTTTTTCCATGGTCCCTGCCAGGAAATTAGACCCTGAATCTGTAAGGATGTCGCAGGGCCAACCTACTCTGGCAAAGATGTCTGTTAGGGCCAGGCACACAGTGTTAGCCCTGGTGTTGCCTAGAGCGACTGCTTCTGGCCATCGGGTAGCAAAGTCCACTAAAGTCAGTACGTACTGCTTTCCTCTGGGCGTCTTTTTTGGGAAAGGGCCCAGAATATCCACAGCTACTCGCTGAAATGGGACCTCAATTATGGGGAGTGGCTGGAGAGGGGCCTTGACCTGGTCTTGAGGCTTTCCCACTCTTTGGCATACCTCACAAGACCGGACATACTTGGCAACATCCTTGCCCATCCCCTCCCAGTGGAAGGACTTCCCCAACCGGTCCTGGGTTCTGTTCACCCCAGCATGGCCACTGGGATGATCATGGGCTAAGCTTAAGAGCTTCTCCCGGTACTTAGTTGGAACCACCAACTGTTTTTGCGGCTGCCATTCTTCCCACCAGAAAGAATTTCCTTGTATAAAAGTCCTTGGTCTATAACAAACCAGGATCGATTAGAAGAGCTGAGAGGCGGTGGGGTGCTCCGTGCCGCCGCCCAAGCTTTCTGAAGGCTGTCATCCGCTTCCTGCTCAGCCTGGAACTGTTCCCTTGAGGCTGGGGTCACCAGTTCTTCCTCAGACTGTGGACTTGGGCTTGGTCCCTCTGGAAGCGATGTAGGTGATGGGGTTGTTTCCGTTGCTGGTGAACCGCTCTCCGCTGGTGCACCTGAGGGTATTTCCGGCTCTGGCTGAGCCTTTTGGGTATGGCTGTCTGTTGCTTCTGCCAGTTGTGGCTCGCTGGCGCCCTCTGGCGTTGAGTTTGAAGATGTAGTTGCACTTGCTGGTGCTGGTTGCTGTTCCAGTTCCGGGCCTGGGACTGGAGATGCTGTGGCTGTTTCAGTGGTAGGCATGGAATCCGGGTCCACTACCTCTGTCTGGGTCTCTGGTAACACAGACGGGGCCTCTGTGGACGGTTCAGGAACAGAAATGGGTCTGGAAGCTTGCCTGGTTTGGCTACGTGTAACCATTCCCACTCTCTTGGCCCGCCTCACCTGGTTGGCCAAGTCTTCCCCCAGTAGCATGGGGATAGGATAATTGTCATAGACTGCAAAAGTCCACATTCCTGACCAGCCTTTGTACTGGACAGGCAGTTGAGCTGTAGGCAAGTCTACAGCTTGTGACATGAAGGGGTAAATTGTAACTTTGGCCTTTGGGTTGATGAATTTGGGGTCAACGAAGGATTGGTGGATAGCTGACACTTGTGCCCCCGTGTCTCTCCACGCAGTAACCTTCTTTCCGCCCACTCTCAAATTTTCCCTTCGCTCCAAGGGTATTTGAGAGGCATCCGGGCCTGGGGATCTTTGGTGTGATGGTGGTGTAATGAATTGCACTCGCATGGTGTTCTTTGGACAGTTGGCCTTGATATGTCCCAGTTCATTACACTTAAAGCATCTTCCATCTGATGGGTCACTGGGCCGAGGTGAGTTACTGGAGACTGGTGAGGTTGAAGGGTAGGGTATCTGTGGCTTTACTTGGGTGGTATGTGGGGTCTTTGGCTGTCCTCGGTTGTAGGGTTTATGGTGTGTGTGCCCCCTGGGGTAATCGTTCCCCTTGACAGTAGCTTTCTTGCTTTCTGCCAGTTCCATCCATTTGGCTCCAATCTCCCCCGCCTTAGCGATATTTTTGGGGTTTCCATCTTGTATGTACCGTGTGATGTTTTCAGGAACACCATCCAAGAACTGCTCCATTTGTATGAGGAGGTTCAGTTCTTCCAAGGTTTGAATGTTGTTTCCTGTTAGCCAGGCCTCATAGTTTTTTGCAATGCAGTAGGCGTGTTTGGGAAATGACTCCTCTGGTTTCCACTTTTGGTTTCTGAAACGCCGACGGGCATGATCTGGGGTTATCCCCATCCTGTATCTGGCCTTGGTTAGGAAAAGTTTATAGTCATTCATTTGGTGCTTAGGCATTTCAGCTGCCACCTCTGCTAAAGGTCCACTGAGCTGTGACCTCAATTCTACCATGTACTGGTCTTCGGGAATGCTGTACCCAAGACAGGCTCTTTCAAAATTTTCCAAGAAGGCCTCGGTGTCATCACCTGCCTTGTAGGTGGGAAATTTCCTGTGCTGTGGAGCAATATTTGGCGCCGGGTTGTTAGGGTTGGCTGGCACAGGCAGCCCAGCTTTTGCCAACTCCAGTTCATGTTTTCTCTGTTTTTCCTTCTCTTCATTCTCTTTTTGTTGTTTTTCCATTTCTCGGTGGTGGTTTTCCATTTTTCGGCGGTGGGCCACCTCTTCTTCTTCTAGTTTTCTTTTGTGTGCTGCCTCCTTGGCTGCCTCTTTGGCTGCCTGTTCTCTTTGGTAGGCTGCCTGTTCTCTTTGGTAGGCTGCCTCTTTGATCTGTTCTTCTCTTTCTTTCATCTCCATCTCTTTTTGTTTTATTTCCAGTTGCTGTTTGTGTTTTTCCATCTCTCGCCTGTGTTCAGCTTCTTTGATTTGTTCTTCGGCGTCTATTTTTGCCTTAGAAGTCATGGTTCCTGTTTTCTTGTGTTGGGGTGCCCTCCGGTGTTTATCTTTTGAACTGCAGGTTCTCTGTTGCCTCCTGAAGTCTGCCTAGCAACAGTGCCTTTTTTCTTTTTCTCTTTCTAGCTAATGTTCAATGAAGGGAAACCAGAAAAACCACTTTATTTGCATGCCTATAAGTGCTGGTACTTGACTCCTAATGGGAGGGCTATTGTGTGACAAAAGACTGTTAATAGTCCTTAACGACTTCTGCTTAACATGCAAGCCACAAACTGCCAGAGAGAGCAGAAAAAAAAAAATTTCTCTCTGGTTCCCTTTTAAAACCAAACTGTTTCTCTCTGCTAAAAAGCCCTTAGCAGAGAAACGAAAAATATAATATTTCTACTGGCTTCTGGATTCTGTCTATCTCCCACCAGCTGCCGCCATGCAATAACCTTAGTCCCAGATTTGGACCTTAGCGTCCAAAATATGGGGGTTAGCATGAAAACCTCCAAGCTTAGTTACCAGCTTGGACCTGGTACCTGCTGCCACCACCCAAAAAATTAGAGTGTTTTGGGGCACTCTGGTCCCCCTGAAAAACCTTCCCTGGGGACCCCAAGACCCAAATCCCTTGAGTCTCACAACAAAGGGAAATGATCCTTTTTCCCTTCCCCCCTCCAGGTGCTCCTGGAGAGATACACAGACACAAGCTCTGTGAACCCAAACAGAGTGAATCTCCCTCTCGGTTCCCAATCCTGGAAACAAAAGTACTTTCCTATTCCCCCAGAGGGAATGCAACATCAGGCTAGCAATCCAACCCACAGATCTCCCCTGATTTCTTCCTCCCACCAATTCCCTGGTGAGTACAGACTCAATTTCCCTGCAGTAAAGAAAAACTCCAACAGGTCTTAAAAGAAAGCTTTATATAAAAAAGAAAGAAAAAATACAAATAGTCTCTCTGTATTAAGATGACACAATACAGGGCAATTTCTTAAAAGAATATTGAATAAACAGCCTTATTCAAAAAGAATACAAATCAAAGCACTCCAGCACTTATATTCATGCAAATACCAAAGAAAAGAAACCATATAATTTACTATCTGCTTTCTTTGTCCTTACACTTAGAAACAGAAGACTAGAAAGTAGAACTACTTCTCCAAAGCTCAGAGAAAGCAGGCAGCCAGAAAACAAAGACCTTAGACACTCAATTCCCTCCACCCAAAGTTGAAAAAATCCGGTTTCCTGATTGGTCCTCTGGTCAGGTGCTTCAGGTGAAAGAGACATTAACCCTTAGCTATCTGTTTATGACACTCCCTGCCTGAAGAGTGAGGTTTCGGGAAAAAAACCTGGAGGAATATCTCTTGGTTGATGTGGAAGGCTGAGACCACCTTGGGGAGAAAGGCAGGGTGTGGCCTCAGCTGCACCTTATCTTTATGGAAGACTGTATACGGGGGGTCTACCACGAGAGCCCGGAGTTCCGACACCCGTCTAGCTGAGGTGATAGCTACTAGAAAGGCAGTCTTCCAAGAGAGATAGAGTAGGGAGCAAGTAGCTAACGGCTCGAAGGGGGGCCCCATGAGCCGAGACAACACCAGGTTAAGATCCCAGGTTGGAGCAGGGAGTCGGACGTTAGGGTACAAACGTTCCAGCCCCTTCAGGAATCTAGTCACCGTCGGGTGAGAAAAAACGGAGCGGCCATCCCCACCCGGGTGAAAGGTGGAGATAGCTGCCAGGTGGACCCGCAAAGACGATATCGCCAGGCCCTGTTGTTTGAGGGACCAAATATAGTCTAAAATATTGGCCACCGAAACTTCCATAGGGCGGAGACCTTTCTCCACGCACCAACAGGAGAAACGCTTCCACTTGGCCGAGTATGTCGCTCTAGTGGAAGGCTTCCTGCTGCCCAAGAGTACCTCCCGTACCGGGGTGGAGCAGCGCAGTTCAGAACTGGTCAGCCACGCAGGAACCACGCCGCTAGGTGCAGCGACTGCAGGTCCGGGTGACAGAGAGTCCCGTACTCCTGGGTGATCAGGTCCGGGTGAAGGGGCAGGGGAACTGGGTCGGCTATGGCAAGATCCAGCAACATGGGGTACCAATGCTGCCTGGGCCACGCCGGGGCTACCATGATCACACGAGCCCTGTCCCTGCGCACCTTCAGAAGGACCCTGTGGACCAGCGGGAACGGGGGAAACGCGTAGTACAAGTGGGTCGTCCACAGAATAAGGAAGGCATCCGCTATAGACCCGGGCTCCCTGCCCTGAAAAGAGCAGAACGCCTGGCATTTCCTGTTCCCCCCGGACGCGAAGAGGTCCACACGGGGATAACCCCACCTCTGGAAGATTGAGCGGGCGACGTCCGGGCGAAGGGACCACTCGTGTGAGAGGAAGGATCTGCTCAGGCGGTCCGCCAGCGTGTTCCGTACTCCGGGGAGGAAGGAAGCCGTGAGGTGAATGGAGTGGGCTACACAAAAGTCCCAGAGCTGCATCGCCTCGTGACATAGGGGAGAGGATCTGGTGCCGCCCTGCTTGTTGATATAGTACATGGTCGTCGTGTTGTTGGTAAACACCGCGACACAACAACCCCGAAGCTGGTGACAGAACGTTTGACAAGCAAGGCGGACCGCTCTCAACTCCCGCATGTTGATGTGCAGCTTCACCTCCTGCGGGGACCACAGGCCCTGTGTTCTCAGGGATCCCAGGTGGCCCCCCCAGCCGAGATCTGAGGCATCCGTCGTTAGGGACACCGAGGGCTGGGGTGGGTGGAAAGGGAGCCCCGCACACACTACGGACTGGTCTAGCCACCAGCTGAGAGAATCTAACACCCTCTGGGGGATTGTGATCAGCATGTCTAGTGGTTGCCTTCCGATGTTATTTGGGTCCACGCCAGGAGGAAAAACGAAAGGCGGTTGGAAAACGGGGGGGAAGGATCCGTGGGGAAAACTGTTACTGCGCCCTCGGGCGCACCTTCAAAACGAAGGCTTGGGCCCAGGCGGGGGCTTAGAGGAGCTTTGATTCTGCCCCCCCTGGTTCCCCGAATGTCTACGCCTTCCATTCCTGCCACGGCGCCTATTAAGGTCCTGCCGTTGGCGGAACTGGGGGTATGGCCTGCGCTGCTGTTGCTGCTGTGGCCGGAAGGGTCTGCGCTGCGTTCCCGGCGTGTGCATCCCGAGGGAGCGCATAATGACCCGATTGTCTTTAAGACTTTTGAGTCTGGGGTCTGTCTTTTCTGAAAACAGGCCCTGGCCTTCGAACGGGAGGTCCTGGATGGTGTATTGGAGCTCCGGTGGAAGGCCAGAGACCTGAAGCCAGGAGATACGGCGCATCGTTACCCCCGAGGCGAGGGTGTGGGCAGCCGAGTCTGCAGCGTCCAAAGAGGCCTGCAACGAGGTTCGTGCAACCTTCTTGCCCTCGTCCAGAATGGCCGCAAATTCTTGGCGGGCCTCTTGTGGCAGCAGCTCTTTGAATTTGTCCACTGCCACCCATGAGTTGAAAGCATATCTGCTGAGAAGGGCTTGCTGATTTGAAACCCTGAGCTGAAGGGCCCCAGCCGAATAGACCTTGCGGCCGAGGAGGTCCATACGTCTGGCCTCCTTGGATTTGGGGGCTGGAGCTTCCTGTCCGTGGCGCTCTCTCTCGTTTACCGACTGCACCACCAGGGAACACGGTGTCGGGTGGACGTGGAGGTACTCGTAGCCCTTGGAGGGGGCCATGTACTTCCTCTCGACGCCCCTCGCCGTAGGGGGGATGGAGGCCGGTGACTGCCAGATTGTATTGGCGTTGGCCTGGATCGTCCTAATGAAGGGTAGGGCGACCCTGGTGGGAGCATCAGATGAGAGGATGGTGACGATGGGGTCCTCGATCTCAGAGACCTCCTCGGCTTGCAAGCTCAGGGCTTGTCTACATCAGAAAGTTGCAGCGCTGGTAAGGGAGTTACAGCGCTGCAACTTAGGAGGTGTACACATCTGCAGGGCACCACCAGCGCTGCAACTCCCTGTTTGCAGGGCTGGCCGTACTCCCGTTTTGTCTCGGGTGTAGAGGATCCAGCGCTGGTGATCCAGCGCTGGTAATCAAGTATAGACACTTACCAGCGCTTTTCTTGACCTCCGTGGAATAAGCAGGTATCCCAGCATACCTGAGGAAGCCTCTGGTAATCAAGCTGGTCTCCTTCCCCGGTTTGCTCTCGCGTTCCCCGAACCCCGAGCAAGCAGGTCTCCTTCCCTGCGGTTTGCAGGGTGGTTCGGGGAATGCGAGAGCAAACCGGGAAAGGAGACCAGCTTCGCCGCGGTTTGCTCTCGCGTTCCCCGAACAAGCAGGTCTCCTTCCCTGCGGTTTGCAGGGTGGTTCGGGGAACGCGAGAGCAAACCGCGGCGAAGCTGGTCTCCTTTCCCGGTTTGCTCTCTCGTTCCCCGAACCCCCGAGCAAGCAGGTCTCCTTCCCTGCGGTTTGCAGGGTGGTTCGGGGAACGCGAGAGCAAACCGCGGCGAAGCTGGTCTCCTTTCCCGGTTTGCTCTCGCGTTCCCCGAACCCCCGAGCAAGCAGGTCTCCTTCCCCGCGGTTTGCAGGGTGGTTCGGGGAACGCGAGAGCAAACCGCGGCGAAGCTGGTCTCCTTCCCCGGTTTGCTCTCGCGTTCCCCGAACCCCCCTTGAAGCCGCCCAACAGCGCTGCAGTGTGGCCACATCTAACACCACTTGCAGCGCTGGTTGCTGTAAGTGTGGCCACTCTGCAGCGCTGGCCCTATACAGCTGTACTAATACAGCTGTAACAACCAGCGCTGCAAAATTTTAGATGTAGACATGGCCTCAGATTCTGCGCTACTCGCCTAAGGAGGTCTTGGTGTGCCCTCAGATCTAGCGGAGGAGGGCTACTGGAGGAAGTGCCAGCCACCGCTTCATCGGGGGAGGAGGATGAGGAGACCCCTGGCAAGAAAGTGTCCAGTGGGGGGTCCCCCTCAGCCCTCGCCTCTGTCTCAGGAGCAAGACCAGGGTCTTGCTGCTTCGATCCTTCCTCTCCATCAGGGGAGGGAGGGGGGCGAGACAACGAAGCCTCTGGCATCCTGTGCTCCGCCGTTGCGGGCCTAGCAGGAAGCTGTTGGGGGCCCTGGGCTTGATGGTATGCCCAGGGTGTCCAAAACCCCCACTGCTGCGGACCCTGGTCCTGTTGCGGAGGGTCCTGAAATAATGCCGTCTGCCTGTCGGTGCCCAGCGCATACACGCTGTCCGCTTGAGACGACACCGACGGCTGTCTAGAAGGCCATGACGGGGCCGACCGCGGCTGATAAGTGTCTGCGCAGTTCGGCACCGAAGATCTTCTCGGTGCCGGGGATCGGTACTGGGAGTCATAGCGGCGCCGGGATCGGGACCGGGTTCTGTCTCGGTGCTGGGATCTGGATCGGTACTGGCCGCTGCTTCGGTGCCGGGATCGGGACCGGGACCTGCCACCGACGCGGTGCCGGGAGGTCGACCGGGACCGGGACCTGCCACCAGCTCGGTGCCGGGAGGTCGACCGGCGCGGTGAGTGACGGCGAGACTGGCTCCTAGAGTCACAGTGCCGGTATCGACGGCTGGAGTCAGACCGCGACCGTCTGGAGGTCGATCGGTGCCGCGAGTGCGACCGGTACCGCCGAGGGGAGCGGTGCTGGGACTGCGAGCGGCGTCGGGATCTCGAGCGACCGTGGCGTCGGGACCTCGATCGCGAGCGCGAGTCCCGAGACGGTGCCGTCATCATGGGCTTGCCCCTAGATGCTACCCACACCGGAGGTACGGGGGTGGCGGCTGAGTAGACTCAGTCAGGGCGATAAGGTCCCGTGCCGAGGCGAAGGTCTCCGGAGTGGATGGGACCAATAGCTCAACCCCAGATCTTATGGGGGAGCTTGGCGGTACCGGACTCGACGGACCCACCGGGCCCCGAGTCGACGGTGCCGGTAGCGCCGCGGCCGATGTCGATGCCGGGCGCTCCATTCGGGTCTGCCTGGCTGGAGTAGCAGACGTTGATGGTCTCGCTTCTGCACCCGGTGCCAGGGAAGGTCGGTGCCGGGGAGTCTTTCCGGTGCCAGTGCGATCCGGTGCCGGCGTCGAGATCACGGCCTGTGAAGCTGCTGGGTCAAGTGCCGCCTTCATTAGGAGAGTCCTGAGTCTCTGGTCTCTCTCCTTTGTCCTGGGCTTAAAAGCCTTGCAAATGCGGCACTTGTCCGACCTGTGCGATTCCCCCAGGCACTTTAGACACGCGTCGTGGGGGTCGCTGGTTGGCATAGGCTTTTTACAGGCCGCACACTGCTTAAAGCCCGGCGAACCAGGCATGAGCCCGGTGCCGGGAAAGGCTATAGCCCAGACCGGCGAACAACTATATACAAATACTATTTACACTACAACTAATTAACTAACTATACTTAACGACTAACTAACAACTGTAACAATAACGGTAGTTAACAAGGAGAGCTAGGGACGTGGAGGACAGCTATGCCGCGCTCCACAGTTCCAACGACCGACACGGCGGTAAGAAGGAACTGAGGAGCGGGTGGGCCGGCAAGGGTATATATCGAGCGCCATGGCGGCGCCACTCCAGGGGGCGACCTGCCGGCCCACTGGAGTTGCTAGGGTAAAAAGTTTCCGACGAACGTGCACGCGCAGCGCGCGCACCTAACTGGAATGGATGTGAGCAATCACTCGAAGAAGAACCAAGATTACCTTAATTTTTGAGTCCTGTTTATCTCTTGCTCAGGGAACTAAGAACACAGGAATTGAACACCTTTAAATCTTTAAGATATTTTAAAATAACTTTACATTCTAGTTTGTTACTGACATTGTGCTGCTCCATGAAACAAAGGTGCTTTTGTGACCTATTTATCCAGGCTCCTATACTGCCACCAACTACCATAACAAAATAAGAGATGCATTTATGGACTGTAGGAGGGAAGAAGTTAATGCTATATCTAAAATTACTTAGGTGTAATATCAAAATAAAATATTAACAACCTGGGAGCATGTGTAATTCTGTAGGCAAGTTAATGATAGGTAAGGGAAGTATCAGATGATTCACAAAAATCTACCAAACTATAATTTCAGTGGTGTCACCTTCTGTGGCATGCCAGCATAGATTTGCTGCCCAAGCTCATAGCTTCAGGTCCTCCAGTTGGTAGAAATTTTGGTAATACAATGTTATCAGAAATGGTTCGAGTTGGATATAATTCAAAAGCCTCTTCTCCCATGAACACAATGGTACTAAACACAACAAACCTGACCAATTATGTAGATATGTATTAGAGAAAACGTTTAAAAATCAACTTTTTAAATTATACTTTAACACAGATATGTCAACTATGTAGCCTTCACAAAGTTAAATTGTGGCCCGCGACTGACTGTACTGTGTTATCAGTTAATGCTCAGAACATGATACCCAATTAATATTTTTTCAAGTGTTACAGATTACTATCAATAGAAGGAGTGCTTCAAGTTGATTTGCCATCATCGGCAAAAAGCAGTTCAGTGGGACTGATTATCAGCTCTGTTTATTATGCCAAGAGCTGTAATGAGGCACTGGTTAAGATGTCAGCAGAAATTACTGGAATCCATCTGCAAATGGTATGCACATAGTTACATAAAACATACATACGATACTTTGGGCTTGTAATTATTACAAAATCCTTATTTTTTACTTTGGTCTTGACCATTTTTAGGCATCAATGGGGAGACAAAGAGTACCAGCTAGCAGTTGAATCTTTGCAGAATACCACCATGGAGGAGCTGGCTAAACACAATGCCTGGTGGCACCTTACATGCTATAGGAAGTGCACTCAAACTGAATTTGGCAAGGTTGGAGAGGAAATACATGAGCATAAGGAAAAAGCTGAAGATGCTGGGACAAGAGCCAGCTGGGGTAGAGACTCGCCTTACAGTAGGTCCCATGGCACACACTTAGAGAACACCTGCTTCTTCTGTGGTAAGCCGGAAGCCTGAAGGCATCCATAAAGCGCAGTTTCAACACATGAGACAAGTGAAAAACTGCAGGAAGCAGTCACTCTTAGAGAGAACTGTATGGAAAGTAAAGTGGGTGCACTGACCCAAAAGACACCTATGAATACAACACCGCATCTCTCTTCAAGAAATGTGCCAAGAATGTATGTGATAAGTTGCATCAAAAGGAAAAAGCAATAGAAACTAATACCGATTTTACTACTGCATCTCAGCTGGAGTTTATAAATTGCCTTTCAGAGGCACTAATCGATAGGAAAGTGGCAGCGATGACTGATGAAGAGGCTAAGTACAGAGAGATGTGCTTTGAATGGGATTGAAGAGGAACAAATGCTTAGCAGAAAGGCTCTTAAAGCACTTATGGAAGATGAACTGAAATATGGACATTGTTTTTAGCAATTAATCCACAAAAATGAATAATAGTGCACACCTTAAAAGTTGGAAAAAACAAGGTATTATAAAAAGTGGAAGAAAGCGCTGATGTCCCAGTGAAGAAGCTACTGTCTCATACTCACACAAAGAACAAGTTAATCACATATCTTGCGGAAAAAATGCTCCAGTATGGAATTTCATCATGACATGGCACAATGAAGTTGCTCCTTCACACTGTTCGGCAGAGTTTCTTCGCAATTCCCAAGATAAGGCTGACACTAAGGTCTGGTCTACACTAAAGCTGTATGTCAATCTAAGCTACACTAACTGTTACACTAAGTTACGTAACTGAAGTTGACATAACTTAGGTCGACTTACAGCAGTGTCAACACCACACCGTGTCGGCAGGAGATGATCTCCCGCTGACTTACCTTCCGCCTCTCGGGGAGGCGGAGTAAAGATGCTGAAGAGAGTGTGCTCTCCCATCAACTTAGCAGGTCTTCACCAGACCCGCTAAATCTACATCACTAAACCGATCGCAGCAGCGCCGATTTAGCTGTAAGTATAGACAAGCCCTAAAATGATCTTGCATGCTGTCAATGGCACAGAGATGCTAATAAACTCCAGATTTTTGCACAAGACACAGATGTTCTAATGTCCTCTGTGAGACACTACCAAAGACATCTGCAAAATTCTGGTTTTGTGCTTGCTGCTCTGGGATGTGTTCCTGTCACTGGGACCATAGACACCACACTGCCAAGTTTCCACGGTCTGTCAGGGTGTGACCCTACTGGAAGGTTGGCTGGAAAGACCAAATTATCTTACTGGAAGGTATTTGATTCAGCTTCAAAGGCTCTCTCACTCTGAAGGTGCTCAGAACGTCTGATGACGTCACTGATGGAGGTCATAAATGCCCTGCAGGCATTCACATTCTGAGTTTACCATTTGAAGACCAACATTATGACACTTGCAGAGTTACATTGGTAGAGGTTTTCCAAGAAGCAGACAAATAGAGAAAAATTGCCACTAACAAGGTGTGTATATATACACACCTACTATCAAGAAGGCAAATTATCAAGCAATGGATTGGCTCCGGATGATTTAGCAAATCCAAAACTACCCTCCTCTATCAGATATGAACAGATCTTGGAGGATGGACTGATCACGCCAGTTATGTGTGAAATGCCATGTGCTCTCGAATCAATCCTTCAGCTAATTAAATGCTCACGTGCAAAGACCAGATGCTCACCACCCTGCAAACATTTGAACAGCAGCCTGCCTTGTATGGAGATGTGAGAGTACAGTGTGGATGAGGATCAGTGTGACAATGTGTCTTAGTAGTGGTGCCCTAGATGGAGATGATACTGATGATGATGTTGATTAACAAATGTTTTCAGTTCCACATGTCAAGGCTCAATTCCTTAGGATTACCAAAGATCGATGACTTATGTAAGCAATGCATCCCTGTGTTAAAGCAGAATTAAAAAAACATTGATTTTTAAACATTTTCTTGAATATGTATATATCTACATAACTATTCTAGCTTTGTCATGTTTGATACCATTGTGTTCACAGGAGAAAGGGCTTTCACTTGATACCAAACTCAGCCGATTTCCTGTGAAACTGTACTATCAAGATATCCACCAGTCGGAGGACCTGGAGCTGGAGGCAGCAAGAGGGAAGCGAGTCCTTGCTGTCATGCCACAGAGGTAACACCATTTAAAATTATGATTCTGTAGATTTTTACAAATCAAATGACATCTCCCTTACCTTTCTATCACTAGCTTGTACATGTTGCTCCCATACTATAAAATAAAATCTTAAAATTAAATGCTTAACTTGGAATCTTACAGAGACTGTTGTCACCAACAGAAAGAGGAACAGCTGGAATGTTCACATTTGTGGATCAGAGCATGTAGCCCTCAAGAGTTATCTTTAAGTTATTCCAAGACCTATAAAGAATACCCTACAGTTTCTACAGTGGGGATCTTCAAAGGAAATCCTTTCCCCGGTCTCCTTGATAGATTTTTTTTGGTAGAAGTATTAATCTCTTAAATGTAGGGTTTATAGTGAATAGCAAACACTGCCCTTAACTACACTGTACTCTCCCCACTCATTTTTTGAAAGAATGAATTTTCTCACACACACACACTCCCCTCCACCCCTATTATAGAACTCAGGAGAATACCACAAACTTTCTGATTAATACACAGACATCATATTTGAAAAGAGCACACTGTTTCATAGGAGAATTTCAATTTTGTTTAGAAAGTGTTTTGGAATAAACATATTTTTCAGTTCTAGTACCAGAATATAAATATGAGTTTACCATTTTACTACAGGCGACTAGATCAAGTTCTGTTATCCACATATCCCAATCATCAATCCAGTCTGATCAAAGACATTAGGAAATTCATCATTACCATCTCTAAACCAAACATAGTAAATGATTAAAATATGCTTTGTTATTTAGCAATTCCTGGAAACCCAAAATGGCCCCTTTGTTTATACTGACACACAAAGCACTTTTAAATACACCTCTACGTCGATATAACGCGACCCGATATAACACGAATTTGGATAACGCGGTAAAGCAGTGCTCTGGGGGGTGGGTCTGCGTATTTTGGTGGATCAAAGCAAGTTCGATATAACACGGTTTCACCTATAACGTGGTACGATTCTTTGGCTCCCGAGAACAGCATTATATCAAGGTAGAGATGTATATTTTTATATATGTTCAATATGTAAATGTCACATTGTTCTTCAAGTAACGTGAAAAAATTCCAAATTATTACATTTTTAACATTAAAGCTAAAAGATTAAGAGATAAAGCATTATCAATATCTTCAATATTTTTAGCTGTACTGATGCGACTATAGAAAGACCTTCTCCTGTCATCCCACTTTTGATGTTCACTTTTGTTTACAGCACAGAAACTGAAAGGATAGACTTTTTTTTTTTAAAGTGAACAATGCTAAAAAATTTTCAGTCACAGATGAAGTACTAATATGACTAACATGGCTTTGTGCAGCTTGACCTAGACCAGAAAGAAAAAATAAATACTTACCAGCGTTGATTTCCTACACCTCAGTATAACTATTTATACAGAGGTAGTGCTGAGAGGTCCCAATTCAAGGATCACTGCGAGATGTAATCAACATAAAAGGATTGCCCTCTACCTCAAAAAGCATACAAGCTAAGTATAGGGTAAGAGGTAACAGGAGGATAAAACAAGTAAGGGTTGCACAAGGTAACAGATTCACAACATAGGGATTGTACCTCTTCACTGTAAATTAAACGTCAAATCTCCAATGGGAATTGATTGTATACCAACCCAAAATGTGCTAGACACTTAATACAGTAACAAAGTTGGTTAAAATAGTAACTGAATAAAAAGTTCTCTAGATGACCCTATCCTTACAATAGGGATATCCTCTAAACTCTGGCTCCTCCACCTGCTCAGTTATGCTAAAGAGACCAAGACACATATAAAACTGAAGAAATTAAACTCAGAATCAATCTTCAGTGCAACAATTCACAACATAAAATCTAACTAGCAATCCTGTAACTGTGTACCTTCCCAGACATACCTCCATACACTGAACAAAAGCAAAAAAGTCTGGACCAATATAGCATTCTGAGAACTAGATACCTGGAAGCAACTGCAGCTGAAATGGTAATTTTGAATTAATATCACCAGAAAGCATAAGACAGACCAGCATATAGCTGCTTTAGTCAAACAAAAGACAAACACACAGGTTAGGCAAGCCCTCTGACCAGGCAAGCTTCTTCAATACTTTTCCCGATGCACTGGACAATGGTCTGGAAGGCTTTTTCTTGGCAAAAGTTCAGAGAAAAGTTCTTGAGTGTCCTGGAACTTTTTAGTCCTATAAAAGTAGAACTATAGAGCCCTGAAGACAACAGAAGTCCTTTCTTTTGCCTTTTTGTTGCTGTTTTTTCCAAAGGGCAACAGAACTAAAGTCCACATCCTGGTTGACAGGGAAGGAGGACATGGTCTTAACTGCATAAACTTCTCTTTATGAAACACCAACTAAGGAGTAGGGGGTGAGAAAAACTATGCTTACAACTAAAGTGAAGGCCATCAGGAAAATGGCTTTCAGAGTAAATCAGCAAGGGGGAAGAGATCTCAAGGGTTCAAAGGCAATGAAATGAAGCTAGATTGTGGGCATACCCCCTATCAGAAGAGCCAATTTAATTAATGTCAGTGATAGGCCCACAGAATTAACTCTATATCTTATACAAAAAGTCTAAGAAAGTATAGACTCTGCTGAAGAACGTATATGTACACTTTTTTGGGGGGAGGGTGTGTGTGTAAAGAAGGGGACCCATTCCGAAACAGGTTCCTAGGAAGATACCCAGCAAAAGGAGAAAATCTGACATTAGAAGACTCAAAAAAGTTCCATGTTCTAAAAAAGATCTCAGGGTAGAAACTGCAACCAACTATGTCAGGGATATTATATTAATTCTAACTATTTTTGCTGGCTTCTTTAGAATAGGGCTGTGCAGAGAAGGTGTTCAAAACTTAGAAGATTAATTAGGTTTTGTGACATGTATGACTCCATGCTCATGCTCCATGGAGCAAGAGTCAAGAAATCTTCCTTTAAAAGAGGGAAAGTGAACTTTACCTTATTTATTTCAAATCTTCATAATCCAATTCTGGATACGACTTCCGACTGGTTCTTTCAATGAAAGACAGTTACTTAAAAAGTCTCTTGAATGCAAGACTTTTACTCTTCTGCACCCTTTCAGTACTTTCATTGGGAAAATAAAACATTAGCATAACCTTTGATCACTCAGAAATCTTCCTGTGTGACCCCACTTATTGTGAGCTTTACCCTAACTTCTTAATGGGGCACATACATGCAAGTTTACTTATTCCTAAAAGGTTTGGCTCATTCACTCTTCCATTTTCTCCAATGAAGAGGGGTTCCAAGGTTCTCTTATCTGTGTTTGATGCACCTTATTTTATCTTTGAGGATAGGAGAGATTAATTAGGGCATGTTGTGCAAAGGCCTATCTATTTGTACCAGTTTTTCTTCCCATTTGCTTACTTTATAAAGTTTAAAAAGTCATCAAGGCTCCTAGTAACATCACAGGTTGACAAACTAAGAGTTTAGAAAAGGCAGGTGATGTTTATAATTGCAAACACCAAAGATGGGTTTAGATTGCTTAATTTTTAAGAGAATGACGTTGCCACCCCTTTCTGGACATTGCTTATCTGGGGGTACAGCTCGGTAGGTAGACCGAAAGGAGTTCAGCTTCACCATCATGGCTGGAGACACATCCTATATCTACTGCATCTTCAGAATCTGCCATCAAACCATTGGGCCTTCATCATCCTGATCCTGAAAGATGCCTTCATCTGACCAGGACAAAGAGAAGGAGCCAGATTACACTATCAGGTTTGGCTAAATCCTCATCAAATACCAAAGATGTGAACCTTGTACAGTAACTCCTCACTTAAAGTTGTTTCACTGTTACGTTGCTGATCAATTAGGGAATATGCTAGTTTAAAGTTGTGCAATGCTCCTTTCTAACGTTGTTTGGCAGCCCCTGCTTTGTCCACTGCTTGCAGGAAAAGCAGTCCATTGCAGTAGCTGGTGGGGGCTTGTAACCAGTAGCCCCCTATCAGCCCTCCCTATCAGCTCCCTTAAGTTCCCTGTGCTGCAGTCGCCCAGCAGGCTATCAATTGCAGGGCAGGTCACCTTTCCCTTGCCGCACTGCCACGTGCTGCTCCTGCCCTCTGCCTTGCAGCTGCTCCGAGAGACTCTTGCTTGCTGTGCAGGAGGGGAAGTGGGGGGAGGCAAATGTCAGGGTGTTCCCCTGCCCCCTGGCTACCCCTTCTCCATATAGAGCAGGGAGGGGACATGGATGGAGAGAGACAGAGGGTATGTCTACATCTACAATTTTGCAGCGCTGGTTGTTACAGCTGTATTAGTACAGCTGTATAGGGCCAGCGCTGCAGAGTGGCCACACTTACAGCAACCAGCGCTGCAAGTGGTGTTAGATGTGGCCACACTGCAGCGCTGTTGGGCAGCTTCAAGGGGGGTTCGGGGAACGTGAGAGCAAACCGGGGAAGGAGACCAGCTTCCCCGCTGTTTGCTCTCGTGTTCCCCGAACCCCCCTGCAAACCGCAGGGAAGGAGACCTGCTTGCACGGGGGTTCGGGGAACGCGAGAGCAAACCGGGGAAGGAGACCAGCTTCCCCGCGGTTTGCTCTCGCGTTCCCCGAAGCCCCCTGCAAACCGCAGGGAAGGAGACCTGCTTGCACGGGGGTTCGGGGAACACGAGAGCAAACCGGGGAAGGAGACCAGCTTCCCCGCGGTTTGCTCTCGCGTTCTCCGAACCCCCCTGCAAACCGCAGGGAAGGAGACCTGCTTGCACGGGGGTTCGGGGAACGCGAGAGCGAACCGCAGGAAGGAGACCAGCTTCCCCGCGGTTTGCTCTCGCGTTCCCCGAACCCCCCTGCAAACCGCAGGGAAGGAGACCTGCTTGCACGGGGGTTCGGGGAACGCGAGAGCAAACCGCAGGGAAGGAGACCTGCTTGCACGGGGGTTCGGGGAACGCGAGAGCAAACCAGGGAAGGAGACCTGCTTCCCCGCGGTTTGCTCTTGCGTTCCCCGAACCCCCCTGCAAACCGCAGGGAAGGAGACCTGCTTGCACGGGGGTTCGGGGAACGCGAGAGCAAACCAGGGAAGGAGACCTGCTTCCCTGCGGTTTGCTCTTGCGTTCCCCGAACCCCCCTGCAAACCGCAGGGAAGGAGACCTGCTTGCACGGGGGTTCGGGGAACGCGAGAGCAAACCGGGGAAGGAGACCTGCTTGATTACCAGAGAGGCTTCCTCAGGTATGCTGGGATACCTGCTTATTCCACGGAGGTCAAGAAAAGCGTTGGTAAGTGTCTACACTTGATTACCAGCGCTGGATCACCAGCGCTGGATCCTCTACACCCGAGACAAAACGGGAGTACGGCCAGCGCTGCAAACAGGGAGTTGCAGCGCTGGTGATGCCCTGCAGATGTGTACACCTCCTAAGTTGCAGCGCTGTAACCCCCTCACCAGCGCTGCAACTTTGTGATGTAGACAAGCCCAGAGAGTGCCTGGGGCAGCAGCTGCTGTCACAACTTTCTGATCCACTTAAAAAGACAATGCAATTAAGAGTGGGTCACCTTACTTAAAGTGGCAGTGTGCATCTCTCTCTCTCTCTCCCACACACGAGGTGTGTCTCTGTCTCTGTTTGCTATGCTATCTCTCCTCCCTCGTGTTCATGCTGCCTTGTGTGAGAGGCTACATTAACGTGTTAACCCTTGAGGGCTCAGCTGAGTGCTAGTTTATGATTTAGCAGCAAGGCATCCCCTGGGAAATATCCCTCCTTCTTCCCTCCTCTAACTTCCTCACCTCAACCAAGCTTTACAATTATCACAGCTGCGAACAGTATTAAATTGTTTGTTTAAAACATATACTGTGTGTATATCTATACAATATGTAGTTTTTTATCTGCTGAAAAAAATGTCCCTGGAACCTAACCCCCCCATTTACATTAATTCTTATGGGGAAATTGGATTCGCTTAACATCGTTTTGCTTAAAGTTGCATTTTTCAGGAACATAATTACAACGTTAAGCGAGGAGTTACCGTATTACTGTTGTCACCTATTCCCTCATGTTCCATTTTCCTTTACCACCTTGTTTCTCCTCTTTTCCATCTGAAGAAATCTGTTTCAGCTGTCCAAGACAAATCCGCCTTTGCAACCTTGATATGAACCTATGACCAGAAAGGAAAACTAAAAACAATGCCTTAAACAGAGTTTGCCAGATCTCTGAGTGCTTGATAAGGCCACATGTTTTCTTGCTTGCAAAAAAAATGCTGGGAAATTGCAAGGCATAGCAAGAGAGAATACCATTTTCCTCCTCCCTTCATATTTTAGTGTCTTGTTTTCACTTAAAGGGAAGAGAGTAAGATTTAAATAATAATCTCTGAAGACCATCTAAACTGACTTTCTTCTTACCAAAAAGGACCGTTACTATCTCTGAGGCATATTAAAGGAAAAGACTATTTTCCAGAAAGATAGACAGTCATTTTGCTGTTCTCCTCTCCTCCCTGCAACTTCCAACTTTTAATGGATCGTTGTGCCTGTGCCTACACTTCCAACCACATATGATCTAGTGCCCAGCTTAACTGATGAGTTAATGCTGACAGGGTAAAATACAATATTCAAATAGCGTAAATATTGTCATTATAAAGCCAGAAATTTAAGAGTGAAGTGTAAAAGAAATCCAAACACATTAAGGTATGGAAATGCACAGTTAGGGCATCCAAACAAACTTAACTCGATCCTATAATGACAACATGAGAAAAAAAAGTAAAATCTAATGCATCTTTAAAAGTGAGTTTAATCTAACCTAGGATCACAAAGACTGAAGTGAAAAAAAAAAAATACAGTTACTGTAGGGTGTCGCTGAAGGACAGAATTAAGGTTGTTTGGGTGCCCAGAAAGCCTCTTAATGGTTTTGGAGAAATGGTAATCAGTGCAGAAACTATTAGATCTATCAGACACTGAAAACCCATTTTAGGGATGGATAGTCACATCAAGCATCTTGATGGAGTTTCACCTCATTCAACTCAGATTCCAGACGGTCATGATAGGAAGTTGGATTCTTGCCTAGATGAAGCAGCAGCAGCTAAGGTAGAGCAAGATGTTCTCCCTTCCAAGACCTGATATCCTAAACAAGGATCTTTTCTAGGAATTCGGGACTCTAAAAGGTAACGTATGAGTGATTGTCAAAAAATGTCACCAGGACGCCAAAGCAAAATTCACAAAGTAGTGTGTGTCAGAATGCAGGATCTTAATAAACTGGCCTCAAGGAGAATAAAATTCTGGAACATGTCATACAAATTAACTTCCACCAAGCACTGAGACAGGTTCTTGAAGATGCCTTTTTCTGACTGGGTTTCTTATGTCAGCGGAGATACAGTTGTAATAGTCATGTGTATCAATTAGCATCTCCGCCACTTCATTCTTTAAGTTCCTAAGAAAAATGTGCAATCAGTAGCAAGTGTTGTACTTGGGGGGGGGAGGTTTTGTTTTTAATTCATTTTTCTTAATAGGAACAAGAGGAGATCCCAAGAGTTACAGGCCAATAAGTTTTACTGTAGTACCAGGTCAAACTGGTTGAAATGATAACAATGATAAATTGCTAAATTATAAAAACATGATTATGTTCTGATAGGGATAAACCATAGCAGCTTCCCTACAGGAAAACTGTGCCTTTAAAACTGTTTTAATTCTTTGAACCTGTCAAGAAGAGAACAGGTAAAAGAACAATTTGACTATTTGTTAAAAGGTTAGTTTTGAAGTCCTAATAAAATTCTTCACAAAAGACTATCAAAGAAACATAAGTTATCACAGGAAGTACTGGCACAGAACAAACTGGTTATGAGAAAAAACAAAGCAGTAAATAAAAGGTCATCATGGCAAAAGATTAACAGTGAGACGATCCAAAGTTCTGAACTAGGACCAGTGTAATTATTTAATATGATACAGAAAAATGAGTAGGTAATGATAATGGCAAAATTTGCAGATGACAAAATGTAGCTTAGTTAATGCAAGAGAAGATGAGGAACATCAGAGAGGCTAATGAAAGCTGTTTTTGAGCTCGATGTGAACTCAAGTCCACCTTCAGCCATGAAAGGTCAAATCAAACATTCAGATTTGGGGAGATGGAAGGAAACTTCTCGGGAGGGTGACAAAGGCACCCAGTGGCAACAGATGGAGAGAGAATACAGCCTGTTTTCAAACATCTTTATTAGAGAAGAATGGACTGGAATCTCTTCAAATTTGCCCAAGGCAAAAAGATGGCACGCTTGCCTTCTCCTCTTGAAGGGTAGTTTATATTCAATAGGGAAAATTTTTCAGGGTTTGTGTCATATGTAATGCTACAAAATCCTCCTGGAATCACCATAGAAAGAACATGAGGGGGCTGAGAAGAAGAGGTCAAAGCTAGTCTCCCCCAGAGACTGACCTGGTAGTAAGATACAGTGCATCTTTGCTTGAAGAGGCTTGAGGGGGAGGGAAAACCCTGAACAGGACTGCAGAGAGGAAAGAAAGAAGGATTTACTTTCAATTGATACATGGAAGGATTACAAGTGAAGAAAAACTGGGCTGGAATCCACCCATTTGCAGGGGAATTATTGGGAAAAAAACTGTTCCATGCGGTAGGGGACTGAAACAAGGTACAGCTTCCCATTTTGGCCTCACACCTGCATTCCTAGGAAGAGCTGGGGAATTGTGCGCACACAAAGCTCACAACAGTTGGCTCAAGAAAAAGTTGTAGCCAAGACATTTCTTGGTACCAAGTTTAATGCTACTAAAAGTTGGGTTCTTGGCCTGAGTGAGCAGAAGCTCTGATGGACAAATATTACGTGATGACACACAGTGATGAGCACAGTACATAAATTTAGATAGCAATGCCAGACAGAGGTGGGTTGTTTTTTTTTGTTTTTTTTTAAACTAGACTCTCTTTGTATCAATTTGTCTATAAGAATGTCAATGACTTGCATTCACAAAATGTATTTTAAAATTTAACATTAATAAATTGCATATTATTTCTGCAATGTCTTATTTTGCTGAATATTGGGAGGATTACCAATTTTTAAAAGGAATACTTCTGTGACAAAATCTAAATTCCCCTTCACTGGAGAATTTAGTACCTCATACTCTTCAAACTTTGCTTTCTCACTTGTTTTGTGTAACTTTAATAACTAGTTTTAAGGGTTTTAGACCACCAATTAGACCCACTTTAAAAATAAGTTAGTGCAACAGAGGGAATAACTAGAACAGGTTTGGGGTTTTTTTTTTTTCTGCTACCATCATTTAAGTCATTATAACAGCCACATTTTAATTAGAGCCAACAGAAGATTTTTTTTTCCACCTTCTCCCATTGCACTTAAACACATTCACAGAACTGTACTGATATCTGTGACACTAATGTACATGGATACTTTGTAACAAGCCATTTAAAATACCTTTCATATTTGTACATTTAATTTATTAGTGATTTTTAAAGAGTTAAAATTTAAATTACCTGCTTATTTACTGAATGTTCATGTTATAGTGTATAAACAAATGATTATTTCTTATATAGCTGTTTTCATCAGTAGATCTCAAAATACTTCATAATCTTTCAACGTATTACCCTCACAAAACCCCTATGAGCTAGAGAATCATTATCATCCCCATTTTACACATGGAGAACAGAGGCGTAGAGAGGCTAAATGGCTTGCCCAAGGTTACACAGGAAGTCCATGGCAGAAGAAAACTGAACGTAGGTCTTCCACATCCTATGTCACTGCCCTAACCATTGCACTATACTGTAGCTTTTGTACCATAGTGCTGGGGTGTTTAATCATAATAAAAATGAAAAAAAAAAGTCAAATTCTGACTGAAGTTTACAGTATTTTTTTTTAAAGACTAATTATGTTTCCTAACACATTTCCAATTAAACAAATTGTTTTAACTCATTACTTTCTTATACTGCTTTAAGTTTGATTTTAGGTTGATTCCCTCCCACCCATATTTTTCAGCATTATCTGCACGTGCTAAATTAATGGAGCCTTTCAAAAGATTAAGATCTCTTCAGGGACACTGAAACCTACTGAAGATCTTTTCAACTTTCATCCTGTGTGTAAAGGTCTCCACTTCCAGAACCATCTAACTCTTTGTAAAAGCTGGAAAAGTACTCTTCTTGTCTCTTCCAAGCAAATATAAGTGCATCCATTGCTGGACACAAGATGATACTTCACTTCATTCAAAAACCTGTGTCTAGTCCTGATGTATTCATAAGTTTAAACTATATTTTCCAGAATATAAAGTAATATTGAGCATTGGGATTCTTCTGTATTATTTTTGGGATAACAAGGATGAAGTGGTGGAAAGATTTTTCTGAAAAGTTCAAGAATAGTTTCTCGTTACATAAGCAGCTAATAGCATTAATTTTTAGAGGCCCAGAAGTTAGAATTAATGGAAGCCTTTATGTATTTGTCATTTATCTGCTTTCAAATACTTACAGTGAAAAATACGGATATCAATGTATGGATGAGAACCTCTTCTTTCTGTTTCAAATCCTGCCCGACTTCTTACTCGCACATCTCCTAGAAATAGGGTCAAGAGTGAAATAAGAGTGGAAGAGCAGCAGAGATAAAATGCAATTGAACATAGCTGCAAGGGATAAAAAGTCATGTACTTAATGGAGTAGGGTTATTCATACAATAAACCTACTCAATGCTTTTTTGTTTTAGAGGTGATGTTTCAAAACGAAGTTTGAAGATTTGTTAAACATGCAACTGCATGCTTTTTGTCAACTTCTTTCCTGCCTAAACATATGTGGCCAAAAGCATTCAGATGAAATTAAAAACATTTGGCTACGCCATTATGATAAAAAAATGCATCTTAATGTGATAAGAAACAAGAATATTAAAAGTTGATTTGTCCCTCAATTAACACATGAAGCAGGGATAGTTGTATAGTTCAAAAGATTCAACTTTGAGAAATTATAGCTTTTAGCAAATAAACTAGTTACCATCTGTTCTCATATTGAATAACAGAACATTTCCCACTAGCATTTACTTACTTGTGCTCAGCTGTTTGAACATTACACAAGAGCCTATTAAAATACCAAAACTCAGTATTAAAATTTTAAAGCATCAGTGTTTCTAGGTATTCGCTACTGCAACTTAAACAATTAACACTATACTGTATTTCTTAACATACTGATTGATTTCTGCATTTGTGTTTTACCAGTTGAAAGCTGATCACTGTGAGTAATTAATTCATTCACCGAGACAAGAGAATTCACCTGAATTAAAAAAAATCCCTTTAGCTCTTACAAATAGGAGATCAATTTAATACTGTTTGTCTCAAGTTTAACTCAATGTTAAAACATTAGAACACTCTCAGAATTGCTATATTTCCATTAATGAAATCCTGAATGTATATTACAGTCCTCTCTCCAAAGAAAGTGGTTTTCATGTAAGTCATAATTAGGAATTTAATAGAGAAGACAAAGACTATATTTAAAAAAATTGTGAGCACTAAAGAAAAATCTGTAGCTATTTAAATTCCAGTAACTGCCACCATTTCACTGTGTTGAAATTATTTCATCTCTCCCTGTCTGCTTCTCCAACTAATTTACTCATAGTACTAAATTAAACACATTATTAAACCGAGTAGAAAATCACTTTACTAAGATAGCAATGTAGCTGAAGAGACAAAAATGTTGTGAATAGTAATACATTTAAAAGTATCCATCCTACAACAGTATGTATGATGGATAGTTTTGCAGAAATTGTATACATTTAAACACTACTGTTTGGCAATACATATAATAATACACTTTATATAAGTAGTATCTTGAGAGGTACAATGTGTGAATACCACAAAGTGAGGAGATCCAAGCACTCACTGTATATTATAATGAAGTATTTATATATTCACGCAGTCATGAGGGGTATGAAATGTTTTCAGCTATTCTTTCCTTATATATGTTTTTAAAGATCTGAAAATTCTTTGTGAAACTGCTAGTAGAAGGTTTCAGCAAAAGGAAAGCTAACTTCACCACCACCCATGCAGTAATCCTCTCCTCTGAGGCTAACAAAAACAAAGTCAAATTATAAGACTCTCCAAGATGTTCAGCTAACAGAATGGTTCATTCCACTCTCTAGAACAGGGGTAGGTAACCTATGGCATGCGTGCCAAAGGTGGCACGCAGGCTGATTTCCAGTGGCACTCACACAGCCCAGGTCCTGGCCACCGAACCAGGGGGCTCTGCATTTTAATTTAATTTTAAATGAAGCTTTTTAAACATTTTAAAAACCTTATTTACTTACATACAACAATAGTTTAGTTATATATTATATTATAGACTTACAGAAAGAGACCTTCTAAAAACGTTAAAATGTATTACTGGCACACAAAACCTTAAATTAGAGTGAATAAACGAGACTCAGCATGCCACTTCTGAAAGGTTGCCGACCCCTGCTCTAGAAGATGCAGAGGCAACACTGCAGAACTCTTCTGCTAGACACTAGAACTGATGATTCGTTGGATAAGTAATGTGACCATAGGAAATACTTCTAAAAAAAAGTTTAGTAAAAGAAAAACTTTAGAGAGAAAAAGTCAAAAAATGGAGAAGAGGGAGGGAACTCAGCTTCTACATTGATATTTTCACATGAAACTGGCACACTGGACAGTGCTGTCCCCTATTCTCGGGCAGAGTGCAGCTGCCAAACTTGAGTCACATCATCATGTAACAAAAAACAAATAAAAAATAAAAAGGAAAGCAAAGGAAAATAGGAGGAGGAGCTCAGAGAGAACCACCACCTGAAGACTTCATTGGGAGTTTCCTGTTAATAATTGAAACTAATGGGTATCACACCTCAGCAAAATCTATCTAAAAAAAATATTTTCTACTGTGTTTTGAGTTCCCACTTGCCTAGGTCTGGAGTTTGACAGCTGAGCCAGTCTATTCAATTGCCCATATTTCTCCCAAATGTTATGAAGCCATGGCCTTTGAATGGTAGAAACCTGAGGAGGTCACTTTTAATTTTCCTTTGAAGATTTCAGTAACCTATAGGTTCCATTGTTGTATTCTACCAAAATGGGCTAGATATAGAGGAAGGAACAGTTTAACTATTAAACTGATCATCAAGGTTAAAGGATTATAGTAAAGGAGACTGCCTGATGACCATTTCCCTTCACTGAATCTATGCAACATATTTCACCAGCCACAAAAACCCACAGTGGCAAAGATGTTGACGGCAAAGGGCTCTTCAAGTTATTTGTTTGAGAGCAATTTTGTTTTGCAAGTTCACCAAGTGAAACATAGAAATAGGTTTATAAAAAAGAAGGGCAATGTTTCTGACTGAAAGAATGAAACACACATAATTGGGGTGGGTATCGGAAAAGAAAGAGCAACATACTGGTGGATGCATACGGATAGTACAGGAGTAGGAAGGCATCCTTTTATATCTACAGTACAGAGTAGAAATTTCCCAAATGAGCAGACAAGAATCTGTGGAAAAGAGATTTTCACTGAGCAGCTGAGAAATGTGAAAGTAGAATGAATTATATTGTGAAAATAGAAAGGATTAAAGAAATGCTGTCTGTACCTTTAAGCAAAATTGTTGGAATGCTGCAATCCAGGTGTCAGGAATACAGACATTAACATAGAACAACTGCACCGTTTAAGGGCAATTGGTGAAGTATTAGCCTTAGATCGATAAGAGTTAGTAAGGAAGTAGGCTATGCATGCTGTGCCCCAGGTGAATTTTACTGTTTTGATTTCTTTGTCCCTTTGTCTAATTCCCGCTCTTTTATCTGTATAAATAAGATAGTTTGTGTCTTGCATGGTGCTCACATTATCTAGATGTTATTAGCAGAGCGCTGTGCTAATAAAAGAGTGGTCTGACAAACTGTGAGTCCTGAGTCTAACTTTGACAGAAGGTAAAGATCTAGTACCCATCAAAAACCTCCTGTTTGTTTTTTTATACATTAAAATACCTAAAGCATTTGCCCCAGAAATATTGGAAAAAGTAGAGTGCTGCAAGGTGCCTAAAGGTTCTGAACTGTAGCTCAAAATAAAAAGACCATCTCCTGGCTTAACTGGAAGGAAGGGAGGACTTTATTAAGAATGGAGGGGAGTATAGAGGAACCCTGGAAACCAGTAGACTGTATAATCTATAGAGACCATCTGTCTGCAATAGTTCAGTCCCATTCTTAGAAGAAACAGCAATGCTTGTCTTTTACAGGCAGTCCTCTTGGGATGACAAGCCTTCATTGTCACTTCTTGGACCTCATTTTAGGGGAAGACTGCTCCCAATACACAGAAAACCAGAAATAACAAATACCTGTTGGCCCTGGTGCAACAAATGAGCTGTCTCCATTACCAGGTATTTACAAATGGAATGTGTTTAGCATCTTGCGCAATTCACATTCCCTTTAAATCTGAAGCATCTTTATTGATTTTTTTCAGAGAAGCTTTATTCAGAACAAAAAGTGAACTTCCATGAATCTTTAAGACACTGAAAAATGTCCAGTGTCAAAGCCAAATAATTCTTCTGGGAACTAAAACAAAGTTACGCCTCCAATAAGAGAAACAAATGATATTACAATGAGTACTGCAGAAGTACTGTTCCTTTCATCCCTTTATTTTGTTCAGTTCAAGATTGGCTTTAGCCTTTTAAAAAGTTTCATCAAGGGGATATCTGAAGAACTATGGTACCAATCACTACAGAATCCTTTAAGTCTGTTACAAAAGCTTCATAATCTTTTTTCCAGTAACATTCTATTTGCTTATTGGCTAGATTTTTGGAAGCAGCTTCCCAGACTACAAAAACAAGTCTTTATTAACTGAGAAATGCAATCATCCTCTTCAGGGGGATTAGCTTAAACATCTTCTCTGTCTTCCCATGCTTTTTTCTGAAATTTGTGACAAACCCTGCTGAAACTACTCTTTTCAGAATAAGTCAACACACATCTCTAATGACTGCTGAATGGTATTCCCAAATCATCACTGCACTCATTTTAAATTCAATTCAAAGAGGATCAAAAAGATAAAGAAGAAACTTCAGCCTCTTCAAAGGAGAGAGAAGGAAAAATCTTCTTTGTTGAAGTCTCCAATTTAGCGTGCATGTATGACATGCACATTCTTAGCTATTTTTGTTGGCTCAGTGTGCTAAACTCTGGTTTTCTCCTAGAATAGTTGGAAAGCTTGGATGATTTGCAGTCTGTGACAAAAGACATCAAGGTATCAGCAATGGGAGAAACTAGCTTGAAAAAGATGATGGTGAAAGAACAGGAAGGAAGGAAGAGAGTGCTCCCTTGGCTAACTAGTTGAAATTGCAGACTGAATGCCCCAGTTTAGGGGAAGAGAATCAGACTCAGAATTTAAATGGAAAAGGGAGAATAGCCTGCATATATTAAAAGACAGACAAAAGGAATCAGGGGATAACTGCTGCTGAGGGGAGATTACTAATTTTCTAACTTTGTTGGCTTTTTTGCTTTTTCTTCCTCCATAGTGATGATGAGCTATTGTAACACAGACAGATCCCAGTCGACAGCATCAAACCTGGGACCTCGAGCTAAATCTGGGGTGGGCAAACTATGGCCTGGGGGCCACATCCGGCCCTTCTGACGTTTTAATCTGGCCCTCGAGCTCCTGCCTGGAAGCGGGGTCCGGGGCTTGTCCCGCTCCAGCCAGGGGCTTGCCCCGCTTCACATGTGCTGTGGCTCCGCATAGCTCCCGAAAGCAGCAGCATGTCCCCCCTCCGGCTCCTATGCACAGCCAAGGGGCTCCACAGCTCCCATTGGTCAGGAACCACGGCCAATGGGAGCTGCAGGATTGGCGCCTGTGGACAGGGCAGCGTGCCGACCTGAATGGCTGTGCCTCTGCATAGGAGCCAGAGGTGGGACATGCCGCTGCTTCCAAAAGTTGCTTGAGGTAAGCACTGCCTGGGGCCTGTACCCCATACCCTCTCCCACACCCCAATCCCCTGCCCTGATCCCCCTCCCACCCTCCAAACCTCTTTGTCCCAGCCCAGAGCACCCACTTGGACTCCCAACCCCTCATCCCCAGCCCCATCCCAGAGCCTGTACCCCCAGCCAGAGCCTTCACCCCCCTCCACATCCCAACCCCCTGCCCCAGCCCGGAGCCCCCTCCCTCACCCTGAACTCCTCATTTCTGGCCCCACCCCAGAGCCCACACCCCCAGCCAGAGCCCTCAGCCGCTCCCACACCCCAACCCCCAAATTCATGTGTATTCATGACCCACCATACAATTTCCATACCCAGATGTGTCCCTTGGGCCAAAAAGTTTGCCCACCTCTGAGCTAAATGCATGAGCCTCTACTGCATGAGTCAAAAGTCACATGGCCCTTAGCTAAGGCTATGCCAGACTCACCAATATCTAAGTCGTCTCGGTGCCACTAGAGGGGACAGAGCACCACACCCAGGAGGTGTGGGGGTTACACTATGGAAGTGGGGACTATATAGGGCAAGTAGTTCAGATCTAGCTGAGAGGTGCATTATCACCAAAGCAGACAGTTTAGAGTAGGCCACTCAATGCCCCATAACTTCCATGCCCTATATTGGCCAAGACTCTCCAAAATGGATCTTGGAGGCAGCAGAGAAGAGCAGAAAAGCCAAAACACGATAAGAATAGAAGGAAAACAAGAACATTTACAGGAGAGTAAGGAGGAATATTGAGGAAAGCTACCCTGTAGCTATAGACAGAAACAGTTGACTGAGACCAATATAGCTGGATCATGCTTACGAGATTTCAGTGCACACAGGGCTGTATTTCTATTTTTGGAAGATGAGCCATTCTCCAGGATCTGAATCTGCTTTTGGAGAATGACAGAGTGGTTGAACAAATTTTTTGGAGTGCAGGAGAGAGTATCCATCTCAAGCTGACAATGTTCAGTTATACTGCCACTGATTGAGTCAGTTAAGGTTTTTCCATTATTTTTTGGGATTTTCAATCTTTTTCTTTCCGAGGTCCCACCCAACAGACAAAAATACCAGAGCCCACCTGTGCCACAACAACTGTTCTTCTGCATATCCAGTAGATTAAAAGCCAGGGTTGATGTTTGAGGGTAACAAGCAGAACAATTGCCCAGGGCCCCACAAAACTAAGTTGCTTGGCCTTTGGCTCGAGCCTTGGGTGGCAGCTCTCTGGCTTCAGTTTTCTGCACTGGACCCCAGCGAGAGTGAGTCTAATGCTGGCCCTGCCGTCTGGTTTATTTTGGCAGACTCTCTGAAACCTACATGTACCTCCTCCTCCCCTCAGGGACCCCAGACCCCTGTTTGAGAATTGCTGATTTAGGTATCCATAAGGTTATGTTTTAGGTAGGATTTGGAAATACTGCTGTACCACAGTAACGTCACTCCAATTGGGGTCACTTGAACCTCTATTCAAGACCTGGATTCCAATAGCCTGCACATTTTAGGGAAAGCAATTTCACAATCATCACAGCCAAATAAAACCAGTAGGACAAGTTCTAAGTAGTCTTTCAGTTAATTGTATAACAATTTTATAGGGCTGTCGATTAATCACAGTTATCTCACGTGATTAACTCCAAAAAATTAATCGTGATTAATCGCAGTTTTAATTGTGCTGTTAAACAATAGCGTGCCAATTGAAATTTATTAAATATTTTGGATGTTTTTCTACATTTTCATATATATTGTATTCTGTGTTATTGAAATCAATGTGTATATTATTTTTTATTACAAATATTGGCATTGTAAAAATGATAAACAAAAGAAATTGTATTTTTCAATTCACTTCCAACAAGTACTGTAGTGGAACAAGTACTGTCATGGAAGTGCAACTTACAAATGTAGATTATTTTTGCTACATAAAACTGCACTCAAAAACAAAACAAAAAAGTAAAACTTCAGAGTCTACAAGTTCACTCAGTCCTACTTCTTGTTTAGCCAATCGTTAAGATAAACAAGTTTGTTTACATTTACAGGAGATAATACTGTCCTCTTCTTATTTACAATGTCACCAGAAAGTGAGAACAGGCATTTGCAGGGTACTTTTGAAGCTGACATTGCAAGGTATTTATTTGCCAGATACGCGAAACATTCGTATGCCCCTTCATGCTTTGGCCAACATTCCAGAGGACATGCTTCCATGCTGATGAGGCTCATTAAAAATATAATGTGTTAATTAAATTTGTGAGTGAACTCTGTGGGGGAGAACTGTATGTCCCCTGCTTTGTTTTACCCAGATTCTGCCATATATTCCATGTTACAGCAATCTGGGATGATGATCCAGCGCTCATCGTTCATTTTAAGAACACTTTCCCTGCAGACTTCACTAAACGTAAAGAAAGTACCAATGTAAGATTTCTAAAGAGAGCTACAGCACTCAACCCAAGGTTTACGATTCTTAAGTGCCTTCCAAACTGAGACGGACAAGGTGTTAAGCATACTTTTAGAAGTCTTAAAAGAGCAACACTCCGATGCAGAAACTACAGAACCTGAACCAACCAAAAAAGAAAATCAGCCTTCTGCTGGTGATATCTGACTCAGATAATGAAAATGAACATGTGTTGGTCTGCACTGCTTTGGATTGTTATCGAGCAGAACCCATCATCAGCATAGACGCATGTCCTCTGGAATGGAGGCTGAAGCATGAAAGGACCTACGAATCTTTAGCACATCTGGCATGCAAATATTTTGCAACACTGGCTACAACATGAAAAAAGTTGATGATGAAAAAAGTAGTTACTAATGTGTACAAATACGGTGAGCTTAAAGTTTGGGAATACAGAATGACCACCAACTAATGAGAAAGTAGCTATGTGTATTATAATAGGGATACAAGTATCCAGATAGTAAGATTCAGAGTACACTAAAAGTAAAACAGGGCAACTTCTATTCTAAGGACTTAGTTCATTTGACAAGTTAGCAGTTAAATACTATAAAATACAGGCAAGGGAGTTATGTTCATCATAGTAAGTCAGTTTCAGGTGCTCTACAACATGCAAATGAATTCTAAATATGTACAAAATTAAAATTAAGAATACAATATTGAATGTTCTTATAGATCTAATTTTATTCCAGTTCTGGCCTTTCAAAAGAAAAATAATAAATATATCATAGGAAGTTAGATATTGCCTTCAAGTTCATTGTACAGTATTCAAATGGCAGTGATGAGTCACGTTTTGTCTTCCAAACCTGCATTTTGGTGCATCATCACACCACTTCTATCCTCTTGAGAAATTATGGGTTTGATAATCTGCTATTACAATTCCATATTTTTCCATAAAATTCCAGAAACCAGTAAGAAAACCAGAAACTAAATCCCCATTAGAATAGAATCTATGGTACCTCAATCTTCTAGCAGACTTAGCTATTATCATTAGGACTATATTTTATCATAAATTTAATGTCAATTTACATTTCTAGTCCCTTTCATCCAAGCATCTCAGAGCACTTTAAAAAGCTGGATACATATTATCATTCCCATTTTAGAGAATAAGCTATTCATTTTTATGCTTTTGAAACAGTAAACTTCACTTTGCTAATTGAAAAGAAGAGGCACTAAGTGTCACATTACAATTAAATCACAAAAATAAAGTAAAATTCACTAATGCTAAGGGACAAAAATCCCCAAAATGAGAAAATTCATATTACAGAAACTCAGACCTGAATTTACTTTCTTGTACCTAAGTAGAGGAACACAAACTATATTCAATAAGATAACCGGCACTTTGGAGAACCCTGCAATGCATGCTGCAAAAAAGTATGAGAGTACAGAGTTTCAGTCCTAAAAATAAAATAAGGAAAAACATTCCAATATATGAGAAACAGAATTGGAAAACAAATCGGTCATTTTCAACAAGCTTTTAAAAATAAGCATCTTTTTTCCACTTGAGAGCTCTCTGAAGTATTTGCTCTGTGCTTTCTCAGTCTTAGAAACCTGAGCCTTTGGAAGCAGACACCAGTATCACAGTATATTACAAATTCATAATTCCAAAAGATAGAGGTTGCTTACCTATAACTGGAGGATCTTCAAGATGCGGGATCCCTATCTGTATTCCAAAAGTGGGATATGCACGCTCACCATGCACCTGAGTCTGGAATTAGTTGTAAGCAGTGTCCATTGGCTCACACATGCACCGTAGCTCTTCTCAAGCTGCCAACCAAGTGCATAAAGAGTGGTGCAAGCCAATGCCTCTCCAGATTCCCCATTCTTACCACAGTGTAATCAATCCACAGCAGAGGGAATTGGGGGGGGGGGGCGTAGTGGATTGATTACACTGATAGATAGGGATCACACATCTCGAAGAACCTCCAGTTACAGGTAAGTAACTTCCATTTCTTCTTCAAGTGATGGTCTCTATGTGAATACTACATGTGGGAGATTAACAGATAAGTGGTGGGTGCGAGGACGCAGAAGTAATTGACTGTAGTACTGCTGTCCCCATAATCATAATGCAGCTGATGACTATACCAAGGTGTAATGTCTTGTGAAGGTATGCAAAGAGCTCCAAGTAGCTGCCCTACATATCTCTGGTATGGGTATGTCCCTCAGAGGGCTGGTCCACACTGGGGGGGGGGGGGGAAATCGATCTTAGATACGCAACTTCAGCTACGTGAATAACGTAGCTGAAGTCGAATATCTAAGATTGGATTACTCACCCGTCAACACCGCGCGGGATCAATGTTCGCGGTTCTCCCTGTCGATTCCGGAACTCCGTTGGGGTTGATGGAGTTCCGGAATCGATATAAGCGCGCTCGGGGATCGATATATCGCGTCTAGATTAGACGCGATATATCGATCCCCGAGCAATCGATTTTAACCCGCCAATACGGCGGGTAGTCTGGATGTGGCCAGAGATGCAGCTAAAGTAGCTTGCCCCTTGGGGAAGGGAGCCTTTACTCCATGTAGGAGCGGGGAGAGACAAATGTGCCGATATAGGTACCTCGATTGCTCTGCTATGGAAACAAATAATTTAGGTGTCTTTCTACCATCCTTTGTTCTTTACAGATAAAAGACCAAAGCCCTCCAGACATTCAGAGAACGTGGTCTTCTCTCCTCTTCTGAGGCATGTGGTTTAGGAAAAGATACAGGTAAGTGGATGACCTGATTTGTACAAAACTTGGAAACTACTCTGGGTATGAATCTGCAGTAGGAGCATAGCAAGAGCTTTTCTTTATAGAAGACAGAATATGGTGGGTCAACCAGAAGCACTCCCAGCTCTCTGGTTCTTCTGGCCGACATTACAGCTACCTTCATGGACATTGAGCATATGGCCAGCTGCTCAAAGGGAGACTTAGTGAGAGACTAAAGAACAAAATTGAGGTCACACTGAGGTGTGGACTTCATTATTGGTGGAAAGGATCTGCGAATCCCCTTCAAAAATCTAACTGTGACAGGGTTTGTGAGAGATACGGTTATCCACTGGAGGATGGAAAGCACAAACAGCTGCTAGATGCCCCTGCAGGGAACTGAACGCAAGACCCGAAGACCTAAAGGCAAGTAAGATACTCTAAGATATCAGGATTCCAGTGGAGCTGGAGACAAACTGCATTGATGAGCCCAAGTAGAGCCCAATTCCATTTAGCTGAGTAACAGCTTCTTTTAGAGTCTTTTCTACTTTGGTCAAGAATGAATTGCAACCCTCTTGGAACATGAGCTTTCTGTCTTTTATGCCATTCAAATACCAGGCTCTGAGTTGCAGTGGCCCTGGATTGGGTGGATGACCTTGCTCCTGTGTTAGGTTTGAAGGGTGGGATGTTCATGGGAGGTTATAAAGAAAGCTTGAACAGACCCATGAACCAGAATTGTCTCAACCAGTTGGGTGTGATGAGGATGACTTGAGCTCAGTCTTGGTGGATCTTCTGTAAAACCTATGGTATCAAAAGAACTGGAAGGAAAGCATACCCCAGGCACCCTTCCACACCATCAGGAGGGCATCTCTCAACAAGTCTTTGCTGAGGGTTGCTCTAAAGCAGCGGTTCTCACACTGTGGGTCGGGACCCCAAAATGGGTTCCGACTCTTTGAATGGGGTCATCAGGGCTGGTTAGACTTGCTGTTGCCCAGGACTGAAGCCGAAGCGCCACTACCCAGGGCTGAAGCCAAAACCAGAGGGGTTCAGCCCTGGGCAGCAGGACTCAAGTTGCAGGCACCCGACTGGGGCTGAAGCCCTTGAGCTTCAGCATTGGCTCCCCTGCCTGGAGCAGTGGGGCTTGGGCTTTCCCCCCACCCCAACCCGGGGAAGTGGGGCTTAGGTGGGCTCAGGCTTTGGTCCCCCCTCCAGGGATCGTGAAGTAATTTTTGTTGTCAGAAGGGGGTGGTGGTGCAATGAAGTTTGAGAACCCTTGCTCTAAAGAAGTACCAGGGAAGCTTCCTGCTCACCTGTGAGTGGGGCTCATCAGGGAGGAGTTCTGAGTGCGGTAGGGAGGGCGAGACTCAGCAGGAGGGTCTGGGTTTGAGGGGCTCTGGATACACAGGGGTTGGGCAGATAGGGGTGCAGCTCCCTGTAAATGGATCCCTCCCTGTACAGCTCAGGAGTGATGGGTGCAGGAAGTGGGTGGAGAGGGGAAGTTTTCAGAAATTCCTGCAGCCAGGGGAGAAATCTGGGGGTAGGTCTGACCCAGCCCTAGATGCTGAGCAAGGGAAGAGGAAATCCTGTCATTCCCAGCCCAACCAGGATAAGCAGCTGAGCATGGCGCATGGTAGGAGCCACCAGCCGGGTCTTCTCCAGTCCTACCTTCTCCCCACAGTGATTTACGCAGAAAGTCATTTTTCTGCGGGAAAGCAAAGAAATCTGTGGGGAACAAATTCTGCGCACACGCAGAATTCCCGCAGAAGTAGTCAAAATGTGGATTTTTCATGATTGACATAGATACCTTGGAAAAGTAAAAGGTAGAGCATAATATGGGTCATGATGTGGACCTCCTTATAGGAGTTTCCTGTGAGAAGCCAGTCAATGAGATATGGGAAAACTGTAAATCCTCTTCTTGTCCCAGCAGCCACCACTGAAAAAACCCTGGGTGCTGTGAACAGACCAAAGGGGAGGACTCTGAATTGGTAATAGTTTTGCTGTAAGAGGAACCTGTGGACTGTGGGCTGAATGAATATCTATATGAAAATATGCATCTTTCATGTTGAGAGCCACAAACCACGTGCCATTCTCTAACAAGAGAATTACTGATGCCAAGGGTTTCATGTTGAATTTTATTTTTTTGATAAGCTGGCTTAACTGACATAGATCAGGAAGTATGGAGCATAGACTCCCTTTCCAGGATGTTGAGGTGGAACCTTTTCTATGGCTCCCCTGAGGAGCAGGGAGTTCACATCTCCTGTCATAAAATCTCCTCATAAAAGTGGTCTCTGAAGAGCCATCGGGAAAGGGGTTTGGAGAAGGAATAGTCAGAAACTTGTTTAGACAGCCCCCATGGGTATTCTCTAATACCCATTTGTCTGTAGCTACGGCCCTCCAGCTTTTGTCAAATTGGGCAAAGCAGCCTCCAAACATACGAATAGGAGAACGAAGAAACAGCAATAAAGGGATGTGGATGAAACACACTCCTCGCCAGGGGTTAGAATACGACATGGTGGTGGATGTTGCAGACAGTGAGTTCCTGCATCTATATACCCTCAGTCTCTTGCAGTGTGGCTCCTGAGAACATTGATAAAAGGGCTGAAGAGGTGAGTCTTGCCCTATATCCCTATTTCTGATGCTTCCTCCTGGGGACGGGTATAAACATCCAGATGGTGAAAAATTGTTCTTGAGCCTTTGAGAAAGTGGAGAGATTTCATCCATTTTCTCATGGAACAGGTTAACAGTGTCAAAGGGCAGATCTTTGATGGAACTCTGCCTCTCTCTAGGGAAACCTGAGGATTGTTGTCATTGTTGATCCCTCGAAGTCTAGGATATCATCTTTCACAGGTTTTATTTTTTATGGGACACAGACCCATTGGTAGATGTTGCAGGTGGTGTTGGAAGTCAGAGTTGGGCTATGATTGCTGGGTGACAGTTGTCTGTCCTTTATTTTATGCGCTTTTCTGCTACCAGGGCAAGACGATTTTCCTCAAATGTGGACGGTCCTTCTTTGACAAGTCTTCGACAGTTATCCCTATCCTGGGTTAATGTCTCCCAGTGTGTGGTACTGATGCCATATCTCTTGATGTTTATCTTGAGGATGTCTTTAAAGTGTTTCTTTTGGCGTCTCCCTTTCCTTTCTCCTTTGGTGAGTTGGGCATACAGCAATTGTTTTGCTTGGTGTACATCAGGCATGCACACACAGTGCCTGCTCCACCTCAGCTGGTGCCCGATAATTAGGGGCTTAACACAAAAGATGTTGACCTCTCTGAGGACACTGACATTATTGCGGTGATCCTCCCACTTTATGTTGAGGAACTTCCTAATAAAGTGCTGGAGCTGGTGTTCCAGGTTTTTCAGGTGTTTTCTATAGGTCATCCAAGTCTCACAGCCATAGAGGAGAGTTGAGATTACCACTGCTTTATAAACTAAAAGTCTAATGTGTGTTCTGATGTCGTGATTGTTGAACACCTGGTGAGACAGTTTGCCAAAGGCAAGGATAGCACAGTGGATTCTGTGCTGAATCTCAAGGTTTATGTCGGCTTTCTGTGAGAGATGGCTGCCAAGGTAGGCAAAGTATTCTACATTTTCCACTTCTTCTCTGTCAATGTAGATCTTCCTTGCTGCGTCTGGTGGAGAACTTTTGTTTTGCCAATGTTCAGAGTTAGCCGTAGGCTTTTGTAAGCTTCAGAGAAGCAATTAAGGACTGTTTGCAGATCCACCTTTGAGTGTGAAAGTACAGCACAATCATCTTTGTACAGGAGTTCGGTAACTGTTGATGATATTACTTTAGTTCTGGCATGGAGACGAAAAAGGTTGAAGAGGTTGCCGTCAGTCTGATACTGGACACCAGTACCATGTGGTAAACGGTCTTGGTTAACGTTTTCATAGCTGCTAGGAAAATGGAGAAAAGGGTGGGTGCCAGTACAAAACCTTGTTTTACACCAGTTCAGATGAGAAAGGGCTCACAGTTAGGATCACTGCACAGGATGGATACAGTCATCTGTTCATGGAGGAGTCTTAAAATTGTGATAAATTTTCTTGGGCAGCGAAACTTTGACATGATTTTCCACACAGCTTCACTGTTGACAGAGTCAAAGGCTTTGGTCAGATCAATAAAGACCATAATTAACTCCTGGTGTTGCTCTTGACATCTTTCCTGGATCTGCCTAGCTGAGAAAATCATGTCGATGATGCCTTGTGATGGTCTGAAGCCACATTGGGACTCTGGAAGTACTTCCTCTGCAAGAGGGAACAGGTGATTCAGTAAAACTCTAGCAAGAATTTTCCCTGCGATGGAGAGAAGGGAAATGCCTCGATAGTTGCCACAGTCAGCCCTATTTCCCTTTGTGAAAATGGTAACGTTAGTGCTATGTAAATCAGCAGGGATTTCTTCAGTGCGCCAGATTTTGAGGAGCAGCACAGTAGGGTAGCTGCCCCACCCCTTAGAGTGTGGGCTGCAGCAGACCAGTGCGCCTGCGCAAATGGGCAGCCAATAAGAGAAGGGCTTATTGGGAGCCAATTGGGGCCCAGATCGGAGGCAGCCGATCAGGGCTAGGCTCAGCCCTATAAAAAGGCTGCTCAGAGAGGGAGCAGGCAGTCTGTCCCAGGCCTTCGAAAAAGGAAGGTCTGTCTCCAGAGCTGGGAGACTAGCTTCTGGGACAGTGCAGTGCTGGGCAGGCCCGGGGGGAGCAGAAGCGAACTCCAGCCCAGTGTCTGCCAGGCTGCAGGCTCTGAAGGGAAGGGTCTAACTGGTGCGAGGGGTCGAAGGGGAGGTGGTCCAGGGACATGGACAGACTGAGGAAGAGAAGGAGGGCAGGATGGCTGCCAATAGAGGATCCCGGGGTTGGGACGCAGAGTAGTGGGCGGGCTTGGGTCCCTCCCCTTGTCTTACACCCAGCTGATGGTAATGGCCGTCTAGGGCTGCACCAACCCCCTGCCAAGAGGGGTGTGACTTTGGATATGCAGTTCCCCACATTGGCTGGGGCTCAGAGAGACAGCTGATTGACACACACACCCCAGAAGGGGATGAGGATGGACTAAGGGGCATTGCCAGAGGGCAGTGGCTTGAAGAGGACACCGCAGGTTGGGGTCCATACACCAACCGAGGGTGAGCCAATGGACGGGACACCACCAGGAAGGGCACTCCACTGGACTGAGCTAATTTCTGGAGGTGCTGTGGTGGTGAATCCCAACACTGTTACAAGCAGCAAATGAAGCTTGTTAGTCAGTGTTTCCCCCCACGCTTTCAGTACTTCAGATGGTATGCCATCAGGATCTGGTGCTTTATTGTTCTTTATTTGCTTAATTGCTTTGAGGACCTCCTCAGGTGTTGAGTGGTTTGGGAAGAGTTTCCAGATTGGGTGCTGAGGGATGGAGTCAATGGTGTCATCAATCACAGTCGATTCTCGATTTAGAAGCTTTTGGTAGTGTTCCTTCCAGCACTCTTTAATGGATTCATTATCTTTAAGAAGAGTACTAACATTTTTGGATCTCAACGGTGTGAGGCCACATGAGGTTGGTTCATACAGGGTCTTTGTCTCACAAAAGAAGCTCCACATATGTCTGTCAGAGAACGCTTGGATGTCTTTTGCTTTGTCCTCCCACCATTTTTATTTTATTTTTATTTTTTTTTAATTTATTTCTCAGATCCTCCTTTTGATGGAAAGAGTTCTGCTTCTGACAGGACGATGCATGGTTCTACCAGTCACAGAAAGCTTTTCACTTTGGGTTAAAAAGGGCTGTGATCAAAACATTCTCATTGTCAAACCAGTTCTGATGGTGGTGGGTAGCAAGGCTGATGGATTCCTCACAAGCCTCATGGATGGTAACCACGGTTCTGTCCTCATGACAATGGTCATAGCCATCCCCCTGGATGTGGTATTTGCCACATTCACCACAGCTTAGAGTGAAATTTTTGTCACCAATTTGCTCTCATCCACTAAGAAAGCAGGCTCTGTTCTCCTCAGAGAGCTTGTCCTTAAACTCTAGAAATCTAGCATAATCGATAAAATCAGGTTTGGCCAGGGGGGGCCTAATAATTAGAGATTCTGAACTGGAGAGAGATGGAACGGAATACCTTTCTTCTGAAAAGGTCGAGTCTCTTATGTCCCTTATCAGAAGAAGGAGCCTTTGGGTGCTGATGCCTGGACCACTTTGTGGCTGCCTACTTCCCCCTTCATCCCCCACAGGGAGTTTGGTGGACAGTGAGAGAAGAAGAACTCTCGCCCCTTGGATGGGACAAAGTAGTGCTTCTCAGCCTTCCCGGAGGTGGGAGCACAAGTAGTAAGGGGGTGCCAAACCATATTTGCTAGTTCCATGATGACCTCATTGATGGGGAGGGCCACTCTGCTGGGACCAGAGGGCAGCAGAATGTCTAGTAAGCTGTGCTGAGGCTCCTGAATTTCCTCCAGCAGGATTTATAGCTCTGCCACTACCCTGCGCATGAGCTCTTCGTATTGTTTAAAGTCATCCGGGGAGACGGAGAAGATGGGGTGACCACCTCACCCAATGACAATGACAAGATTACTTTTGGAACCATCAGATCTGACTTACCTTACTCCTCCTAATACTCTGACAGGGCCGGTTGCATATAGCTGTGTGATAGCAAGAAGGACTTATGCACAGATCCTAGGTATCTGGGGTAGGGCTCCTACGGTCCTAGTATCTCCAACAGACTGATCCATCAGCAGAGGGGAATCCCATGGAAAAGGGTATCACCTGTCCCTTGGCCGATCAGGTCTTGTGGAAGATCAGAACCCTGAACTTCTAGGGTTCTGTCTGGGGCCGCCTGTCCTCAGTGCCGCAGAGTCTCCTATAGAGCATCCGACTCATTGAAAAAGAAGGCCAGATCCCTGATCATGAGTGGCTCTGACAGTAATGATGGTTGTGCTTCAAAACTAGCAGGGAGAATAACTCCACCTCCTTGTGACAGACTCCTCCTCCGTTGTAACATCCCTCTTCTGGGGAGACATATTTCTCCATCCACCCTGAAGAATGAAGAGAGTCCATGGACAGCGCTGGAGCCTCTCTGGTTACTGTGGCTGTCAGCTCACTCTGCTGCCATATCGCTATTGGTACTCCCTGGGTTCCCGCAGTGAATGGAGGCACCAGGAACTGTCTATTTTGCACCTTCACCACCATCAGATCCATGACCTCACATGCCTCCTTCTCTTGTTGAGATTTAGTCAGGCCTAAGACTTCAGTGTCCATGCATGCTGGCTCTCCCAACTTTGATGGGGTAAGGAAGCGATCCCTTCTTTTCAGGATAGTTTTAGACATAGATGACTTGCCTTTCCATCTAAGAGAGTGCCCCTTTCTCTAGTGTGAAGACCTAGCCTCCGTTCCCTAGCTGGTGGTCGGACAAATGCTACTTGCTTGTTGAGACTGATGTACAGAGTGGGTCCCCAGCCCAAATCTGACCAAGGCTTCATTGCCTTCTCCATGAGGCGTTTTGAGTCTCGACCCTCATGAGTTCTAAGGGGAAAGGAGTGAGATGCTGGACTTGGCAGAGATGTGAACCTCACCTAGGCAGTAGAGGAAGTGTTGATGTTTGTCGTTCACAGAAAAGGAGCTAGAGAAGGAAACAGTTTTTGAACCCTGGGCAAAATCCCAGACTTCTCGGGGAAGGGGGGTTGGGAACGCTATCTAGCTATGCTGCACTCTTCTATTAAAACTAAAAAACTAACTACATATGATTCTTATAGGAGTGACACAATAAAAAGGAGCTCAGAACGCCAAAAATTCTGATGCAAACTATGTGGTGGTAAGAAGGAACTGGAAAGGCTTTGGCCCACATCGCCCTTTATGACCTTGGTTGGGAGCGTAAGGAGAGCTACTGCACGTGTGCAAGCCAATGGACAATGCCTACAAGAAATTCCGGACACAGGCGCATGATGCACATGCATATCCCACATACGGATACACACAGGGATCATCACTCAAAGAAGAATCAAGATACCAAAAAAAGAAAATCCTCAATTTTTAAGCGAGTTGTATTACTTTTTTGGTCTGGTACCTGATTTTTTTTTACTTCTCAGGGGGAATTTCCCCTTTGTGTAGGACTATTTCAGAAAAAGGTCATCCTGAAATGCACAATCTGGGAAATGTCCTCTTCTTTTTACTTCTGGTTGATAGGCAGGATACTTCAATATCATCCCTTTCCTAGGCACTGATCTCAGTTCCCTCTTCTATGCCCTACACCCTGCAGCCCTCTCTAATAAGCACTAACCCCAATCTTACTGTACTTTCTCTAGACACTGCCCCATCTAGCTCCCACCTGTAGACACAGTCTCCCGCCGCCGTAACTGGCTGCTGGCCCTGCCATTTCCCTGGATGCTGCCCTGTTCTAGGAGAGTGAAGTCAAGCTGGGGCTGACTCCCAGAAGGTTGAAGAGGAAGACACTCCTGGGATACTTTCAACACCCCCACCCCTTCACCTCCTTAGGGCTGAACAAAGGAACAGGATGGGAAAGAGCTATCCCCCAAGCTAGCACCCTCAGCACTTTCTCAGCTCTATTGGCTGCTCTTCCCATCCTTAACCCAGGTAGCACATGCAGGAAAGCAGACAAGTCCTGCTTCAGTTACTCCATTTTAATTCACATCATTATTTCAAGACTGAGACTTAAGACAGTTTCTATAATGAACTTTAGAAGTGTAAGACAAAACTATTCTTATATGCAAATAGTTACTCTGTTATAAACCATTCAATTTTAATTACACCTCTACCTCGATATAACGCTGTCCTTGGGAGCCAAAAAATCTTACTGCGTTATAGGTGAAACCATGTTATATTGAACCTGCTTTGATCCACCGGCGTGCGCAGCCCCCTCCTCCGGAGCACTGCTTTACCACATTATATCCAAATTCGTGTTATATCGGGTGGCATTATATCGAGGTAGCGGTGTATAACAAAAAATGACAGGTGCTAGAATGTTCTGCTAGATGCATACTGAATGAGGGACAACAAAAAGTACTGCAATACAAATACAGACTTTACATAATATTGTTTAAAAAGGAACATACAAAGGTCATTGCCACCCACTAAATCTATTTTTTCTACAGATTTAACTGAGGTACACAAAACATAAGCCCATGCAAACCTGTAAGATTCTTATCCTGTTAAATATTTTTTCTTAATTCCAAAACTAATGAGGAAACACTGCCTTTGGTATCTTAATATATTTTGTGACAGTCACCATGGTTTCCTTACAGATCTTTACAGCACTTTGCACAATGGAGTCTCAATCCCAAATACAATATTTGGGTGGAATAACTTTTTTGCAGCAGCTGGTAAATGGCAAAATAAGTTGACTAAAATACTGACAGCAGAAAAAAGGATAAACTGAAAAGTTTTTAAATACTGTATTTATAAATTATGTTACAGTTCACCACAACCATTGTAAAGCAAATAGTCACAAATATAGATCAGTGCTGCAATACAGAAGTTGCCATGCTTACCTAGCATACGAATGTACAATGCAGTTTGATCAGAGCTGTCATAGGAAATTGCTCCACGTCTCTGCAAGAAATAAAGACAAACAATCTATTTTATGGATGATAATTAGTCTGACCCTTAAGTTGCACCTCTTGTGAAGAGCCATGGTCAACTTAATCTTTTAAAATTGACTAATTAAAAAAATATTCAGTTTTTGACAGTGCATCTGTCAACAGTGCATCCTAATTTTATCCTGGCAAGAGCAGAGAAGAGCCAAGAGAAGGAGAGAACTAATAACAGAGAAGCCAGGAGAGGAGAACTGCTAGCACGGGGTTTATGACAGTGGTCCCCAAACTTTTCACATCACGCCCCCTTGTCCCATTTGCGCCTCCCCCCCATGAGCCACTGCTGGAATCACGAGCAGAGTCGCACCCAAGCTAGCAGCCAGGGCCATGGCTGCGTGCAGAGCCACTGTCACATGCAGGGCGGAGCAGAGTTGGGGAAAGCGGGAAGCAGCGTGGGCCGAGGGATGTGCTGGCCACCGCTTCCTGCAGCCTCCATGACCTAGAACGGCAAACCGCAGCCACTGGGAGCTGCGATCAGCTGAACCTGCAGATACTGCAGATAAACTGTCCCAGCCCACCAGCGGATTTCCCTGATGGACTGCATGCCAAAGGTTGCCAATCCCTGCTGTATGCAGTACCTATCTGTCAGATGCAGACTGATACTAACAATAAATAGAATAGAATATGGTTTCCCTTGTCCATAATGCTTACAATCTTCCTTTACTGTCAATGAAACTGAAGCCTCAGGCTGCTCCCTCCCTTTCACTTTTGCAGATGAGAGTGAGGCTAACTGTCCTCAGGGAACATGACGTCTCCTTACCATGTGAGGGCCGGCAGCAACCATAAGATGTGGAAGTGACTGACATGAGATGACAAGCAGTACAATCAAGGTAGCACAGTGCTAGGAAATGGGTTAGGAAACTGAGGCACAAAAGACAGAGGCATGGGGCTGAGGATATAGACCTGACCTGACTTTGTGTATGGCCCTTTATCAGAGAGAGGGAGGGTACTAGGGAAGCAGGAGGCAAGGAAGGGGGAAAACTGGGAACTGGTACTGCTGTGCCCCAGGCAGAGAAGAAATCTGCCTCCCACTGTTCTGGAAGTATAGCTGCCGAGTCAAAATAGTAAAAGGAAATATATGGGAGTTCCCTTATCTCAGCAGAGAGAAGAGGGTAAGTGGAGTCTCCATCTGAATAGCCAGGGAGAGCTGTTAATATCAGGATGAAAAGTCAACCCTAAATGATCATATACACATTGCCAAAGGAATGAAGGGGAGTTAAAAAGTCAAAAGATAGACTAAAAACATGGATTTAATTTTTTATTTTTTTTAAAAACTCATGATTTTTCGGGCCAATCTCAATTTTTGAAGGTTTGACTTAGGGTGTTTTGCTCTCTTGAGGGGCTCTGACTCACAATTTTTGATCTCTTGAGCCTGCCAATACTGCTAGTTTATCTTCTTAGGGAGGTGTAAAAAAGGAACAGGATGGCAGCTCCCCATACCCTAGGGGACTGGAGGCAGTAAGACAAGTTTCCTCCTAACTTAGAACAGTGAGGCCTACACCTACACACCCACACATTTAAGGTTCAATTTTGACAGATTACACAAACTGGAGGTAGGCAATTCTTCCCCTGGAAGTATAAAAATATCAGAAAGCATGCAAAACACTTGAAATACTCAAGATTTGTTTTTAAGTCACTTGTAATGTTTAAGATTGGCAATACCCTCTCCTCCAAGTCATTCCTTTAGAAGTACTTCTGCCAAAAGGAATATAAAACACTAGCTCCTCACCCTATAGATATCTTAACTATGTAAACTGAAGACAGTCCTAAAGCAAGACCCATGCATTAGTTCTGCCATTCAATCAATGCTTTCCTCTACATCCCATCCAACATTTGTACATTACAATCCAATGAGAAAAACTCTTCAAGCAGGGTCTTTGTCTTCTTACCTGCTCCAACGCCAACATTGTTGGAACTATGCAAACATATAGCAAACCAACATTTACGGAGGCAGTAACAGCAGTTCTTACTATGTGTGGATGGTGTATGTGTAAATCTGTACTTAACTACCACAATAGGAACCTTAAAAAAAATAATCAAAGGAATAATCTGTTACATTGGAAAAGGTAAAAAATTCTCTCTTCTAACTAAAAGTCTTATTTATTGCAAATATAGGAAGACCAAAGGTCTAATAACACTGGTCTACAATTTTTGAGAAGTCATCTGCTTCAGAGATAAAATGTGCTATTTATTAAGTATTTTGATGTGCTGAATTCAAATATGACAATTAAAACAACTGATTGGCTACTGTTTCTAAGAAATTTAAGATTTTACATTTTATGTCTATGTATATTGTGTAGATAGTAGAGTTTTAATCATAAATTGTAAACCTAGGTCTTTTCATGTGTTTATGGTTGCTTTACATGATAATATTTCACCTGTCCTGTTTATGTAACACTTTAAAAATCAGCAAAAGGGTTATATAAATAAAATTTATTATGAAACAAAAGGCAAAAAACTATTATGTACATAGTTTAGTCCTATTCAGTGTCTACTCGGCGCTTCTTGGCTTGTCTCTTGGATTCATTAAATGGAGCATCTCTTGTCACTATCCAGCAATAGTCTGCAAGCATTGATGGGCTCCATTTGCCCTGACAGCCTGCCAGGAGATTCCACTGCTGTTGTCTGAAGCCCAACAGCTCTGCCTTACTCTTCGGTAGTTCCAAATCCCTGACAAAGTCATTCAGTTCACCTTGTGTTATGAGGTGTGGGTCAGAGGAGGAGGATGGGAGAAAATGTGGGTCCTGTGACATTGATGGTTCAGGACCAGAAGTTTCATCCTCTTCCTCGTCTGACTCAAGTGAGAATGATTCTGGTGCATCAGGAACCGGCAGTCCTTCTCCGTGGGGTACTGGGCATATAGCTGATGGAATGTTTGGATAATGCACAGTCCACTTTTTCTTCTTTGACACACCTTTCCCAACTGGAGGCACCATGCAGAAGTAACAATTGCTGGTATGATCTGTTGTCTCTCTCCAAATCATTGGCACTACAAAAGGCATAGATTTCCTTTTCCTGTTCAACCACTGGCCAAGATTTGTTGCACAAGTGTTGCAGCATATGTGTGGGGCCCACCTCTTGTCCTGATCTCCAATTTTGCAGCCAAAAGAAAGGTTATAGGCTCTCTCAACCATAGTGGTTATACTGTGCTTTTGTGATGCAAAAGTCACTTCACCACAAACATAGCAGAAGTTATCTGCACTGTTCACACAAGTATGAGGCATTTCTGCTCACTTTGGCTAAACAGAAATGTGTCCCTTTGCAAAATCAAACACTGACAAATAAGAGAGCAGGACACTGTATGATTTCTAGAGCTGATATAGGGCAATTTGTTCAGCAGAGTGATGTAAGCTTCGTTATGATTGCATCATCCATGACTTCTAGGAATAACATGATGCAATTCATATCATGTATGATGCAATACCATCTTCAGATTGCATCATTCATTGTTTTGCCTCAAAAGCAAGTACTGTCCAAACCCAGTCATAGATTTATTCATAGATCCAGTCAAAGATGTATTTTAGTCATTTCTGGTTTAAATTGAGATCCCTTCCCTTTATAATTCACTTATCCTCTGCCATTCCCAAGTCAAGGGTCTTATATACTGACCCAACAGTATATCTTGAAAACTAGAGCCAATCAACAATTTTAAGCATCATTTTTGTTCTCAGTGACCCAGAATTAGTAAAGTTGGACTACATTTATTTCAGAAGCATTTTGACTGTAGAGCAGTGTAATTGCCGGGAACAACTCTGGAGCCCTTTTTAAAAATTGGCATCATTAGCTATCTTCCAGTCATTTGGCTGAGAAGCTGATTTAAATGATAGGTTACAGAATACAGTTAGTAGTTCTGCAATTTCACATTTGAGTTCCTTCAGAACTTTTGGGTGAATACCATCTGGTCCTGGTGACTTATTACTGTTTAGTTTATCAATTTGTTCCAAAACCTCCTCTAATGACACATCAAGCTGGGACAGTTTCTCAGATTTGTCAACTAAAAGGAATGGCACAGGTCTGGGAATCTCCCTCATATCCTCAACCATGAAGACTGATGCAAAGAATTCATTTAATTTCTCCGCAATAGCCTTGACATTCTTGAGTGCTCCTTTAATAACTCATTTGTCCAGTGGCCCCACTGTTTGTTTAGCAGGCTTTGAAAGTGCAGGGGCCTAAATTCTGGTAAGAATGGTGGTTTATGCTCTCTTTTGAAAAATAAAATTTATAGCCCTACTATTACAAAAATGTGAATAAAATGCAAACAAATGCATTGTTCTTCTGAATAAGCAGACAAGCAGTTCTCATGCCTTTACTGTTCACAGCTTCCAAACAGTCGATTGTACTGCATTAGCCTTACACTGCCATTTGTGAAAACTATTAGCAACAGCTGTGATCAGGCACTGTATTTATTGGTTTGGAGAAGAGAATAGACCTTCCTCCTCCTCCAGCAGCCAAGTAGCTCTGGGGAGTAGACATATCCCTGCCCCTACCAGTGTAGCAATCGGGGTTTGGAAGAGGGGGAGGAAGAAATAAAGATTCTTTTTGATAGTAGTCAACATAGTTAAACTTTTAATTTTTCAAGTATCTACTAGCCTGAGTCTGATGGAGCCCAAAGCAGGGTCCAGGAAAGTCCCAGGACTTGTAGGTTAGTGATGCACCTAGGTTTCTCACCAGGGCATTACTTCTGGAATTCACTAATGAAATAACTCCTCCTTGTGTTTTATATCTTTCCATGGTTAGGAAGGTGACTAGTAAGTTTGTCAAACTACCCTCCTTTCGTCTATCATGTTTTAAAAATCAATTAGATATTGTCTCACTGACTGATATATTTCTTTAATGAAGCATCAAACACCCTTAACCACAGAAGTGTTGGGCAGTAATTCTGTTTAAGTCTTCCCTCCCAGAAATATTAAAATGTTTTCTTAAGTATTACTCACTTCCTTCTACAGTGGAAATTATTCCTGCCAGTATTCTCCTGACAAGAAGTTATCCTGGGTAATATCGCAAGATTTTACATCCTTTTTTACTTTTCATGTTCTAAATTCACGAGAAACTACATTAAAAGAATATTGTATGCACAGTTAGCCATTCAAAATTTAGGAAATGCCAGAATTAAGGTTGTCTCTGCAACCTTAATTTGGCTCCTTTGTGCATATGCATTATGATATAGGCTTTAACTACATAGTCATATACTAATTTTTTGCCCACTGGACTCCTCCCTCATTCAATGCACATGATGGATGATGTGCAGTTAATGAGCAGCTATTCAATATCCTATTTTACCCTCATTGTTCAACATATGGCCAGGGCCATCCCTAAGGGGGTGCAGAGCCTGGGACAAACCAGCCTCCTCACTAGTCTCCTCGCTGTCTACCTGGCGCACCCCCCACCCGCACCCATCGCTCTCCTCCTTACCATCTGCCCACTGCTTGCCTCCCCACTAGTCTCCTCGCTGTCCGTCCGGTGCACCACCCGCCCCGCCCCTCCCCCCGTCTACCTGACCGCCACTCTCCTCGCCACCTGCTCGTCTCCTCACCCCGTCCCACCTGCTGCTCACCTCTTTACCCGCCTGCCCACTGCTTGCCTCTCTACAAGTCTCCTCGCTGTCCATCTGGTGCATGCCCCCATCCACCCTGCCACCTTCTCACCCCCCTCTCATGCCCACCTGCTGCTCACCTCCCCATTCGCCTCCTCACACCGCGCACCCGCCTCCTTCCTCACCTCATCACCTGAATATTGGGACAAATGGCATCCCGATCATACATTGATCAGGACACAAGACAAAGGGCTAAATATCGGGACAGTCCTGATTTTATCAAAGCGCAGGGCCCCCCAGAGCGCGGGGCCAGGCGCGTTCGCCCCGATTTGCCCTACCCAAGGGACGGCTCTGCGTATGGCCCTAGGCTTTATTTACTACATACAATTCAAACCCTGCTCTGAAGACAGATTAATAATTTCTGCCTGAGATTTTCTATGACATTCATCATTGAATCTGAGTGCTTCACAAACATTAATTTATCTTTATAGAACATCTGGGAGGCAAGGGAGTGGTATTACCCCTATTTTACAGGGGAGGACTTTATATGTTCAAAGCACAGCTCCCATTGACTTCAAATGCAGCCGTGAGTGCTCTGCACGTCTGCAAACCAGAAAAGACGGTTACTCACCTTTGTAACTGCTGTTCTTCGAGATGTGTTGCTCATATCCATTCCAATTAGGTGTGCGCACGCCGCGTGCATGTTTGTCGGAAGATTTTTACCCTAGCAACACTCGGTGGGTCGGCTGGGTCGCCCCCTAGAGTGGCGCCGAATATATAGCCCTGCCGACCCAACGGCCCTTCATTTCCTTCTTGCCAGCTTCTCCGACAGAGGGGAAGGAGGGCGGATTTGGAATGGATATGAGCAACACATCTCGAAGAAGAACAGTTACAAAGGTGAGTAACTGTCTTTTCCTCTTCAAGTGCTTGCTCATATCGATTCTAATTAGGTGATTCCCACGCCTTACCTAGGCGGTGGGGTCAGAGTGAGATTTGCAGAATGTAAAACTGCTGAGCCAAAGGCTGCGTCATCTCTGGACTGTTGAACCAGAACATAAATGAGAGGCAAAAGTGTGGAGTGAGGACCAGGTAGCTGCGCGACATATCTCCTGGATGGGTACATGAGCCAGGAAGGCGGCAGATGAAGCCTGAACCCTGGTAGAATGTGCGGTGAGGTGGCTTGAGGGGACATGAGCCAAGTCGTAACAAGTACGGATGCACGCCATCACCCAAGATGAGATCCTCTGGGAGGAGACAGGTAGGCCCTTCATTCAGTCTGCCACCGCAACGAAAAGTTGAGGCGTTTTACGAAAGGGTTTTGTCCGCACGATATAAAATGCGAGCACTCTACGGACGTCCAGGGAGTGCAATTGTTGCTCCCGTCGTGATGAGTGTGGCTTCAGGAAGAAGACCGGAAGGAAGATATCCTGGTTGACATGAAAGGCCGAAACCACTTTAGGAAGGAACGCCGGGTGTGGTCGCAACTGCACCTTGTCCTTGTGAAACACAGTATACAGTGGGTCCACCATGAGAGCCTGAAGCTCGGAGACTCGTCTGGCCGATGTAATGGCTATGAGGAAAGATGTCTTCCAGGACAGATATAGTAGTGAGCAGGTTGCTAACGGCTCGAATGGGGCAGACGTGAGTCTGGTTAGAACCAGTTTGAGGTCCTAGGTTGGGGCGGGGCGTTGTACTTGGGGGTATAGGCACTCCAAGCCCTTGAGGAACCTAGAAACCATAGGGTGTGAGAACACGGAGCGGCTACTCTCCTCTGGGTGGAAGGTATAGATGGCAGCCAAGTGTACCCTCAATGATGATACCGCTAGGCCCTGCTGTTTGAGAGACCAGAAGTAGTCCAAGATGGTGGGGATTGAGACCTCAGTGGGAGTGACATTCTGTGTTTCACACCAGCAGGAGAAACGCTTCCACTTGGCCAGATACGTTGACCGAATGGAAGATTTCCTGCTACCCAGGAGTACTTGTTGTACTGAGGCAGAGCAACGTAACTCTGACTGGCTTAACCACACAGCAGCCATGCCGTGAGGTGAAGGGACTGCAGGTCTGGGTGGTGAAGTCTGCCGTGGTCCTGAGTTATGAGGTCTGGATGAAGAGGTAGGATAATTGGGTTGTCTATCGAGAGGCTGAGCAACATGGTGTACCAGTGCTGCCTGGGACACGCTGGACTGATCATGATCAAGCAAGCTCCGTCCCTGAGGAGCTTTATCAGGACCCTGTGAACCAGCGGGAACGGTGGAAAGGCGTAAAGCAGTTGGCTCATCCATGGCACCAGGAAAGCGTCCAAGATCGAGCCCTGGGGGAGGCCCTGGAAGGAGCAGAACATCTGGCATTCCCTGTTCTCGCAGGAAGCGAAGAGGTCTATGCGGGGAAATCCTCACTTCCGGAAAACAGAATAAATAAGGTCCAGACGAATCAGCCACACTGAGTCAATCTGCCAGAGCATTCCAAACCTTTGGGAGAAAGGACGCTACCAGGTCTATTGAGTGGGCTATACAAAAGACCCAGAGTTGGATGGCCTCCTGACAAAGGGGGGAGGACTGTGCCCCTCCCTGCTTGTTTATGTAATACAAGGCCATTGTGTGTCAATGTTTACAGACAACACAACGGCCATGTAAGTGCTGTTGAAATGTCTGGCACACAAGGCGGACTGCTCTCAGCTCTCGGACATTGATATGCAATGCCAGCTCCTGAGATGATCAAAGGCCTTGAGTGCGAAGATGTCAGAGGTGAGCACCCCAGCCGAGAGATGACGCGTCTGTCGTCAGGGACATAGAAGGCTGGGGCGAATGGAATGGAATCCCTGTACACACCAGTCAAGGGAGCCTAGGATGCTTGGGGGAATGGTGACTATCATGTCTATGGCGTCTCTGCTCGGGTGGTATACCGAGTTGAGCCAAGATTGGAGGGGACAGAGGCGTAGCCTGGCGTGTTTGGTCACGAACGTGCAGGCAGCCATGTGACCCAAGAGACCGAGACAAGTGCGAGCCAAAGTCGTTGGGAAGTTCTGTAGGCTTTGAATAATTGTTACCATCGCCTGAAACCGAGTCGGTGGTAAGCAGGCTCTGGCGAGACTGGAGTCCAGGATGGCCCCAATGAAGTCTATCCTCTGTGTGGGAACCAAAGTGGATTTCTCTGTATTGATCATCAGGCCTAGACGTATGAATAGGTCCTTAACAATGACTACATAATAGGTGACTTGTGTCTCGGAGGTCCCTTGGATAAGCTAATCGTCCAGATATGGAAAGACGTGTATTCGGCGGCGGCAGAGGGAGGCGGCGACTACAGCCATGCACTTTGTGAATGCTCTCGGTGCTGCAGAGAGGCCAAATGGTAGGACCGTAAACAGGAAATGCTGACGGTTGGCTACAAAGTGGACGTATCACCTGTGTGGAGGATAAATAGCGAAGTGAAAATACGCGTCCTTCATGTTGAGGGCGGCATACCAGTCTCCGGGATCCAAGGATGGGATGATGGTCCCCAGGGATATCATGCGGAACGTCAACTTTATCATGAATTTGTTGAGTTCTCGCAGGTCTAGGATAGGTCTGAGACCTCCTTTCGCCTTGGGGATTAGGAAATAGCGGGAGTAGAACCCCTTCCCCCTTTCGTCTTCTGGTACTTCCTCTATGGCTCCATGGCAAGGAGCGTCCGCACCTCTTGTAAGAAGAATTGCTTGTGAGAGGAGTCCCTGAAGAGGGACGAGGGTGGAAGGGGCGGGAGGGGAATAAACTGGAGGTGGTACCCAAGTTCCACCGTGCGTAGGACCCAACGATCTGAAGTTCCCATGCAGGGAGAAAAAAGGAGAGACAGTTGGAGAAAGGAAGGAAAGGATCCTGGAAAGTAACTGCTACGCCGTCCTCGGGCGCACCTTCAAAAGTTTGGCTTTGGCCCCGTAGGCAGTTTGGAGGGATCCTGATTCTGGTCCCCTTGGGGTCCAGACCGCCGTGTACGATTGTCTTGGCCGCGCCCTCTGCCGAAGTTTTGTCTTGGTCTAGGCGGGGGATAAGAGCAGTGAGGCTGGGGACGGAAGGACCTGCACTGAGTCACCGGGGTGTGCATCCCAAGGGAGTGCATGATGACCCTGTTGTCCTTAAGGCTCTGCAGCCTGGGGTCAGTCTTTTCAGAGAATAGGCCGTGACCGTCAAAGGGCAGGTCCTGTATGGTGGTTTGTAACTCAGGTGGAAGGCCTGACATCTGAAGCCATGATATTCACCTCATGACGACACCTGAAGCCAGGGTCCTGGCTGCGGAGTCAGCTGCGTCCAGCGAGGCCTGGAGAGAAGTTCTACCTTCTTCCCTTCCTCCAAAAGGGCAGCAAACTCTGGGCGGGAGTCTTGGGGAATGAACTCTTTGAATTTCTCAACCGCCATCCAGGTGTTATAATTGTACCGGCTGAGCAGGGCTTGCTGGTTTGCCACCCTGAGTTGGCGGCCCCCAGTAGAGTATACCTTGCGGCCCAATAAGTCCATGCGCCTAGCCTCCTTTGATTTTGGAGCAGGAGCTTGCTGGCTATGGCATTCCCTTTCATTGACTGATTGCACGACAAGGGAGCAGGGTGCACATATAGGTACTCATACCCCTTAGAGAGGACCATGTACTTCTGCTTAACTCCCCTGGCCGTGGACGTAATAGATGCTGGAGATTGCCAGACGGTATCGGCGTTTGCTTGTATCGTACAGATAAACGGCAAGGCCACTCTTGTGAGGGTGTCAGCTGACAGGATATCCACCACCGGATCCTCTTCCACCTGAAGATTCATATTCAAGGCTATGTGTCTCAGGACACACTGTCAGGAGAACAGGGTTTTTTTAAGGGTAGAAAGCCCTGCTGCACATCCAGGAGGGACAAAGTCTCCTGATATGCACACTGTGACAGTAATACTTTTTCCCTTTCCCAGCCACTTAAACGGTATAATTTAGTCCTGTTTGTGAATCATTTCATTACAATTAGTGTCACAGAATGGCCTGAACTTTAAGAAGTTGGGCTCAGCCTTGCCTGTGCCAAGGTATCTAGCCAAAGATGATGGAACTGGGCTGGGGCCAGCAGTTGGTCACGTGAGCAGGATCACCTGATAGTAGCCCAAGGACAACTTTCTATCAGAAGGATCCTGCTCCATCCTTGAGAGGAAGAAAAAAGTCCTGAGCAGATGCAGGGTCAGAGGGTCTCTTCACCAGCTAAATGAAAAGGCCCGGGTGGAGATAACTACAATGACAAACATGAGTAGAAACCTTGAGACGCTTGAGGAAACATCAGGCAGCTGGACCTGGGTTTTGCGGGGGAAAACTGTTGAGCACAGCAAGAGGCTGAAGAAACAGTGGAGTCAAGGAAAGTCTTATTTTGATTTAAATTGACATTTGAATTGCAATATTGTCTTAATAAAACAGATTCTCCAAGAAGAGAAGTTATTTAACTCACATGAGAGCCTGTGTGCAGTTATTGGAAAGCCTGAGAAGGCAAAACTAAGGCAGAAACAGGGTCTGATCCTGGACTGGGTAAGACCCCGTTGCAGTTGGTATTAATGGAGAAAAGGGATAACAGACAGGAATAGAGGCTGGAGACTGCCAGATGGTATCGGCATTTGCCTGGATTGTGCGAATGAATGGCAAGGCCACTCTTGTGGAGGTGTCAGCTGACAAAATATCCACCACAGGGTCCTCTACCTCCGGGACCTCCTCCACCTGAAGATTCATATTCAGGGCTACGCGTCTCAGGAGGTCCTGATGTGCCCTCAGGTTAATTGCAGGAGGGCCCGAGGAGGATGTCCCCGCCACTGCTTCATCTGGAGAGGAGAAAGAGGAAATGCCAGGGACAAGAGGGTCCTGCGTGGGTTCCTGTTCTTGAGTAACATCAGGCTCAGGTGGAACTTGAGACACTGCCGGCTGAATGACAGCCTCCTCTGTACCCGAGGTAGGGGGGCGGCTGACCGTTGCCTCCAGCACCCGGTGTTCCGATGGTGCGGAGCGGGATGGCACTGGAGACGCACCTTGGGCTTGATGGTATGCCCAAGATGTCCAGAATGACCACTGATGGGGTCTCTGTTCCTGGGCCTGGGTCTCCTGGAAGACACGGCTGGGCACATCTGAGTCACAGTCCTGTGCATAGGAAGCACTGTTGGCATAAGATGACACAGATGTGTGATGAGATGGCCAAGGAGGTGCTGAAAAACCCTGGGAAGGGTCTCCATCTCTAAACAACCTCTCCCTGTGTGACACCGGAGAGCGGTACCAGTTGCCATATCGGTACCGGGAACGAGACCGGGACCTGCGACGCAAGTGGTGCTGGGAGGTCGACTGGGATCTGGAGGCTCGACGTCTGGAGCGGCTGCGAGAGGCACGGTGCCGGGAACAGTACCGGGAGCTGGATCGGTGCCGAGAGTATTGGGCCGGCGAACGGGACGCTGAGCAGTGCAACGAGTGCGACTGGTACCGAGATGGAGAGCGGTGCTGGGACTGCAAGCGGTGTCAGGACCGGGATCGGCGACGGGACCGAGAGTGCCAATGGGACCATGATCGTGATTGGTGCCTCTCGACGGTGCCGACAGAGGGTGGCCTCAGCAGGGCAGGTTTGCCTATTGATTGAATGACCCTCACCGGCAGTGCCGGGGGTTGAGGCAGAGCGGACTCCATCAATGCGATCAGCTCCCTCGCCGTAGAAAAGGTCACCGGCATGGAGGGAATTGTGAGCTCAACCACGGCGTGCGCCGGGAAGCTTTCAGGCACTGGACTCGACGGCCCTTGCGGGACCGGAATCTACGGTGCTGAAGCCGTCGGTGCCACGGCAGGTGTCGGTGCCGGGCGGTCCGGCTTAGGCAGGTGCTCCAACTACAGTGCAGGTGGCACGGAAGCCACAGGAATCTACGGTGCTGAAGCCGTCGGTGCCACGGCAGGTGTCGGTGCCGGGCGGTCCGGCTTAGGCAGGTGCTCCGACTGCAGTGCAGGTGGCACGGAAGCCGCAGGAGTCTTATGCTTCTTAACCCGCAGAGAGAGGGAACAGTGCCGAGTAGATGACGGTGCCAGCGACAGTCAGTGCCGAGGGGCCTTAGCGGTACCGGTTCGATCCGGTGCCGAAGAGACACTTCTGTCTGATGCGGACTCTCCGGCGCTTGGTGCCAAGGGTGGAGAAGTAAGAGCTGCCTCCATCAGGAGCTGTTTCAGACAAAAGTCCCACTCCTTCTTCATCCTGGGCTAAAAGGCCTTACAATTCCGGCACTTATCGGAGAGATGGGATTCCCCGAGGCACTTAAGGCAAGAGTCATGGGGATCTCCCGTTGGCATCGGCCTGTGGCAGGTCGAGCACAGTTTGAAGCCCGGTGAACCGGGCATGGGCCCCGGTACCGGGTGCGGGGAAGGGGCTAATCCCCGAACCCCTCTCAACTATATACACTAACTATAACAAAGAATGAATGAAACTAACTATAACTACATACACGAGAATTAATAAAAGAATGAGTAGCTAGGGAGGTAGAGATCAGCTAAGCCGCGCTCTACTGTTCCAACGACCGACATGGGCGGTAAGAAGGAACTGAAAGGCCGTTGGGTCGGCAGGGCTATATATTCGGCGCCATGGCGGGGCCACTCTAGGGGGCGACCCAGCCAACCCACTGAGTGTTGCTACGGTAAAAATCTTCCGATGAACGTGCACGCAGTGCGCACACCTAATTGGAATTGATATGAGCAAGCACTCGAAGAAGAACCCAGTGTCTCAAGTTCGGCATCCAGAAAATGAGACACACACAATTAGTGCCCACCTGTGAAAAGTTCAGTTTAAGTGACTTGCTTTTATCACAAAGAAAATCTGTGGCACAGGCTGTGAAAGTGGGATTGTTCTTAATGTTTCCTCTGAATACTGGGTGAGTGCATCAGTCTCCCCTATGCATTTCTTAAGTCTCCAGCGTACATAAATGGCCAACACTGTGTCCTGGCAACAAGGGGATGACTAAAGATGAACAAAGAGATCAAGTGACCTCCTGGCCCAGGAAAGAGACAAAGGCCTGAAAGGAGGGGCTGGGGGAGAGGGTTCAGTTTGGAGCTGGCTGGGGACGGGAAGTGAGAGCAGACGGGGTTGTCTGGCTCACTGGGCCCAAAAATGAACCCAGCTGAGGGGTCCCGTTTTCTGTACCTACAAGCTCTGTTTTAGACCGTGTTCTTATCTAATAAACCTCTGTTTTACTGGCTGGCTAAAAGTCACATCTGACTGCAAAGTGGGGGTGCGTGCAGGACCCTCTGGCTTCCCCAGGACCCTGCCTGGGTGGACTCGCTATGGGAAGCGCATGGAAGGGCATATGCTGAATGCTCCAAGGTCAGACCCAGGAAGGTGAAGCCATGTAAGCTTCTTGCCCTGAAAACAGTCTGCTCCAAGAGAGAGAAGGCTCCCCATAGTCCAGACTGGCTTTGTGAGGAGCAGTTCCAGAGTATCGCCCAGGGACTCCATGACATAGGCAGGAACAGAATTCAGTTCTCTGTGGCAGCATTTGTCTACCTTAACCACCAGACAGTCCCCTCTCTGCCTACAATCCCTGTCTCATTCACTACACACCTTCCAACTTCTGTAACAGAATAAAACAAGGGTCCTATAGATATCAGCCTGCTTCATTACACAACCCCAACTCATCCTCAGAGCATGTCCTTCCTTTGCAATGAATGAAGTAGTGGAAAAAGTAGTATGTGCTGATTTAATCAAAACTTGTATCATAATGCATATACACATGGTGTCAAATTAAGGTTGCACACAGCCAACTTAATCCTGGCATTTTCCAACTTTTGAGTGCTTGACTTTACACAAAACCACCAAGATAAAAAACAGTGAAGTTGTAATACCCTAGGTGCTTGTAAGGCCTGTCTCATTGGTCCTTTCCTCTGCTCAGACAGCCCCTGAGCCAGCACCAGCCACTACAGAAGTCACAGAAAGTCACGGAATCAATTTCTTCTGTGACGGATGATGCATAATTCAGTTATTAATAGTTCAGTCCCAAGAAGGAGCAACGAAGGGATGGAGCATGTTCAGGGGATGCTGTATACACAGTCTGATCTGCACTAGGAACTGTGAGACAGTTGAGCACACTCAGCAAGGGAAGGCTCTTCGGAGACTATCTTCAGTTTTAGCAACTTGTTGACTCAGCATGTGCAAACTTTGATTTTTTCAAAGGCTTATAACTTGGCCAAATTTGGATAGATTTTCGGGGGGATGGTACAAGACACATTCCTGGCCCAAGGCCACCTCTCCGCCAAATTTCAGAGCCTCTAACGCAGAGGTGGCCAACCTGTGGCTCTGGGGGAGCTGCTGACATATTATTATGGCTCTTTGGTAATGTACATTGGTAAATTCTAGCTTCTTCTCAGGCTCAGGTTGGCCATCCCTGCTCTAAAGCAGGGGTCTCAAACTCAAATGAACATGAGGGCTAGTTCATTGGCCTGAGGGTCGCATCACTGACACACACACACACACCTCGTTGCCCCCGGCCCTGCCCCCACTCCACACCTTTCACGAGGCCCCCCCCTTCCAACCCCTTCCCTGAAGTTCCCACCTCAACTCCACCCCATCCCTTCCCCCAGAGGGTGCATGAGGGGTGTGGCAGGGGCTCAGGGCAGGGAGTTGAGGTGCAGCAGGGGATTAGGGTGCAGGCAGAGGGCTCAGGGCAGGGGGTTGGGGTACAGAAGGGGGTTGAGGTTCAGGCAGGGGGCTCAGGGCAGGGAGTTGAGGTGCTGCAGGGGGTTGGGGTGCAGTCAGGGGGCTCAAGACAGGGGTTTGAGTTGCAGAAAGGGTGTGGGATGCAGCAGGGGGCTCAAGGCATGGGGTTGGGGTGTGGGGGCTCAGGGCAGAGGGCTGAGGTGCAGGAGGGGTGTGGAATGCAGCAGGGGGCTCAAGGCATGGGGTTGGGGTGTGGGGGCTCAGGGCAGAGGGCTGAGGTGCAGGAGGGGTGTGGAATGCAGCAGGGGGCTCAGGGCAGGGGGTTGAGGTGCAGGAGGGGTGTGGAATGCAGCAGGGGGCTCAGGGAAGGGGGTTGAGGTGCAGGCAAGGGGCTGGGGTGCAGCAGGGGATTGGGGTGCAGAACGGGTGTGAGATGCAGCAGGGGGCTCCGGGCAGGTAGCTGGGGTGCAGCAGGGGGTTGGGGTGCAGCAGGGGGCTCAGGACAGGGGATTGGGATGCAGAATGAGTGGGGGATGCAGCTGGGGGCTCAGGGCTGGGGTTGGAGTGTGGGGAGCAGGGGGCTGGGTGCAGGAGGGCTTCAGGCTGCCAGCCCGAGGGAGGGACACAGGGCTCCGTGTGCTGCTTGCTGCGCCTCCAGGTACCTCCCCCAAAGCTCCCATTGGCCTCGGTTCTCCATTCCCAACGTATGGGAGATGCGGGAGGCAGTGCCTAGAAGCCAGGCCAACACTCAGACGGAGCCCTCTGCTTCTTCCCTTCCCCCGCCGCAGGAACATGATGCCAGCCACAGGGAGCGGCACGGGGCTCAGGGAAGGGCAATCCTGCAGCTGTAGTTTGGCCACCCCTTGCCTGGAGATAGGCCGGGGTGGGGTGGGGGTGGCGCGGGCCACGTGTTTGAGACCCCTGCTCTAAAGCATGGGGGCACTAAAATAAGGACTCAAGAATTTACCATTGGTTTTGCTGAGGTGTTTCTCTCTAGTCTTGTTCTCAGAAATGGCTGAAACATCGGCTGAAATCTTCCCAAAAATTCAGCTTGAGGCAGAAACCCTGCATGGAAATTTTCTGCCAACACAGTTATATTTTGACAAAGGTATAAGCTATTGAAAAGAATGTCTTATAATGGGAAGTGTTGGGTAACTGTCATCGGCCATGCTACGAGCCCTACCTATAGTATTGACCAAACCTTGATGTTTCCTTTAATTTCCAGATATATAAAGCAGTTACTTGTTTTTAAAAACTTCCTATTCAAAAAGAGTCCACACAAAAACTTACACAGAGGACAACTTTCTAATCAACCTTTATAGAGCAAGTTACAATATTTTTAAACTACTCTATATGCAACCACCATAGTTTCTCTTTCACTTGGATAGAATTGTTCATAAACAGATAAACGCCAATTGAAACCAAGTCCTTATGATAACTCTTCATAGGCACAAGATCAGGACTTTCACTTTATTTAACCCCAAGACAGTCTGTTATATGCAACCACAATTACATTTTCATTACTATGAGTTACTGCTGCTTCCATTTAAGAAATATTAAGAAATTAAAAGCTTCATTATTTCTACATTCTTGAATTGTGCTAAGACTCTTCACAGAACAGATAAATGATAAAAGTGTTATGGGAAGCACAAATAGTAAACAGTAACAAAAGTATGGCTTGCCTTAGGACAGGAGCAAAAGATTCTGTCTCCAAGTATTAACCTAAACTTATCCTTATCCTAGCCAAAGCAACATCTGAGGCTGACATTCTTTCAACGCTTGGTGCAGGTGAAGCACAGTAGCCTATGGTAAGAGAAATATCAGTGCTGTTTCAGTGGCTGCAAGAGCAAGTAATGGTTACCAGTGACCACAGATGGATGCACAAGTTATCTACTGCAGTAGGGTTCAAGATTCCCCATACGTTTGCATGTTGGCATCAAGCACTTTTATTCTCTTCACAGAATACTACTAAAAAAAGGGGGAAATGGTGCACTTCCTTCTGTCACTATCCCTAAAAGTAAAAAAAAAATTAGGAAAAAGAATGTTGTGGCAGAAGCGCAACATCTAGAACCTGGACATGACAACCATGACATCAAGAAAACTTAAGATTTCTGGAAAAACTTCTGGCCCAACAAATCTTCAGTCCTAACTATGCTGGATATAATATATTATTTTTGGCATACAAAAATTCCTCACACTTCAAAGATTGAATCATATGTCAGTGTAATTTAGAAAAACTGAAAAGGGTCCTCATGTCAATTAACTCCTATGTTACTAAATAACCATTAAAAAAATCAAATTAGATGCTGTATTAATACAAAAATGACCTTAATGTATTATTTCAGATGAGTATTTCACTTTTAAATTCCTTTTTTGGCTATAGAAGTCTAAAGCCCTAATATCAGTATTTTATTTAAATTTCAGCTCACAGTACAAATAATATACTTGACTAATTAAAGGAACCAATAGCTAAACATTTTAAGCCTCAAATTTAATCTGCTTTGTTACCATCACATCTGGAAAGTCTCTCCTTTAGAGCAGACTGTCTATACACAATATCCTCTCCAGCCCTCATGTCTTTTTAAAAATGACTATAATCGGTGAAAGTTTGAAAAGAAAAACTCCAAAAGTTAAAAAATTTCTAGTGTGGGATATCTACCAACTGAGTAACAACGAGCCTTACATTAATCATGTTCCTTTGAAATGATGAAAACATACATAAAATGAACTCCAGAGGCCATTTGTTTTTGAAGGTAATTTTTTTTTCCCCCCAGAGTTTCAAGCTGTCATAGCTCTTCCCTGCTCCCCAGTCTAGAGGGCCTGCCTACACTTCCCCACAGTTCAAATTACGGGGGCGTAAATAGCTGTGCACACTAAAATGCTGCTTTTTAACTTCCCTTTGCGGATGTTCTGGGTACAAACCAAAAGGTTCCTACTTCACCTTAACATAGTCCTGTTGAAAAGGACTACTTTAATACAAACTAGGAACTTTTTAGTCCACACCTGCAGCATCCACGTAGAGGAGTTACAGACCCTAGCAGTATGGACTGTGAAGTAGTGCCTTAAATTACACATACTTCTGTCTAAACAGATCAGATCTTTCTTCATTACACCTGCCTCACCAAACCAACTGGACTTCTTCCCTCAACTCCCTACCCTTTAGACCAATAAGCCTTTAGAACCCTTCGCTTTTTCTAAATCTGTTTAAATAGTTTGGTCCTATCCACGTAACATGCCAAAGTTTTAACAGTTACAGTTCAGCACTCCACTTGAGCCCAAGTGTGGCCAGGGCCTCAGCCAATAGGGCAGTCAGCTGAGAGTCCTAAGTAAATCAAGCATGCTCTGCATTCTCAAGAGCCTTTACCACTAAAATCCTGGAATATGTTACATCTGAAATCACCAGCGAGAAAGGCCCAGCAGAAAGCCTAGGAACTTGCTAAAACCTGAAATCGTAATTATAGTGGGAATGTAGCACCACTATTGTTAAGTTTGGAATGAGTTTCCTGTTTAATAGCTAATTTTTCAAGGTCTCTAAAATCCACGTTTACTCAGATTGTCTTGAAAAACTTCTGTGCTTTGTCAGGACCTGAAGGCAAGTTTAGTGGTACAGTAATTCCTCACTTGACGTTGTAGTTTGTTCCTAAAAAATGTGACTTTAAGCAAAACGATGTTAAGCGAATCCAATTTCCCCATAAGAATTAATATAACCGGGGGGGGGGGGGGGGCGCGCGGAGTTAGGTTCCAGGGACATTTTATTCCACCAAACAAAAAACTATATCTATCTATACACACAGTATACATTTTAAACAATTTAATACTGTTCACAGCTATGATGATTGTGAAGCTTAGTTGAGGTGGTGAAGGAAGAGGGTGGAAGAGGGTGGGTTATTTCCCAGGGAATGCCTTACTGCTAAGTCAGTGGTTCTCAAACTTTTGTACTGATGACCCCTTTCACATAGCAAGCCTCTGAGTGTGACTCCCCCCCCCCATATAAATATATAAAAAAGTATTTTTAGTTTAACACCATTATAAATGCTAGAGGCAAAGCAGGGTTTGGGGTGGAGGCATCTCGTGACCCCCCATGTAATAACCTCATGACCCCCTGAGGGGTCCTGACCCCCAGTTTGAGAACCCCTGTGTTAAATGATCAACTAGCACTTGGCTGAGCCTTCAAGGGTTAACACACTGTTGTTAATGTAGCCTCTCACTCCACAAGGCACCAGGAATGGAGGGGAGGGGAGATAGCATAGCAGATCAAGGCATACACACACTTTGTGTGTGCGAGAGAGAGAGAAAAATGCACACTGCCCCTTTAAGTAAACTAACCCCCTCTAAGTGCATTGTCTTTTAAGTGGATCAGGAAGTTGAGAGAGCCACTGCTGCCCCAGGCGCTCTCTGTCTCTCTATCAGTCCCTGTCCCCACCCTGCTCTATATGGAGAAGAAGGGGTAAGTGGGGTGTAGAAGCAGGGGGGAGGGGGACACCCTGATATTAGTCCTCTCTCTTCCTCCTCTTCCCCCTCCCCCCCACCCAGTAAGCAGGAGGCTCGGGGGAGCAGCTCCAAGGCAGAGGGCAGGAGCAGCAGCAGCACATGGCAGTGGTGGGGGGGAAGAGATAGCTGCAATTGCTAGCCTGCTGGGCAGCTGCAGCACAGGGAGCTGATAGGGGGGTTGCCAGTCCACTCTGGTTCCAAGCCCTCACCAGCTAGCTGCAACAGGCTGCTCTTCCTGCAAGCAGTGGACAAAGTAGACAGGATGTTATAAGGGAGCACTGCACAACTTTAAATGAGCACGTTGCTGATCAATTAGGGAACATAACGGTGAAACAATGTTAACCGGGATGACTTTAAGTGAGGAGTTACTGTACAGATTTGGAGTCATTTGGTCAAGGCTTTACAAGATATTGACAGATCCTTTTTCTGAGGGGAACACTAAAATTTCCTGGATCTTACAACTTTTCTGGAGCCACCTAGACTATCATACTGATCTGCCCCAAATGACATCAGTCATGACCGCACTCTGCTCAAGTCCAGCACCCATTGCCACTTCAGAGAAGCAATGTTTAAGCTATTCAAGTTAGTTTTACAAACTGGATCATTCTTGGGCAATGTATAACAGACAGAGATTCATCCTGCAGGACTGTTGTTCATATGCTCTGTGCCTGCAGTGCTTCGTATAATCTGAAAGGGAAGAGTACTGTGTCATCTGTCGGAGGCAAGTTGGAATGTTGCTGAATGAGAGCAAAGTTAAGGTTGCAATGCAGGGCTGATATGTCAGAATGCATTTCCCAGTTTTCACAGGTTTACATTAGTTTTAGCTCAACTGTATTTCATCCTTCTGAGAGGTTTAAATATAGTGCCACTTGACATTAGTGGCACTTGACATTCTGGAATTAACTCTGCTAAAAAGTGTTTTTGGCAATAAATTTCCCTTGTTTTGATCAAGCAAGCTGGTATGATTAAGTTTTCAGAGTGGTAGCCGTGTTAGTCTGTACCAGCAAAAACAACAAGGAGTCCTTTTGGCACCTTAGAGACTAAGTGATTGGGTCATTACAAAACCTAAACTTAACTTCCCCAATACTAAATTTCTCCCTACTGTTACTCACACCTTCTTGTCAACTGTCTGTAATGGGCCACTCTCTTACCACTTCAAAAGCTATTTTTCCTCTCTTGGTATCCTGCTGTTAATTGAGTTCTCATTAGACTGACCTCACACTTGGTAAAGCAACCTCCATCCTTTCATGTATTTATACCTGCTCCTGTATTTTTCATTTCATGCATCTGCTGAAGTGGGTTCTAGCCCACAAAAGCTTATGCCCAAATAAATTTGTTAGTCTCTAAGATGCCACAAGGACTCCTCATTCGTTTTGCTGGTATGATTAAGAGGCACTTGTTGGTGGGGCACAAGGGATCTTCCTGGCCCATATTTTGCTGACCCTCACCTACAAACTCTGTGGTCCTCCCTAGCCCAGCAGAAAAAGTCAGATATTTGCCTGGCACCAAGGTGGCACTCCTTTATTTTTTACGTGCCTAGAAATGCTATGAGATACAGAGGCTGTAGGCCACACTGTGCACAACAGGGCAGGGTTGCTTCAGAGGAAACCAAGATCCAAGCTATTGGCCATAAGTGGTGACACAGGGTGCCTGTTATGCCTTGCTGAAACTAACAAAACAGCTATTAGTCAAGTATCTCAGCTCTCCAAGGCTCAAGGTGGGGCCATTTTTACATTAGACACTAAGTTTTGGGTCTTTGGGAGGGTCCAGGAACTAACCTACAAGAGAGCTGTATTTAACTGAATGTGCTCTTACAGGAAGTTTTTTCATTTAACCTGCTGAAATGTGGTGTCCTCTGAAAAGTGATTTAAAATGGTGTGGTGTTCCATTTTTCTGTTTAATTTACAAGTAAAAAGAGAAAAAAAATTTAAAAAAAAAATTTTTAAGAAAAATGGCAGCCCCTCACCCTGCAATATGAAAGTCAATACATTATTTATTCTTCCTGCAGAGAGGACAGAATGACTGATGTGTTATTTCAGCTTCCTGTCTTTATGCCAGTACCAGAAAGATTCTCCAAACTTAGTAAGACTTAAAGCAACAGGTACAAAATCTAGAAGAGTTTAAAGACTGACTATGTCAGAAGTCGTTTAGCTGAAACTTTGTTTATACTAATGTTCCAAATTCAGTTCCTGGCCAACTGCAGTAGAGGCTTTTAGATAAATCACTAGATGAATTGTCTACACCCATCGGTACCTAACACTTTTGTTCCAACGATATGTTTTATACTTCACAAAATAATCATGTACAGAAAATATTTGACCATTTTGCAGCATAAACACAGGACGTTAGGAAGCCATTGGGATGTAACACTGGTATTTGGTTTTGTTTTACTTTAACTCTGCCAAATTAGCTTCTTGTGAGTACCACAGGAGAGGCTTAAGTTGAGATTGAAGAAAGAGAAGGTGTGGTTGCCTGGTTCATTTAGCTTTTGCAAATGAAAAACAAATGATGGAGGAAAACCTGCAAGTATCAAACTGAAATCACCTCTAGTGCATCCTGACTGAAATGAAAAATATAACATGAGGTTTCAACAAAAGAAACATTTCTCTTTACCACCTAATTGTATATTTTTTTAAAGGGACACCAACTTGAAATTATATTTTTTCTTCTGAAGATTTTTGCATACTTCTTACAAGTAGCAAATATGGTTAACTTAAAATCAAAGTTCTCTTTTTCCAATTTTACAATATACATTTGACAACATTTTGTTCACAATTAGTTTCACTGTTTTACTGTTTCACTTCCTGCATTATGCATTAGCAAGAACGACATAACCTTTAAGCAGGATTACAGAAGGTGCTCATATGCATGCTCTTTACACTCTGTAAGGTGATGTTATTTGGTAACCCAAGCAGAGCTACTCCTGCTCTTTGTAGTTCCATGCTGGACAATCACCTCTTTTCTCAACCCCTGCAACGGACTACAGAGCACTGGGAGCCTGGAAATTCTTATTCACTCCCCAGACACCTACTCAGGACAACAAACCTGAAAAGGAGATTGAAGGAGCCTCCTTCAATCACTGGACTTTGAAATGGTGCTGTCATAACTTTAGTCCCAGATTTGGACCTTAGCGTCCAAAATATGGGGGTTAGCATGAAAACCTCCAAGCTTAGTTACCAGCTTGGATCTGGTACTTGTGCCACCACTCAAAAAATTAGAGTGTTTTGGGGCACTCTGGTCCCCCTGAAAAACCTTCCCTGGGGACCCCAAGACCCAAATCCCTTGAGTCTCACAACAAAGGGAAATAATCCTTTTTCCCTTCCCCCCTCCAGGTGCTCCTGGAGAGATACACAGACACAAGCTCTGTGAATCCAAACAGAGTGACTCCCCCTCTCCGTTCCCAGTCCTGGAAACAAAAGCACTTTCCTCTTCACCCAGAGGGAATGCAAAATCAGGCTAGCAAATCCAACACACACAGATTTCCCCCTGATTTCTTCCTCCCACCAATTCCCTGGTGAGCACAGACTCAATTTCCCTGAAATTTTCCAGTAAAGAAAACTTTAACAGGTTTTAAAAAGAAAGCTTTATATAAAAAAGAAAAATACATACAAATGGTCTCTCTGTATTAAGGTGACAAAATACAGGGTTAATTGCTTAAAAGAAATATGAATAAACAGCCTTATTCAAAAAGAATACAAATCAAAGCACTTCAGCACTTATATTTATGCAAATACCAAAGAAAAGAAACCATATAACTTACTATCTGATCTCTTTGTCCTTACACTTAGAAACAGAAGATTAGAAAGCAGAAACTACTTCTCCAAAGCTCAGAGAAAGCAGGCAGACCAAAAAAAAAAGACCTTAGACACAAAATTCCCTCCACCCAAAGTTGAAAAAATCCGGTTTTCTGATTGGTCCTTTGGTCAGGTGCTTCAGGTGAAAAAGACATTAACCCTTAGCTATCTGTTTATGACACGCCCCCCAAATTGCAGACAGTGGGGAAGCTCACTGGCGGCGATTTCCTTCTAGAACTTGAAAATAAACAGATTACTACAACACATGCACCTTTACATATACTACTAAGTATATAACTAACAGACTTCTACATTTTAAGAACACTTTTTAACTACTGAATTTTGGGAAACTCTCACGGGAGAGAGCATCAGCAACTTTGTTAGAAGCTCCTGTGATGTGTTGAATTTCAAAATCAAAATCTTGGAGAGCTAAACTCCAACGAAGAAGTTTCTTGTTGTTCCCCTTGGCAGTATGAAGCCACTTTAGTGCAGCATGGTCAGTTTGTAGTTGGAACCGCCGTCCCCAAACATATGGGCGTAGCTTTTCCAGGGCGTACACAATGGCATAGCATTCCTTTTCACTGACTGACCAGTGACTTTCCCTCTTAGACAGTTTCTTGCTGAGAAACACGACAGGATGGAAGTTGTGATCTGTTGCTTCCTGCATGAGCACTGCTCCTATACCACGCTCAGATGCATCCGTGGTTACTAGGAATGGTTTGTCAAAGTCCGGGGCCCTGAGTACAGGGTCAGACATGAGCGTTGCCTTAAGTTGGGTAAAGGCCTTTTGACACTCATCAGTCCGCTTAACTGCATTTGGCTGGGTCTTTTTGGTCAGGTCGGTCAGTGGGGCAGCGATTTGGCTGTAGTGTGGTACAAATCGCCTGTAGTATCCGGCCAAGCCTAAGAAGGATTGGACCTGTTTCTTTGACCTTGGGATAGGCCACTTTTGGATAGCATCCACCTTGGCCTGTAGGGGGTTTATGGTTCCTCGACCCACCTGGTGCCCCAGGTAAGTCACTCTGTTTTGGCCTATTGGACACTTTTTGGCCTTAACAGTTAGTTCGGCCTGCCTGATGCGCTCAAAGACCTTTTCCAGGTGTAGTAGGTGTTCGGGCCAGGAGTTTGAAAAAATGGCCACATCATCGAGGTAGGCAACTGCAAATTCTCCCAGTCCAGCTAGTAGACCATCTACCAGCCTTTGGAAGGTGGCGGGTGCATTTCGAAGGCCGAAAGGAAGGACATTGAATTCATACACCCCCGCATGGGTGACGAATGCTGACCTCTCCTTGGCAGGTTCATCTAGCAGTACTTACCAGTACCCCTTGGTTAAGTCTATTGTAGAGATGAACTGGGCACGTCCCAACTTCTCCAATAGCTCATCGGTGCGTGGCATTGGATAGTTGTCCGGACGAGTTACCGCATTTAGCTTATGGCAGTCCACGCAAAAGCGTATTTCCCCATCTTGTTTGGGTACCAGAACCACTGGAGATGCCCATGCACTGGTAGATGAGCGGATTATACCCATCTGTAGCATGTTTTGGATCTCCCGTTCTATAGCAGCTTGGACATGAGGAGACACCCGGTAAGGTGGGGTTCTGATTGGGTGAGCATTACCTGTATCAATGGAGTGGTATGCCCGTTCAGTCCGTCCTCGGGTGGCTGAGAATAATGGGGCGAAGCTAGTGCACAGCTCCTTGATTTGTCGCCGCTGCAGACGTTCCAGGGTAGTTGAGAGGTTCACCTCTTCCACGCCACCGTCTTTTTTCCCGTCGTAGTAGACACCGTCAGGCCACTCAGCCTCATCTCCCTAGACTGTAAACTGACAAACCTGTAAGTCTCTGGAATAGAAAGGCTTGAGAGAATTAACATGGTACACTTTAGGCTTTAGTGAGGAATTGGGAAATGCTATGAGGTAGTTTACAGTTCCCAGGCGCTCTTGGACCGTGAATGGCCCTTCCCATGATGCTTCCATCTTATGGGCCTGTTGCGCCTTCAAGACCATAACCTGGTCTCCTACCTTGAAGGAACATTCTCTGGCATGTCTGTCATACCAGGCCTTTTGCTCTTCCTGAGCATCCTTTAGGTTCTCTCTAGCAAGGGCTTAAGAGTGTTGGAGGGTGCTTTGTAGGTTGCTTACAAAGTCCAGAATGTTAGTTCCTGGAGAAGGCGTAAACCCCTCCCATTGCTGCTTTACCAACTGTAATGGCCCCTTAACCTCGTGACCATACACAAGTTTAAATGGTGAAAACCTTAAACTGGGATGTGGTACAGCCCTGTAGGCAAACAGCAACTGCTGCAACACTAGGTCCCAATTATTGGAGAATTCGTTGATGAATTTTCGTATCATGGCCCCCAAAGTTCCATTGAACCTTTCCACCAGGCCATTGGTTTGATGGTGGTACGGGGTGGCAACCAAGTGATTCACCCCATGAGTTTCCCACAGTTTTTCCATGGTCCCTGCCAGGAAATTAGACCCTGAATCTGTAAGGATGTCGGAGGGCCAACCTACCCTGGCAAAGATGTCTGTTAGGGCCAGGCACACAGTGTTAGCCCTGGTGTTGCCTAGAGCTACTGCTTCCGGCCATCGGGTAGCAAAGTCCACTAAAGTCAGTACGTACTGCTTTTCTCTGGGTGTCTTTTTTGGGAAAGGACCCAGAATATCCACAGCTACTCGCTGAAATGGGACCTCAATTATGGGGAGTGGCTGGAGAGGGGCCTTGACCTGGTCTTGAGGCTTTCCCACTCTTTGGCATACCTCACAAGACCGGACATACTTGGCAACATCCTTGCCCATCCCCTCCCAGTGGAAGGACTTCCCCAACCTGTCTTTGGTTCTGTTCACCCCAGCATGGCCACTGGGATGATCATGGGCTAAGCTTAAGAGCTTCCCCCGGTACTTAGTTGGAAACACCAACTGTTTTTGCGGCTGCCATTCTTCCCGGTGTTCACCAGAAAGAATTTCCTTGTATAAAAGTCCTTGGTCTATAACAAACCGGGATCGATTAGAAGAGCTGAGAGGCGGTGGGGTGCTCCGTGCCGCCGCCCAAGCTTTCTGAAGGCTGTCATCTGCTTCCTGCTCAGTCTGGAACTGTTCCCTTGAGACTGGGGTCACCAGTTCTTCCTCAGACTGTGGACTTGGGCTTGGTCCCTCTGGAAGCAATGTAGGTGATGGGGTTGTTTCCGGTGCTGATGAACCGCTCTCCGCTGGTGCACCTGAGGTTATTTCAGGCTCTGGCTGAGCCTTTTGGGTATGGCTGTCTGTTGCCTCTGCCAGTTTTGGCTCGCTGGCGCCCTCTGGCTTTGAGTTTGAAGATGTGGTTGCACTTGCTGGTGCTGGTTGCTGTTCCAGTTCCGGGCCTGGGACTGGAGATGATGTGGCTGTTTCAGTGGTTGGCATGGAATTCGGGTCCACTACCTCTGTCTGGGTCTCTGGTAACCCAGACAGGGCGTCTGTGGACGGTTCAGGAACAGGAATGGGTCTGGAAGCTTGCCTGGTTTGGCTACGTGTAACCATTTCCACTCGGTTGGCCAAGCCTTCTCCCAGTAGCATGGGGATGGGATAATTGTCATAGACTGCAAAAGTCCACATTCCTGACCAGCCTTTGTACTGGACAGGCAGTTCAGCTGTAGGCAAGTCTACAGCTTGTGACATGAAGGGGTAAATTGTAACTTTGGCCTTTGGGTTGATGAATTTGGGGTCAACGAAGGATTGGTGGATAGCTGACACTTGTGCCCCCGTGTCTCTCCACGCAGTAACCTTCTTTCCGTCCACTCTCAAAGTTTCCCTTCGCTCCAAGGGTATTTGAGAGGCATCTGGGCCTGGGGATCTTTGGTGTGATGGTGGTGTAATGAATTGCACTCGCATGGTGTTTTTTGGACAGTTGGCCTTGATATGTCCCAGTTCATTACACTTAAAGCATCTTCCATCTGATGGGTCACTGGGCCGACGTGAGTTACTGGAGACTGGTGAGGTGGAAGAGTAGGGTGTCTGTGGCTTTACTTGGGTGGTATGTGGGGTCTTTGGCTGTCCTCGGTTGTAGGGTTTATGGTCTGTGTGCCCCCTGGGGTAATCGTTCCCCTTGACAGTAGCTTTCTTGCTTTCTGCCACTTCCATCCATCTGGCTCCAATCTCCCCCGCCTCAGCGAGATCTTTGGGTTTTCCATCTTGTATGTACCGTGTGATGTCTTCAGGAACACCATTCAAGAACTGCTCCATTTGTATGAGGAGGTGCAGTTCTTCCAAGGTTTTAACATTGTGTCCTGATATCCAGGCCTCATAATTTTTTGCAACGTAGTAGGCGTGTTTGGGAAATGACATCTGGTTTCCACTTTTGGGTTCTGAAGCGCCTACGGGCATGATCTGGGGTTATCCCCATTCTGTATCTGGCCTTGGTTTGAAAAAGTTTATAGTCATTCATTTGCTGCTTAGGCATTTCAGCTGCCACCTCTGCTAAAGGTCCACTGAGCTGTGACCTCAATTCTACCATGTACTGGTCTTCGGGGATGCTGTACCCAAGACAGGCTCTTTTAAAATTTTCCAAGAAGGCCTCGGTGTCATCACCTGCCTTGTAGGTGGGAAATTTCCTGTGCTGTGGAGTAATAATTGGCGCCGGGTTGTTAGGGTTGGCTGGCACATGCAGCCCAGCTTTTGCCAAGTCCAGTTCATGTTTTCTCTGTTTTTCCTTCTCTTCATTTTCTTTTTGTTGTTTTTCCATTTCTTTTTGTTGTTTTTCCATGTCTCGGCGGTGGGCCGCCTCTTCTTCTTCTAGTTTTCTTTTGTGTGCTGCCTGTTTGATTTGTTCTTCTCTTTCTTTCATCTCCATCTCTTTTTGTTTTATTTCCAGTTGTCGCCTGTGTTCAGCTTCTTTGATTTGTTCTTCGGCCTCAATTTTTGCCTTAGAAGTCATGGTTCCTGTTTTCTTGGGTTGGGGTGCCCTCCGGTGTTTATCTTCTGCACTGCAGGCTCTGTTGCCGCCTAGAGTCTGCCTAGCAACAGTGCCTTTAGCTAATCTTCAATGTTAAGTAAACCTGAAAAACCACTTTATTTGCATGTATATAGTGCTGGTAATGACTCTCAATGGGAGTGCTATTGCATGACAAAAGACCTGTAACAGCTCCTTAATGGCTTCTTGCTTAATATGCAAGCCACAAACTGCCAGAGAGAGCAGAAAAAAAAAAATTCTTTCTGGTTTCTTTGAAAACCAAACCCTCTCTGCTAAAAAGTCCCTAGCAGAGAAAAGAAAAATATAATATTCCTACTGGCTGCTGGATTCTATCCCACCGCTACCACCATGTCATAACTTTAGTCCCAGATTTGGACCTTAGCGTCCAAAATATGGGGGTTAGCATGAAAACCTCCAAGCTTAGTTACCAGCTTGCACCTGGTAGTTGCTGCCACCACCCAAAAAATTAGAGTGTTTTGGGGCACTCTGGTCCCCCTGAAAAACCTTCCCTGGGGACCCCAAGACCCAAATCCCTTGAGTCTCACAACAAAGGGAAATAATCCTTTTTCCCTTCCCCCCTCCAGGTGCTCCTGGAGAGATACACAGACACAAGCTCTGTGAATCCAAACAGAGTGACTCCCCCTCTCCGTTCCCAGTCCTGGAAACAAAAGCACTTTCCTCTTCACCCAGAGGGAATGCAAAATTAGGCTAGCAAGTCCAACACACACAGATTTCCCCCTGATTTCTTCCTCCCACCAATTCCCTGGTGAGTACAGACTCAATTTCCCTGAAATTTTCCAGTAAAGAAAACTTTAACAGGTTTTAAAAAGAAAGCTTTATATAAAAAAGAAAGAAAAATACATACAAATGGTCTCTCTGTATTAAGGTGACAAAATACAGGGTTAATTGCTTAAAAGAAATATGAACAAACAGCCTTATTCAAAAAGAATACAAATCAAAGCACTTCAGCACTTATATTTATGCAAATACCAAAGAAAAGAAACCATATAACTTACTATCTGATCTCTTTGTCCTTACACTTAGAAACAGAAGATTAGAAAGCAGAAACTACTTCTCCAAAGCTCAGAGAAAGCAGGCAGACCGAAAAAAAAAGACCTTAGACACAAAATTCCCTCCACCCAAAGTTGAAAAAATCCGGTTTTCTGATTGGTCCTTTGGTCAGGTGCTTCAGGTGAAAGAGACATTAACTCTTAGCTATCTGTTTATGACAATGCATGCTCTTTACACTCTGTAAGGTGATGTTATTTGGTAACCCAAGCAGAGCTACTCCTGCTCTTTGTAGTTCCATGCTGGACAATCACCTCTTTTCTCGACCCCTGCAACGGACTACAGAGCACTGGGAGCCTGGAAATTCTTATTCACTCCCCAGACACCTACTCAGGACAACAAACCTGAAAAGGAGATTGAAGGAGCCTCCTTCAATCACTGGACTTTGAAATGGTGCCCCAAAAGCTTTTAGCAGAGGCTGGAAGAAACAACCCACGCAGCCATCTTTACAACCTAAGGGAGATTTAGGGGTTAGAAAAATCAGGTGAACCAAGGAAGGAATACAGAAGCCCCACCCATCCTAAAGATCCAAGAATGATCAAGAACAGCTTGCCCTAGAGCAAAGGTTAGCAACCTTTCAGAAGTGGTGTGCAGAGTCTTCATTTATTCACTCTAATTTAAGGTTTCATATGCCAGTAATGCATTTTAATCTTTTTAGAAGGTCTCTTTCTATAAAAGTCTATAATATATAAACTATTGTTGTATGTAAAGTAAATAAGGTTTTAAAAATGTTTAAGAAGCTTTATTTAAAATTAAATTAAAATGCAGAGCCCCCTGGACCGGTGGCCAGGACCCAGGCAGCGTGAGTGCCACTGAAAATCAGCTCGTGTGCCGCCTTTGGCACACGTACCATAGGTTGCCTACCCCTGCCCTAGAGAGAAGTCATCTCCCACACACAGGTCTGAGTCTTCACTCAGGGGCACACTATCCTCATAGGAGAGGCAGAGATAATAAAAGGCTAGAAGAGACACCCAATTAGCTTTCTTTAGACAGAGTTGGAAAAAGAAGTGGAATCCAAAACAGATTCATCGGGGGTTTCCCATTTCAGTTCACAGGGGCAGGGAGTAGAAAAGTAGCCAAGCTAAGATCCTTTATTCTTGTCTCCCTCCACAGAAAGCTGGAGCCAAGAGCAGTAGGGCCATCGTTTTCCTCATGCTTCCTCCTTAACACGCATACACAGTAGAAATATCTGAACTCCTGACACGCATACACAGTAGAAAGATCTGAACTCCTGACACCTCTCCTATCCATGTGACATCCTATTTTTGTGGGTCATTTTGTGGGTCACACAGCAACTGGGGAGAAAAACAAACCTGGTTTGGAATTTAAAAACAGAGTCCAGGAAGGGTCGGGGGCAGGCCAACTAATTTCAAGTTGAGTGTCCCCTTAACTGAAAACTGATTGGCAAGATAAGCCATTGGTATACTCAGATCGAATACATGCTGCTTTGGTGAAACATGCAAAAATAATGTCTCCTTGTGTTCAATTATATTCTAAGTAACAGTTCCAAGCCTCAGACAAATGAGCTACTAAAAAAGTAGCAAGCACTAAAAAAAAACCCACCCTCCATTCCAGCGGGAGAAGAATGTGTACAAGTAGATACAAAATATTAAACCAAGTAGTGGAAATGGAAGGTTGCAAGAGATTTTATGAGCATGAAACAAGAACTGTTCAACTATATCCAAAAGCAGCTTTTTATGAAAAAAAGAGCACATCAATTTTGTAATTATTCATGAAAGAAGTGTGTGGTCCTCCAAGTAGACATCTGGCAAAACATAAGAGGAGTCTTGTGATTCTTGACCCACAAAATAAATTAATCCTTGGCAAAGTGTACAAGTATGCCTTCAGTATCTTGATTAAATGCCTTGTAATCTTACAGAAATCCTCTTTAGGTGGATTGTCAATCTTTTGAGTCCTTTCCAAGATTCCCTTATATAGGCAGACTCACCATAAAAGCACTTTCTCTCTTCTAATCCATCGATGAAGGCAAGACTATCCTGAAATAAGTTCTGTGCATGAATGAGGAAGCACAAGTCCAGAGTCAGACCAGCACCTGTGGAACTTTTTAATCACAAGAACCTCGAGTAAAAAATGGTCTTTTGATGACACGAGAGTGATTGCTCCAAAAGACAGATCTGTTTTACTGTCCAGAAATTCACCTGACTGTGAATGCCAAATGGGGTACAAGCCCAACAAAATGAAAATACACACACAAAAGAGTGTAATCTACCTTTCACAGATACTGAATACAGTAAAATCCAAGCATATGTAATTTCCGCATCCACAACCCTGGGAAGAGAGAACTGTTGTTTTTCCAACATTTGTAAACAGTAACTCTTTCCATGCTTCTCATAACTTGAGAAACTTTCAGAAATTATCCTTACAGATTAGAGACGAGTTACATCAGAGTGGTCCCATATTTCCAGGCAACTGAATTAAGATAATACATACAGGGCACAACCAATCTATTTGAAGTTGTTATGATTCTGTAATGTTAGATGCTGGGAAAGAAATCAAATTAAATTTCAAAATCTATTCCAGGAAGCTCAAATATTTAAGATAGGGCTATTTTTAAACTTAATCCTCCAATGCCTATTTTTGTGGAGGAAATTTAAGTGTATACTCCATCACCCTATATTTGTAAAGTAATTTGTAACTAAAGAGTTTTTCTTCCCACATTTTTTCCATTAACAGATTAAGTTAGAAAAAGGGGCAACCAAATTAATTTGCTACAGAAATACCGCAGACTTGATTTTAAGATAAATTAGGCTTACTAGAAACATAAACCTCAAATTTTCACTTAGTTACCACTAAATTAATTAGAGAATGGCCTCTTGTATTCCTTGCTTTTTATATCCTCCAGTAACATTTAATAAGAACTACAGAACAAAAGATTTATGTATTCTAACAGCTGTAATTATGATGCTTCACTTATAGTATTTGAAAGAAAAAAGAAGAGAAAGGAAAGAAACAAGGATGCAAAAAAATGTTAATTTGCATTGACACACAAGGCATTTTGTACTCAAGTGATTTATATCAGTACTACCATGCAAATTGTAATTAATGCAATTGTAACAAGGTTGGATCCCACCTCTTGTGAGCTTCCCCTCTGTTGGGTGTGTCTGCAGTCTTTAAACCTGTCCAGTTTTGGTATGGGGCTGTATCCCCAGGACTTCTTCCCTGGAGACACTATCATCCTATAGTCCTCCCCAGCCTCCGTCCCTACTCCGTCCCCACAACCAGTCAGAAACTCCTCCATTGCTCCCCCGATCCCTGCTAGCAAACTGTCTCTTTGGCTTAATCATATCAGCCAGCCAGGAACACCTCTTGCTCCCCCAGTCCCTGCAAGAAGACTGTCTTCAGCTCAGTTCTAGAAACCAGCCAGGAGCCTCTCACTCCCACGGTCTCTGCCAGCAGACTTAGCTGTCCATAGTCCCACTGCTCTTCTATCCAGACACACAGCCCTTCCTTCTCCACCTCTAAGCATCAGCCAACTACTGCTCTGTTCTGTGCCTCCTTTTTATAAGGTCCTCCTGGCCCAACTGGCCATTCCAGCAGCCCATCTGATTGGTTGCTTCCTCACAACTACTCTAGGCTGCTTGGAGGACCTCTCCACTGCTCCTTTCCTGGGATCTCTCTCTCGCTCTCTCTCTTGCCATCCATCTCCACCCTCTGACAAACAGAGGTTAGGGACACCATTCCTTACCCATCCTGACTAATAGCCATTAATGGACTTAACCTCCATGAATTTATCTAGTTCTCTTTTAAATCCTGTTATAGTCCTAGCCTTCACAATCTCAAGTAAGGAGTTCCACAGGTTGACGTAGCTGTGTGAAGAAGAATTTCCTTTTATTTGTTTTAAACCTGCTGCTCTAGTTCTTATATTATGGGAACAAGTAAAAACCTTTTCCTTATTCATTTTCTCCACATCACTCATGATTTTATATACCTCTATCATATCTCCCCTTAGTCTCCTCTTTTCCAAGCTGAAAAGTCCTGACCTCTATTCTCTCCTCATATGGGACCCGTTCCAAACCCCTAATCATTGTAGTTGCCCTTTTCTGAACCTTTTCTAATGCCAGTATATCTTTTTTGATATGAGGAGATCACATCTGTATGCAGTATTCAAGTTGTGGGCGTACCATGGATTTATATAATGGCAATAAGATATTCTCCATCTTATTCTCTATCCCTTTTTGAATGATTCCTAACATCCTGTTTGCTTTATGACTGCTGCTGCACGCTGCATGGACGTCTTCAGAGAACTATCCATGATGACTCCATGATCTCTTTCCTGACTTCTTGTAGCTAAATTAGCTCCTATCATATTGTATGTATAGTTGGAGTTATTTTTTCCAATGTGCATTACTTTACATTTATCCACATTAAATTTCATTTGCCATTTTGTTGCCCAATCTTTAGTTTTGTGAGATATTTTTGCAGTTCTTCACAGTCTGCTTTGGTCTTAACTATCTTGAGCAGTTTAGTATCATCTGCAAACTTTGCCACCTCACTGTTTACCCCTTTCTCCGGATCATTTATGAATAAATGAATAGGACTGATCCTAGGACTGACCCTTGGGGAATACCACTAGTTACCCCTCTCCGTTCTGAAAATTTACCATTTATTCCTACCCCTTGTTCCCTGTCTTTTAACCAGTTCCCAGTCCATGAAAGGATCTTCTCTCTTATCCTATGACAACTTAATTTACATAAAATTCTTTGGGGAGGGACCTTGTCAAAGGCTTTCTGGAAATCCTTGTCAAAGACTTTATGGGATGGGTGTGGCAGAACTCTCCTGCCTCCAGCAGGGGGCCTTTGGGCCTAGTCCACCTCATCACAGCTATGCATTATATAATGGTTAAATAATTTTTGAAGAAATGGGTACACTTTATATAAACTTGGAAAATACGAGATGGAAAAATGTCTCTCTTCTAACTGAAATTCTTTAAGTATATTGTCAGTATATACAGTCCTCCTGTTGGGACCAATAGCATAGCCAGGTGGAGGGAACAGGGGGAGTGATCAAAAAAAGGCACTCACCGCTGCAGCAGTTTTACTCACCCGGCAGCACTCCGGGTCTTCAGCGGCGGGCCCTTCACTCACTCTGGGTGTCTTCAGCGGCACTGAAGGTCCCACCGCAGAAGTACTGCTGAAGACCTGGAGCACCGCCGGGTGAGTAAAAACGCATCAGCAGGTGGCGCCTTTGTTTGGATCGCTCCTCCTGTTCTCTCCAGGTGAGTAAAAATTAAAAAGAAGCCAAGAAATTGACAAGTCACCACTTGTGCCCAGCTACGCTACTGCTCAGGACGTGTCTGCACACTGCATCAGTCAAAAAATTTCTGGAGCTCTAGTTATGAGATGTTCTAGGCACTGCATTGTTTATGAATTCCATGTAACAACTATCAGTAGAATTTGAACCTTTATACTTTGATTTTCTTGATCACCCTAGAAGTTCATGTCAGAGAACACATATGCAAATAGCGTAGATCTCTGTTCAGCCAGAAGGAATCTGTCACCCTCTGAAGCAAGATTGCAGAGTTTTTTTTTCCCCACATTGCAGCATACCAAGTATCCTGTCTTCCAAAGAGTGACTGTGTCCATAATCATATTTCCCTTGCCTGGGTGGGTGTAATGCCACACATGTGAAAAGATGGCAAATAATTTCAAAGAAGCATCAATACAGAAGGATGGACAAGAGTCACACTCAGGCAATTTGCAGTACAACAGCAATACCTTCCCTTCAACGTGTGGAAGGAATTGACAAAATCCAACACATTTGTGTAATCTGGTCTCTGCAGGTGTTCAAATGCTTTGAACTGTCAGCCAGTCCAATATATCATCTACCCTTTCTTGGAGATAATCAAAGACTACAGAAATGACTAGCAATTTGAAGTATAACCCCTCTTAGTATTGGTCCATCACATTAAGCTCTGTAAAAAGCAACAGAGAGTCCTCTGGCACCTTATAGACTAACAGATGTATTAGAGCATAAGCTTTCGTGGGTGAATACCCACTGCGTCTGATGAAGTGGATATTCACCCACAAAATCTTATGCTCCAATACATCTGTTAGTCTACGAGGTGCCACAGAACTCTGTCGCTTTTTGCAGATCCAGACTAACATGGCTACCCCTCTGATACTTGACACATTAAGCTCTGTGTAATGAGGCGGCCTGGCTCCCAGCAGCCCCAGAGGACGAAGAGCCCAGCCGGAGGCTGGACTGGGTGGAGCTACAGAGCTCTGAGCCCGCCCCCACCCCCCAGTCAAGTGCCGACCCGGAAGTATAAAGGCGGGCCCTCTGAGCTCAGTGATGCACCTGCGGCTGGAGAGAGCGGACGTCCCTCCGGGAGCTCGGGACTGGGAGACTCCTGCAACCCAGGGTAGCCGCCCAGAGTGGCCCAAACTTCCCCGTGCTCACTACCCAGAGGAGCTGCCGGAGCTCCCCCATGCTCGTTATCCAGAGGAGCTGCTGGAGCTGCCCTCCAGCCCCGGCTGGGACGAACCCATGCACCTGGACCCTGCGGAGGATGACCCCAGGATCCAGGTAAGCCCTGAGGGGGAGTCTGGAAGTAGCCCGGGGCAGCAGACCCTAGTCTGGCTGCAGCCGAACCAGAATCAATGTCAGTGTGTTGCGGCCAGGATCCCCAATGACACAGCCGCAGATTGCCTGCCGCTGTTAGGGCCCCGGGCTAGGACACAGAGGAGTGGGCGGGCCTGCGTCTCCCCTGCCACCCCACTCACGGGTGGCAGTCTCCTCCTTACCCCAACGCTGGGCCCAGAAGCCTGGGCCTCTTACCTTGTATAAGCTGAACTGTTTGCTGAGCCCCTGCCTGAGCATCTGAGCCCTGCACTATTGTTTGTTGCCCCACCCAGACCGAAGGCCTGGGCTTACTAGACTGAACTGCTGGCTCAGCCCTGTCTGAGGGTCTGAGTCCTGAACTGTTGCTGTTGCCCCAGGTAGTAAGGGGGCCTGGCCCCCAGCCACCCCGAAGAGGGGTGAGCCCCAATAGCGGACCCCTATACTCTGTATGTCACCTTGAGAAACACACCATAATGTCTAAACTGTGAAAAGCAGAAAAGTCTTTGACTACAAGTGATGCCTCATTCTCAACCTATCAAATGGCATTACTAGGCTTTTGTACATCCAGTAGCCATAAAGAACCTCTGAACTGGGTCTTAAGGTTGTTGGGTTGACTGAACAGTGCTTGAAGTCTTTCTGGAGTCAACTTCACCTTTGCTATAGTTTAAATCAATAAATTATCTTCTGATTGGAAAAAAGGTAAATTTATCTTAGTTTATCCTTTGGTCTAAGGATTTAAATAGGGTGTAAGTTTTTGCAGGGCAGATTACATGCTCTGTGATATCTAAATTTTCATCAGCCAATCTTTGAGATAAGAGAATGTGAGTACTTTGTATTCTGAAATAAACTGTCATCATAGTCAGGCATTTAGGAGACGAGCCATATGTGAGTACTTTGTGCTGAAAGTGATCCTCTGATGAAGAAATGAAGACATTACTGCCTGTGAGTTGGGCTGTTATGGAATGAGATATGAGGCAAACAGCCACAGATCAAATCTCATATATACAGAAATACTATGGAGGCTAGGGAAACCTAAAGATCTCAACAAATTTAGCCACAAGCTCAAGACTGAAGAAGAAAGAGACCTTACACCTTCTCTAACAAAAACATGGGAGAACTTCCTCATACTGTTAGTGTGTGTCAGACAGACAGACACACACAACATAGAGACTGTGTGTGACACTGTGTGTGAGAGAGATTGTGTGGGACACAGAGAGAGACAGACAGACACACACACGCAGAGTGTGTGCTGGCTGCCGGGAAAGTTTCTGAAAGATGCCCTGCGCTGTCTCTTTAAGACACTCACTGAAAGCTCTCCTGCTCTGTCCTGAGCCCTGTTGTCTCCCCTTCCCTCACTTTGCGGAGCTGGAGCACATGGGGGGAGGGGAGACAGAGACAGACAGCGACAGCTGGCTGTTGGGGAAATCTCAGAAACAGTGTACTGTCTCTTTAAGAGGCATTCAAGTCACTCACTCTTCCCCGCAGCAGCTCCGAGTCCTAAACCAGGCTATATCCCCTCTGCCCTGCTCTGTGGAGATGGGGTACAGGGGCTGGGAGAGGGGGACAACTTGACATCAGCACCCTCCTCCCCTGCCCCAACTCTGCACAGGCAGCAGGAGGGTCCCAGGAGCAGCTGTATAACAGAGCAACTTGGGGAGAGGGGCACCTGACCACATGCTGCCAACTGTGCTCGCTCTCCCAGTCAGCTGGGTAGCACTTAATGCTCTCCTGTGCTTCCGCTCAAGCGCACAAATTACAGGGAACACAGGTGCAAATGCTGATGACTGGAGAAAGAGGCGTGATTAATGGGTGGAAAAAGGGAAGACAGACGTGAATTCAGAATTGTTAATTTTCAAGACATGTAACTCCTGTCTAGCCATTACAGAATCATATATGTATATCTCTTAGTAGGAATGTCGATTAATTGCAGCTAACTCAAAAAAATTAATCACAATTAATTGCAGTTTTAAACGCACAGTTAAACAATACAATTGAAATTTATTAAATATTTTGGATGTTTTTCTACATTTTCAAAAGCAGCAAAAAAATCCTGTGGCACCTTATAGACTAACAGACGTTTTGGAGCATGAGCTTTCGTGGGTGAATACCCACTTCCTCAGATGCATGTAGTGGAAATTTCCAGGGGCAGGTATATATATGCTAGCAAGCAAGCTAGAGATAACGAGGTCAGTTCAATCAGGGAGGATGAGGCCCTGTTCTAGCAGTTGAGGTGTGAAAACCAAGAGAGGAGAAACTCTTTGTCTAAGGCTGCTTTATTTGAATGGACAATTTGTCAAAGTTTAATAATCCTCCATTGTTAGCCCTATGCCAGGTGCAAGAATTTCTCCTGTGGGCTTTACCAAACAGTCCTGAAGATAGCTTAAGTTCATAGCTTGATTTTGTAGTTTGGGTTCGTAGCTTGTGGCGGCTAACTGGCCAGAAAAGCCAGGCACAAGGACAAGCTGGATCTCTGTTGGGCAGGCACTGATGTCCTTCCATGTTGGCAGTAACATATGTTTGTGCTCTAATCTGTTATAAAGAACAAGATTAATCTGTTAAAAAGAACAATGATGTTAGAATCTGTGCTATACTTCTGTGTATTATATTCTTGACTCCTGGAGGAATATGTAAAATTTTGCAGAAATTTTATTTGCCAAAATAACTATTTAATCAAGCCAGTTTCCATTATTTTGGTAATTTCAAAATTCTGTCAGCAAGTATGTCTAACAATACAGACAAAAGATTCAGATTTTTTTTGACAAACAGATTCGTTACTAACCATATTAAAACAGAGCTCTGAGTAATACATTACAGAAACATATTTCTCACACCCCTCAAAAGCAGTGCAAAAGCTTGGGGTAGTCAGAGGTAATGGAGGAGTTGAGGGAGAAGGAAGTAATTGCTTGGAAGGAGACTGAGTGACTCTGGAGGGTTGCTGGGTGTAGGTAGGTAGAAGTATGGAAGAGGGGGGATAGTTAGAGAGGGGAGGAGCGTCTCCCTGCAGATCCTGCTAACCCCTAGCCTCTCCCAGTCAGGCATATCTGTCCCATCCCCATGTGTCCCTGCCCCCCCCCCCACTCAGCCACCCCCTCTCCATTTGGCCCTGCACCCCTTCCCCATGTCACTGCCCTCCCATTCACCCCATCCACTTGTGGCCCTGCACCCACACCTCAGCCACCCTCCTCCCCCATGTGTGCTTGCACTCACACTCCCATTCAGCCCCTTGCCCAATACTGTCACCCAACTAGCTCCTGTGTCCCCACCCCAATCTGTCATTCCCCCCACCACTAGCCTTTCTGAACCCCATTCTATGGTGTTCTCTCACAGCAGCACTACATATTCCACACTATCAAACCCACCCATATCCCACGTGGCTGCACCTGGACTCATGGGCAAGGTGCTGTGAGGAATGCAGCAGCTGCCCCCTCCCTATCTGTGGCTTGCTGCTCTGGCCCATGAGCTGATTGAAAAGTGTAATTGCAGCACCTCTCCAGCAGAATCCATTTTCTGCTGTGGGGGGTGAGACTCTTCGGGGCACATGAATTCAGCATATGTGAATTCCCTCCAGGAGCAGTTCTTCACAACTGTCACATGCCTCCTGAAGGAGTGTAACTGTAACCCAGAAGATCTCATTTGCAGTGAGATTCTAGGAGAAGGTATGTTCAGATTAGATTACTGAGGTATCTTGGAGGAGTCAGCACTGGTCCTAGGAGCCTAAATTAGATGGGGAGTTGAGGGACTGTTTCTGTGAAGGGCTAGCAGACAGTCAGTGCTCTAAGAAGCGTGCTAGAGAGGTCAAAGGAGGAAGCAGGGTTGCAAAATTGATGACTCAGGGAAGCTTAAACACCTGTCAATCCAGATGCTTCAACTCCCCTCACAACAGTCTGAGTGGTCACAATGGAGCACTTGACTAGGATTCTTCACACCCAAACTGCTGACTCATTTTGCTAAAAAAAAGAAAAATTAAATTCACTCTGAGACCAGATCTGGAAAATTTCAGTCTAAATGGTGAGTTTGAAATATGTCCAGTAACTGAAAGAGCACCATCTGAAATAAAAATGCTTAGGTTCTTTACCCTTAAGTAAGTGTGGTTCTTTGAGATGGTGCCAGTATAGGTAAACAGGCACATCATGCATGTGAGACTGGAGGGTTTTTGTTTATTTCGATAAACAAATGTCCATCATGGCTATGCATGTGCTCTGTGCCTCATGTTCCAATACAAGGGTATAAATGATGGGTTGTTTGCAACAGTTCAAAGCCAGGCTGGCTGAGACTTCAGAAAGCAGGGATGGAGGGCAGGTTGTGGGATCCACACCAACTACAACATCTTGAAGAAACACAGTTACTGTAGAGTAACTGTTCTTTCTTCAAATGTGTATCAGTACAGGTCCCACTCTACAGGACTGGCAAACAGTATTCTCCCTGACTGGATGGTGGGAATGTAGAGTTTCAGCTGTATCAGTCAAAAAAAATTGCAATACTGCTTTCCCCGACACTGACATTCAACCTGCCTGCCATTATGTCAAGGACATATGTTTGACAAATGTCAGTGGCTTGCTCCAAATTGCAGATCGTAATGTTCCTGAAGCAAGTAGAAGATGCTGCCTGCATGTTGGTAGAGCATGCCTTGATGTTTGGAGAGAGCAGTTCACCAATGATAAGTGAAAATGCACCATGTTATTCACTTGGAGATTCTCTATAAAAGCCAAGCCATCTTGGCTTTTACATGAGCCAGAAAATGGCCACAAAGAAGCAAGAGGACAAGTGGAAAGGCCTGGCCTTAGTAAGATCTAGAGCTTTATTCTAATACATGTCCAAAGTACAGTTTTTGCTCTTCTGGCATAGAGCATGACTTTGAGAAGAAGACTGGCAAAAATGATTAATTAGAATACAATTCCAAGACCATCTTCAGGCTGAACTTGGGATGTAGTCTCAACTCTATCTTATCCCTTAGGTAGGACATGTAAGGCAGTCTTGGCACACACTGGTTCTCTGTGCTCAGGTGATGACAACCAGGAAGACTATCTTGATGACAAAAGGAGTCTAATGATCACTCCAACAGTGACTCAAAAGGGAATGATTCCACAAGTTTGAGGAGGAGGAGGTTGAGATCCCACCTGTGAGTCAGACCCTTAACCAGAAGATACCTATGAAGGTTTTTTGAGGAATTTTCCATACCATCAGATCAGAGAAAGTACCGAGCATTACATAGCAATATTGCTGCCAGGTGGACCTTGAGACTGTGTTAAATGCCAGTCCTAGTACCTGATTCAGAAGCAACATACAGTCAAGGATCCTTGCTATTGGGGCTACTACTGGGTCCATATTGCTTTGGGCTCCTCATATGAAAAGTCTTTTCCATTACAGGGAGTAAGTCATCCTGATGGAAAGTTTTCTGCTGTGTAGAACTTGAACCCATAAGGAACAATCCATCAGTAATGCTCAACCAGCCAACATCCAGGTCGCAGGGTCTAAGTGCAGTATCTGACCATAGTTTGAGATATTATGTCCAGGCAGATTGGGAGGTGTACAGAAGGCTGCTTGGACATCTGCAATAGATCCAAGCGAAAAGTGTCTCAGCCACGAAGGGGCTACCAGGACGACCATAGCCTTGTCCTGTCTGATTTTTGATATCCCAAGGATCAAAAGAACTGGTGGGAAGGTACACAGAAGTCCTTAAGACCACTTCTAGATTTTTGGTAAGCCCAGATTCATGTCCTCTGTGAAGCAGATACTTGGGCATTTTGTGTTGTGCTTCAGAGTGATCATGTCTGTCACCATGCCTTCATGGGTCACAACTGAGAATATCAAATTCAGGACAAACTGCTGAGAAATAGGGTAGACCCCACAAAACTGGTGGTTATTCTCCCATAAGCTATACCAAACCAGCAACAAAATTAAACTTCTGTTTCACCATACTGGTTAACAAGAAGTCAGAAAAGCAATGTCCTTAGGTATTCGAGTCCTTGTAACACCAAAAACACTAGGCTTACAGATGAGTGGTTCTTTAAAACCAAATTCAAACAAAAGGGTTCTTTGGATTCCAAAGGACCAGCCACGCATCCAGGTCAATGTATAACTCAGATCTTACCAAATAATCATGCTGTTTCCAGTCCTTTAGTATCTAAAGGTTTATTTATAACAAGAAAGAAAGGCGAGAGCTAAAATTGGTTAAAGAAATCAAATACATACAACAACTGCAAAGTTCTTGGTTCAGGCTTGTAGCAGTGATGGAATAAACTGCAGGCTTAAGTCAAGTCTCTGGTTGCTTCTAGGTCTTCAGTCCCTTTGTTAGAATGCTCCCTATGGTACAATTTCATAGTCCAGAAGTTTGAGCAGGAAATAGGCAAAACTGAGATGTTTCCAGGGCCTTTTATAGCTTCTGCCACGTGGAGGAAAAGCCATTGTTTCAAACAAAGCCCTCAAGCACAGCTAGTGGAAAGTTACAGGGAACAAGATGGTGTTTGGAGTTACATGGGTAAGTCACATGTCCATGCATGGTTTTGCTTAGTCATAGCAGAGGCCATTAGCTATATTTCAGATGGAACATTCACAGGAAAGTCCATTCAGTGTAGATGAGCATCTTCCATTGTGAGCTAAGTGTTCTTTTGACGGGCCACTTAACTTGAATAGCCCCTTCAAAATGTGCAGGCTAAATACCTTGAGGCCATTACCACTAGCATCTTACCTGAAAGGAGGTTGTGTAAAAATCCTCCTAATGGGCCAGAGGGGGTGGGGAGAGTGAGTCAGAGACAGAGAGACTCAGGAGTTGGTGGTGGCTCAGCAGAGCAATGCTTCTGTGGAGCAACATAAAGGTGAATTGTTGCTTAAAAAAAGCTCCTAAGGAGAAGAAGTCTCATGGCAGTTTTTCCAAGCAATCTGCTGTACCTGAAGGGTGTGGAAGTAAATTAATTGAGGTAGATCAGGATGATTCAGTCCATGGAAGGCAACTGCTTATTTTTAGGAGGAGAGATTTGTTTCAGTTCCTAGCAGCCAAAATGTTTGTTGAAAATGGATCCACTAACTCAGCTTTAGAAAAAGACTCAGCATGGATAGCTTTAAGAGGGTTTTAGATGGAATGAAGATTGTTAGGGAATTTGAACAGCCCTCTAAGCTTGACCAGCTTGTTGGGGAGATAACGTTGTTGGAACATAAATGTCTCCATACAGGTTCTTTAAGTGGACAGTCTGTGTCTCAGGTTAAGGAGGAGGACTGGGTAGCCAGAGGTGAAAGTAAGCCGGTATGGTCCAGTACGGCATATTGCCAAGAGCCAGTACACTGTGCCAGATCGCACCAGCTTCCGCGGTGGGGATTTAAAGGGCTCTGGGCTGCCCGCAGCCATGGGAAGCCCGGAGCCCTTTAAATCCTGGCCCTAGCCCAGCCACCGGAGCTGTGGGCAGGATTTAAAGGGCTCAGAGTGCCCCACCGCTGCAGGCAGCCCAGAGCCCTTTAAATCCCGGCCCCAGCCAGGCCGCCGGAGCCACGGGTGGGATTTAAAGGGCTCAGAGCTCTTTAAATCCCAGCCCCAGCCCCGCAAAGCTCAGGGTTCCCCATGGCAGCTGGAGCCCTGGGCCCTTTAATTTGCCCCTGAGCCCCGCAGGGCTCCCAGACACCACTGCAGCTGGGAGCCCCTGGTTGATTTCGAGGCCCTGGGGCTCCCAGCCACAGCCGGTGCCCCAGGGCCTTTAAATCTTGAGAGGCCTCGTCTCTTCTGCTTGAGGCCACACCTCTTCCAGATGAGGCCATGCCCCCCTCAGGACTCCAGCAATACCAGTAAGTCCTATAAGTTACTTTCACCCCTGTGGGTAGCTGAATCTGCAGAGCAGGACAGTTGTGCAATTAATCTCTTGAGAATACAGGAGATGGCAGGCAAATTTTCATCTCCAGACACTTCGGATATGTCTTGTAGTCTTAGTGGATTTGACATGTGATTCCATCTGGAAGCAGAGGTTGGTAATGGAAGGACAAAAGAACCTTGAGTCTAACATGCTAGTGAAAATGAATGGTATCTCTTTAAGACCGAGTCCAGCCTTGGAGTCGGTAACAGTTAAGAATCTGAAAACTGGTAAACAAGCTAGTGTCTGTGCTGATGCAAATTACCTGATAGGGGAGAGGAAGACTTGCCTCTAGCTGCTAGCAGGGAGGACACACTTAACCAGTCAATAGGTTCTGTTAAGCAAGGGAGCTCAGAATTTGATCCCACAGGACAGGAAGGAAAAGAAAAATTTTATCCTGCAAATGGAAGCCAAGAGGTAGCCCTAAAATGCCAAAACCCCAAATAGTATTAGCCAAAAGCTTGACAAAAAAAAGATTGTAAAAACGTACACTTGTAATAGATTTGATATTAATGCTAATGTTAACTCTTGTGACTAGTTTGTTGCTGATACCAAAAACTGTAAAAGTGTACAAGATCTTTTGGAAAAAACCCTTGAATATGTTGGGAGTGATACATAAGAACTCATTATGTGCTAAAAGCCTTTATGGTTTTACTGTTTCATTACATAACACACTTCATGTTAAAAGGCCTTGTGATAGTGATATTTTGCAGTTAGTACCTGTAACTAGTCTTGAAATGGTACACAGGAGAAAAGGACATTAGGTGTGTAATGTGCTGTGTGAAAGGGGAAACTGAGGCACATAGCCTCATGGCTTTAGTGGCTAAATGCTCAGAGACCTATACTCTAGAACAGGGATTCTCAACCTTTTTCTTTCCAAGGCACCCCGACCTGCAACATAGTATAAAAACTTCACGGCCCATCTGTGCCACAACAACTGGTTTTCTGCATATAAAAGCCAGAGCTGGCATTAAGGAGTAGCAAGCAGGGCAACTGCCTGAGGCCCCATGCCACAGGGGCCCCAACGAAGCTAAGCTCGGCTTCAGCCTCGGGTGATGGATTCTCTGCACCTTGAAGTCTTTAAACCACAAGTTGAGGACTTCAGTAGCTCAGACATAGGTCAGGGATTTGTTACAGGAGTGGGTGGGTGAGATTCTGTGGCCTGCATTGTGCAGGTGGTCAGACTAGAAGATCATAATGGTCCCTTCTGACCTTAGTCTATGGGCTCAGGGAGGGACCTGGACTTCAGCTCCATGTGGTGAGGCTTCAGCTCTCTGCCCTGGGCCCCAGTGAGTCTAACACTAGCACTGCTTGACAGCCCCCTTCTGCTTTGTGTTGTTATCCAGCAGAACCAAAAACTAAAGAGAATTTTAGGCACACTGCTTTCACACTGGTCAGTGACCAACCCTCTGGCCATAATCTAAGGGGAGAGGAGTGACGTTACGCCATATTTATATCATAATATTTCTCTGAAGAACGTGGGTGTAACTGTTTTATGTAAGGAGGGCCACATGAGGTATTATTGAAAAGGTTATGATCTACTAAATGTGTTTATCCAATTTGTATGCAAGTATTATTTCTGTATCTGACGTAAGGAATATTGACAACGTAATAATTACAACTGTGTGTGTACTTGGGGGAACGCCCACCAGACAGTAGGCAATCAGCCTGAATGAGCCGTTTAAGGAGGACAATAGAACTTTCAGCCCACCTTCCTGAGGAGCTTCCTGGGATGTTGCTTTGACACTGTAGGGTCATCTGATTTCACCTGGTACGGGGTACCACCTTGGACACTGCTGGTTGTTTCCAGTGGAAAAATAAGGATTTCCATCTTATGTAGATCCTACTTAAGGCTGAGAAGTAAGTCAATCAGGGTCCTTCTCCACTGCATCCCTGCCCAAGAAGGAAGACTACTGAAAGCACCTGAAGAGACAAGGGAACTAAGTTGGGGAAAGGCAAGGGCTGAGTCCAGGCTGAGACAGAGGTCTAGTCTGTAAAGAGAAATAACTGGAACTCTAAGCTGCAGAAACTCTGCAACATGCCAAAAATCATCATTTAGGGTGAGAAATTACATTTTGTAAGCTATTTCTTTAGTGAATTAAACCCAAGTCTGATCTACACTGAGGGGAAACGGGGAAATCCATCTAAGTTACACAACTTCAGCTACGTCAATAACGTAGCTGAAGTCAATGTACTTAGATCTGTTTACCGCAGTGTCTTCACTACGGTGAGTCAACTGCTGCCACTCCCCCGTCAACTCTGCCTGCGGCTCTCGGCAAGCTGGAGTACAGGAGTCAATGGGAGAGCACTCTGATCGATTTATCTTGTCTAGAATAGACACAATCAATCTCTGATCAATTGCTGCCCGCCAATCCAGCCGGCAATGAAGATTTACCCTTAGGTTGCATTTTTTGTTTTATTTGCTCAGTAATCTCTTATCACTTAATTTTCCTTTTGTAGTTAATAAAAACTTATTTCTTGTTTATTCCAGAACCCAGTTTGTGCAGTTCATGGCAGGGAGCGGGCAGAAAGCTGTGCATTTCTCTCCCCACATTGAAGGAGGGAGCAATTTTTATGTGTGCGCGTTGTACAGATCTCTATACAGTACAAGAAGTTATTTTGGGGTTTACACTCCAGATGGTGTGTGCACCAGAGCACTGGCCATTTCCCTAACTGAATCCTCCTACAGAGAGCTGATTTCAGTATGTGTCTATAGCTGAGTGTGGCTTTGCCTGGGTGTGTGCTGAAAAGGGGCTTGAGCGCCTGGCACAGCAACTCAGTGCAAGAGAAACCCAGGCTGGTAGGACTGGTGGGCTCAGTGGGAGCCCAGCACATCCAGTAGCACCTCGATAGGAGTCCAACCTGTCACAATGTCTATTACAGGAGTCCCCCATTGAAAGAGTATTGGCTCTAGGATGGACTTCTACAGTGACTAGTTATAGCATCTGTGATGAGCACCATAGTCAGAGAGTGGAGAATAGAACCCTTTTTCTGCATGTTCACTGGGTCCAGCCAGCAAGAGCTCTTGCAAGACTTGAGGCGCAACTATGACCTTTTTGTTCATGTGGTATATGGACGGAGTATATGGACCTCAGCCATAGCTGTAAGGGCCAAAGATTGAGTCTAGCAAGTGGCAGCATGTACATATGTGCCAACATCTGGCTTGAGTCCCAGACATGTACACACTGTTGCATTCAATTTTAGGTCATTTGCCATTGACTGAAGAGATCTGAATCTGTCCTCAGCAGATGTACTCTATCAAGTCTTGATTGGCCAGAGACTATAGGTGCTATGATCATCTGAGATAGTATGAGAGAAGATTTCTCACAGATCATAAAAGAGCCCAGGTTGAGAGGAAAGGACATAAACCTCCACCTTGATATAACGCGACCTGATATAACAAATTCAGATTAACATGGTAAAGCTGTGCTCCAGGGGCCTGCGCACTCTGGTGGATCAAAGCAAGTTCAATATAACATGGTTTCACCTATAACATGGTAAGATTTTTTGGCTCCCGAGGACAGCGTTATATTGAGGTAGAGGTTTTATTCTAAGGCTGCAGTAGTCGTCTACTGGAGCCTCTCTCTGATCTGCCAGTTGTCCTGGTACAGGTAGACATGGATTCCCTGCCACCTTAAATATGCTACCATTAATTCAAAATGATCTGGACAAACTGGAGAAATGTTTTGAATTGAATAGGATAAAATTCAATAACACAAATGCATACTACTCCATTTAGGAAGTAACTATCAGTTGCACACATACCAAATAGTAAATGACTGCTTAGGAAGGAGTATTGCAGAAAGGCATCTGGGGGTCATAGGGGATCACAAGCTAAAGATGAATCCGTGTAATATTGTTGCCAACAAAAAAAAAAAAAAAAAAAAAAAAAAAAAAATTTTAAGGAAACATCATTCTGGGATGTATTAGCAGGAGTGTTGTAAGCAGGACACGAGAAGTAATTCTTCACTTTACTCCACATTGATTAGGCCTGAACTGGAGTCCTGTGTCCAGTTCCGGGCACCACATTTTAGGAAAGATGTGAACAAACTGGAGAAAGTCCAGAAAAGAGCAAAATAAATGATTAAAAAAGTCTACAAAACATGACCTATGAGGAAAGATTGAACAAACCCGTTTTTTTTTTTTTTTTTTTTTTTTTAAGTCTGGAAAAGAGAAGACAGAGGAGACATGATAAGTTTTCAAGTACATGAAAGGTTGTTACAAGGAGGAGGGAGGAAAATTGTTCTCCTTAACCTCTGAGGATAGGACAAGAAAGGCTTAAGAATAGACTTAAATTGTAGCAAGGGCATTTAGGTTGGACATTAGGAAAAATTTCCTAACTGTCAGGGTAGTTAACTACTAGAATATATTGCTTAGGGAGTTGGTGGAATCTCTGTCATTGGAGATTATTAAGAGCAGGTTAAACAAACACCTGTCAGAGATGGTCTAGATAATACATAGCCCTGGTCTACAGTACAGCGTTAGGTAGAATTCAGCCGTGTTAGGCCAAATTTTGTAATGAATGCGTATCCACAAGCAACCCCATTCCATCAACCTAAAGGGATCTAAAAAGTAGACTTCTGTACTCCTCCCCGGCGAGGGGAGTAGTGCTAAAAATTGACCTTCTGGGTCGAATTTGAGGTAGCACAGATGCAAGTCAACATTATTGGCCTCCGGGAGCTATCCCGCAGTGCTCCAATGTGACTGCTCTGGACAGCGCTTTCAACTCCGATGCATTAACCAGGTACACAAGAAAAGCCCTGGGAACTTTTGAATTTCATTTCCTGTTTGGTGAGCATGGCGAGCTCAGCAGCACAGGTGATCATGCAGTCCCCCCAGAATCGCAAATGGCCTCTAGCATGGAGCGAACAGGAGACACTGGATCAGATTGCTGTATGGGGAGAAGAATCTGTGCAGGCAGAACTCCGATCAAAGAGAAGAAATGCTAATATATGCGCTAAAATCACACAGGGCATGATGGACAGCAGCTATAACAGACACACAGCAGTACCATGTGAAAAATCAAGGAGCTCACACAAGCCTACCAAAAGACAAAGGAGGCAAACAGTTGCTCTGGGTCAGAACCCCATACATGCCACTTCTATGATCAGCTGCATGGCATTCTAGGGAGGGACCCTACCACTACCCCACCACTGTCCTTGGGCACCTGAAAGGAGAGAGTCTCACACAACATGGAGGAGAATGCGCAGCAGGCAAGCAGTGAATCCCTTCTCCCCAGCAGCCAGGACCTTTTCATCACCCTGGAGCCAATACCCTCCCTAGGCGGGATCCCCGACCCCGAAGGCGGAGAAGGCATCTCTGGGAGTGCACATTTGCAACTATAGTACTGGGTTTAAACACAATAGTGTTTAATGTTTGATTTGCCCTAAAGACTTGGGATGCATTTGTGGTCAGTACAGCTACTGGAAAAGTCTGTTAATGTGTCTGGGGATGGAGCAAGAATGCTCCAGGGACATCTCCATGAAGCTCTCCTGGAGGTCCTGCTAGTGAAGGCAGGGGGCTGGACCTGATAACCTTTCGGGGTCCCTTCCAGTTCTAGGAGATAGTTGTATCTCCAAAAAAAGGCTTTGCAGAAGGTTTCTGGGGAGGGCTGCCTTATTGCATCCTCCACGGTAGGACACTACCACACCAAGCGAGTAGCAAGTAACCTGGAATCATTGCAGCACAAAGCATGGCAGCAAATAGTCCTGGGTTTTGGTCGCATTCAAGCAACATTCGGTCTATATCTTTCTGCCTCAGGAGAGTGATATCATTCATGGTCACCTGGTTGAAATAGGGGAATTTTTGTAAGGGAACAGTAAAATGACACCATTCATGCAGGGCTGTTTGCGCTTGGCTAAAAAGGATCATCCCAAATAGCCACATAGAGGGCTGAGGGGAGGTGTGTGCTGCACATCCGCCTGAAAACCACAGCCCTTCCTTTTAAATAGCAAACTCAACTGGCATTGCTTGCTATGGGAAAGGAGGGCACTGCAGTCTGAAAAAACACTCCATGTTATGAAGGGGTTAGAAGCCAAACCTGCATACCCTTTGGCTTACCATGGCTGCCTGGAAACTGAAATCTGTTGCCCAGCTATGTGCGATGTGTCACCATACTGGCAAGCACTCAATATAACAGGCAAACTGCGACCTTGTACCTAAAACACGTGTGCTGTCTGCTGTGAATTCCTTGATTCACTGTGAAAGAACCTCCCTTTTGTTCTCAGAAATGTACCATCTTCAATTTTACTCTCCCTTTTTATCCCCCTGCAGGTGCAAATGTTTCTATCCTCCCCCCTATCATCTCCGTCCCTGAGGTTATGGCAGATTAAGAAGTGGGGGCAGGGGGGACGCACTCGCAATGACATGTTTTCCAAGCTCATGCAGTCCTCCCGCACGGCTAGGGCACAGCCAAATGCATGGAGGCATTCAGTGGCAGAGTCCAGGAAAGCAATAAGAGGCAGGATTCAGTGCTGAGGCTCATGGGGGAGCAAATAGACATGCTCAGGCATCTGGTGCAGCTGCAGGAAAGCCAACAAGAGCACAGACCACCGCTGCATCTACTGTACAACCGCCTGCCCTCCTCCCCAAGTTCCATATCCTCCTCATCCAGATGCCCAAGAAAGTAAGGGGGACAGGGGGGATCTTGAGCACCCAGCCACTCCAGAGGATGGCCCAAACAACAGAAGGCTGTCAAACAGTTTTGATTTCTAGTGTGGCCACAATAAGCAATGTGGCCTTGTCCTTCCCTCCCCAACCCCACCCAGGCTACCTTATCAGTTATCTCCCTTTTTAAAAAAAATTAAAGAAAGAATGCATGGTTTCAAAACAATAGTGACTATTTCCTTTGCCAGCTGTGATAGAAAGGGGGGGGGGGAGGGTGGTTAGTTTACAGAGAATGGGTTTGCATCAAGGAGAAACACACAACTGTCACACTGTAGCCTGGCCAGTCATGAAACTGGTTTTCAAAGCCTCTCTGATGTGCAGTGCACCTACTTGTGCTCTTCTAAGTGCTCTGGTGTCTGGCTGTTCAAAATTGGCAGCCAGGTGATTTGCCTCAACCTCCCACCCCACCATAAGTGTCTCCCCCTTACTCTCACAGATAATATGGAGCCACACAGCAAGCAGTAATAACAATGGGAATATTGGTTGCACTGAGGTCTAACCTCGTCAGCAAACAGTGCCAGCGAGCTTTTAAATGTTCAAAGGCACATTCCAGCACCATTCTGCACTTGCTCAGCCTGTAGTTGAACTGCTCCTTACTACTGTCCAGGCTGCCTGCATATGGCTTCTTAAGCCATGGGAGCAAGGGGTAGGCTGGGTCTCCAAGGATAACTATTGGCATTTCAACATCCCCAACAGTAATTTTCTAGTCTGGGAAGTAAGTCTCTTCTTGCAGCTGCTCAAACAGCCTAGAGTTCCTAAAGATGTGAGTGAGTGTCACGCACCTTTCCCGGCCATCCAACGTTGACGTCAGTGAAACATCCCTTGTGATCCACCAGTGCTTGCAACACAATTGAGAAGTACCCCTTGTGGTTTATATAGTGGTTGGCAAGGTGGTCCAGAGCCAAAATAGGGATATGCGTTCCGTCTCTCGCCCAAACAGTTAGGGAAACCCATTGCCACAAAGTCATCCACTATGATCTGCCTATTTCCCAGAGTCACTACCCTCAATAACAGAACATCAGTGATTGCATTAGCTACCTGAATCACAGCAGCCCCCACAGCAGATTTTCCCCACTCCAAATTGATTCCTGACTGACTGGTAGCAGTCAGATATTGCAAGCTTCCACAGGGCTATCTCCACTCACTTCTCAACTGTCAGGGCAGCTCTCATCTTGGTATTCGTGCACTTCAGGGTGGGGGAAAAGCAACTCAGAGTTCCAGGAGAGTGGCCTTACGCATGCGAAAGTTTTGCAGCCACTGGGAATCATCCCATACCTGCAACACTATGCGGTCCCAGTCTGTGCTTGTTTGCCAGGCCCAGAATTGGCATTCCACTGTATCAACCAGCCCCAATGCCACCATGATGTCCCAATTGCCACATCCTGTGCGTTCAGGAATGTCTGTGTCCACATCCTCCTCACAAATCGTCCTCGTGCTGCCGTCTCTTAACCAGGTTTTGCACATACTGCAGTGTAACACGCGAGGTGTTTACAATGCTTGCAACAGCAGTGGTGAGCTGAGCGGGCTCCATGCTTGCCGTGCTATGGCGTCTGCACAGGTAACACAGGAAAAAGCGCGAAATGATTGTCTGCAGTTGCTTTCACGGAGGGAGGGAAGGGAGACTGACAACATGTACCCAAAACCCACCCACGACAATGTTTTTACCGCATCAGGCATTGTGAGCTTAACCCAGAATTCCAATGGGCAGCGGAGACTGCGGAAACTGTGGGACGCACTCCGTCAATTAATGCGCTTAGTGAGGACATACACAATCAACTGTATAAAACTGGATTTCTAAAAATCAGTTTCTATAAAACAGACCTAATTTTGTAGTGTAGACATACCTTAATCCTGCCCTGAGTGCAGGGGACGGGACTAGATGACCTCTCAAAGTCCCTTCCAATCCTATGATCACAGCACAGAATAATTCATAAAATGCCTAGCAGTAGAGTATCCAAGGGATAGAATCCTGTATTGGTAATAGTTGGGCCCTACTGTAAATCTTCAGTACTTCCTGGGGGCCAGAATCATAGCAATGTGGAAATACAGATCCTGCAAGTCAAGAAACACAAGCCATGAACCAGTCTTGGGCATGGAGAAATGGAATAATGGTGCCAAGCCTTATCCTGAACTTGAAACAATGTGTATATTTGCCAAGTCTCTTCAGGTATAGGACAGAACAAAGACCCCTTTTCTTCTTCAGAATGAGGAAATACCAGAGTAAAAGCCTCTTCCCCTGAACTCTGGTAGAACCTCCACTGTGGCTCCAAAGAAAAGCAAAAAGGTCACTTCTGTTTGCAATAGGCTCTCATGAGACAGGTCCCTGAAGGATGGGGAAGGGAAGTGGGTATGGCATAAAGAGTGGAACTGAACTGGTAGCCATAGGCTATAATCTCTAACACCCATATATCCAATGTCATGGCAGACCATGATCTGTGAAATGGGGTAAGGTGGCTTCTGAAGGTAATGTTCATGTGACTACATCTGATCCAACTCTTAAACAGTCCTGTCAAATTTGTTGCATTGGGTGCATTGCCAAAAAGGTGGAAGGTTGGTGCCCTCTGATGTATCTCAGTTTTTCTTGGTGGCACTAGGGTTGCCTGTGATGGTAGGACAGCATCTACAGCCTCAATGGGGGGTTGAGAACGGTACAGCTTGTGTTTCAGGGCTGGGGTGTAAATCCCTAGGGAGCGCAGAGCAGCCTTTGAGCCTTAGTGCAGAGTGCTGCCTGTTTGCTTGCCCTTTGATGGCAAAGACCTATTTAGCAAGTCCTCAATCATGGCCTGTATTATCTCAGGAAACCCAATGCTTGAAGCCATGATGTACTATGCATAGAACTTGCATCTTGTCAGAGGCATCCACTGCCACCTGTAAGGCCACCAGTAGATCTTCCTTAGTTATGTCTCTAAGTGCCTCCCTAACATGCAACAGCATCTTGAGGGCATCACCGTGTCCTAGGTCAAGAAGTCGTACTTTGCATGCAAGTCCCAGCATTTAGCCACAAGGAATGGTAGAGAGAACAGAGAAGGATTTTCCTTCCAGATGGATTGATCTATTTGGGGGTACTTCTCCTTGGGGGTACTCTTACTTACATGACTAAGGAGCCCAAGTTGAGGTGAATACAGAGGTACTCAAGCCCTATTGGAAGTGCTTGAACCTTTTCTCCACCCAATTTGCAGTGGGCATTATGGTTGGCATCTGCCATAGCCTTAGCCAGGTCAAGCAATCCCATATTAATGGGAAAGGGCACTCCTAGCTGGACCAGAGGCAGACAAGATCATCAGATACTTTGAATCTCTGTTATGACTGACTGCTATTTCCAGAATCTCTGCAATCCTCATAAGAAACTCTTGAAATGATCAAAAGTCATCAGGCTCCAGTACTGGTGTTGAGGATATCACTTCATGAGGCGTGAAGACAAGTGCCTCTGGTGGCAACATGGGGCACTGATGATGCTCTGTCCCTGGATCCAGTTCCTCCTGGTACTGTGTACATGATTGGTCAGTGGCATTAATTGGGAATGACTTATTTCTCGTGTTGTGCAAACCAGTGTCTCGACGCCAGAGATGGTGAAGCACAGTTACCTCCAATAGTGTCAGAATGGCACACCATAGGTATGTGGCTGGCTTGCTGGGTATTGGCAAGTTAGCAGCAGCTGAGCCCTGCTGAAGTCAGCAGGTCCTTCCATGGTGCCAATCACTGACTTTAGAAGAGAGGGTTCTCTACTCAAAAGATGGGAAGAATGTATGCCCTTGTAATGATGAGAAGCACTAGATCTCCTCAAAGGGCAACATCAAAATGTATGGCACTTTTAGTATTGGGGTTTTTAACTGTACCGGTAGGTATTTCAGTACCCTGGTTCTCCCTAGGCTCATCCTCCACAGGAGACATCAATACCAAGGAATGCATCACCAGACCTGGGGTTGGTGCCAGGACAGGTCAGGGTCTGTTGTGCTATAGGCTGCTCCTTCTCCCCAGCCCTCGACACAATGCAGATTCTGAGGAATTTATCTCTGGAGGTTTTATGCTGTCTTCTCTTATGGGAGGACAGCAAGTTCAGCCTAGAGTCTTTGCCTCTGTGTTTGCAGCAGCCTTCTTGGTGCCAGACTTTAACACTGGGATGTTAGTGCTGGCTTTAATGTCAATATTGGGGTCAGTTTCTGTGCTGGGGCATTGGTGCCAGTCTTCTCTCTGTGCTGGTCTTCGGTGTTGCTTATCACCTTAAGAAGGTACTAGATGATGTGGGCTTGTTCATTAGCAAAACTGCAGAGTTTCTCCCCTCAGGGTCTGATGAGAACTTCGTGTATTGTTCCAGAAGATGTAGCTTCAGCCTTGCATCTCACAACTCAGGTGCCCCTATGGAGAATGACTGGCACACAAAAGTATATGCTAGGTATATGTGAATCTCAAAACAGAAAAGATGCCTGTGTCCCATCTTTTCAGAGGAATTAATCCACTGTAGAATGGGCAAGGCTTGAAGCGGAGATGTTTCAAGTCCACCATGTGAAGTAGCCTTGTACAGCAAGGGATCTGTCAATATTCAGGCCACATAATTCGATAAAGCTCAGAGATTGTGTTAAAAAAAAAAAAACCTTCAGAACTCTTCTGATTCTTGAAAAAGATTTGAGAAGGTTTGGCTAAAGCTAAGAACTAATGGAGAGTTGGACACTCACCAATTCCATCTCACTGCCGCGGGCTGTAAGGAGAGAGAGAGAGAGCGAGAGTCATGACCACGCTGACCTTTATTCTTTTGCATGCATGGTAACATGATGCAGCACAAGACGCATGCATAGCTCCAATGGACACTGCTATTCAAAAAGACTCCAGTCTTGTGTGCATGAGATGCATATGCACTATAGTGGAATCCAAACAGATGCATACTCTAAGAACAACCTTAATTACAGGTACTGCTACACACTTCAGCTATGCTTTTTATTAGTTCCATAACTTCATATGAAGTTATCTTCCTCTTTTCTTGCTCCCCAAATACCTCACCTTTAGGTATTAAACATCATCATATGGAACATTAGCATGTAGTATATGTGAGAACTGTAATTTGCTGATAGCAAAATTACTTTTACTATTGAGTTTTCTTTATCACCTCACGAACGTCAGCTGCTAAAGAAGAAAAGTTTCACCTAATGCATTAACATTGAGATAATAAATGACTGACTATTAGCAGTTTTAGTAACATCCTGCTACAATTAAAAAAAAACAAAAACAAAAAGCCAAATGTAATGAAGTCAACTCTTATTTTTCTAATCACTATTCAGAATCAAATATCACTCACGTGCTTTAAATGAGAGTTGTTTAGCAACCCTTCATTCTCACCTTTAAATGAAAATCCCCCCGGCAGAAGAGCCATTAAAAACTGACAAAATATTTTAGTACCAACAGTGTGCTCATTCACCACATAAATGTGAGCATTTACAAAACAATAAAAAACAAATCCCTGGCAGAGAAGACTCACAGACCAAGTTAATAACATTCACAGAATGGTATTAAAAAAAAGACTGTTGTAGTCCAAATCCTACCAGGCTGGGAAGAGAGCCCTTCGTCCCTTCCCTCTGGCCCCCCAAAACCAAGGCAATACCTTTTGTAACAAAAAAGTGCCTAGTAACCAGGAAGACATCTGAGTATTTAGACAAGAGTTCACGTTAAGGTGCTGCAGGCCTAAGCCCAACAACAAAACACCAAGAACAGGACTGCTAGTTACCTCCCAACATAGGTCAGCACAATTACACATCAGTTGTTTCTTTAAAACAGTAGAAAGTTACCTCAAAGTGTCCAAAGTACATTTCTAGATACTATTAATAGCTAACTAGTACATGGCTGAATATGTATTCTCCTACTTCAGAACTGCAAAGCAGAAAAACCACTTATGGGAGAGAAGAATGTGTACATGAAGGTATGAACACTGCAGAATCAGTAAGTATTCAAGATAGGCCACCCACATTACCAGAGGGGTAGCCATGTTAGTCTGGATCTGTAAAAGCAGATAAGAGTTCTGTGGCACCTTATAGACTAACAAATGTATTGAAGCATGAAAACAGAGCATGAGCTTTCGTGGGTGAATACTAGCATATCCCACTGGGAGGAGGCCTTGAGGTTGACCCAGTAGAAGCTGTAGGGATATCTCCCAGCTAGCCTGGGAATCCCCCAGGAAGAGCTAGAATCTGTTGCAGAGGAAAGAGGTCTGGTTCTCCCAACTCTCCATGCTGCTGCTGAGACCCTTACAAGCAGCATAAAGGAAAGCAGCAAGAAAGCTACAGAAAAGGGCAACAAAAATTATTAGGGGTATGGAACAGCTTCCCTATGAAGAGAGATTAATAAGACTAGGACTTTTCAGCTTCGAAAAGATGCAACTAATGGGGGGATATGACAAAAGTCTATAAAATCATGACTGGTGTGGAGAAAGTAAATAAGGAAGTGTTATTTACGCTCTCATAACACAAGAGCTGTGTGTGAAAAAGTATTTCTTCACACAATGTACATTCAGCCTGTGGAACTCTTTGCCACAGAATGTTGTGAAGGCCAAGACTATAACAGGGTTCAAAAAAGAACTAGATACATTCATGGAGGATACTGGCAGGGATGCAAAACCATGCTCTGAAGTGTCCCTAGCATCTGCTTGCCAGAAGTGGGAATGGATCACTTGATTACCCGTTCTGTTCATTCCCTCTGGGGCACCTGGCATTGGCCACTGTTGGATGACAGAATATTGGGCTAGATGGACCACTGGTCTGACTCGGTATGGTTGTTCTTATGAGTGGCGTCTCAAGTGGGTGGTGTTTATCCATGGACCAGCCTAGGAAGGAGTACCACTATTTTTTCCCTTTTATACCTCACATCTATTTCATGATCTTCCAAAGAATGCTCAACAGAAAATGTAATTTAAACACCCTTTAGCTTCCACTTCAGTGTAAACATTTGAAGTCCAACAGTGTAACAACCTTATAGCAAAGAGCATACAGGTTCGGTGACATTCAGCAACTCTACAACAGGATAACTTTTATAGCATCACAATCAATTAGGGCTCTAATCAAAATGCCATGACTGTTTCTTGTGAGGAGGAAACAAGTCTCTCGTGAAATAAAGAAACTGGAGTTTTCTGTTAAATATTCTCAATATCATCTCACTGAAACCTATACTATAAACAAGCTGTAACTGGAAACAATTGTCAAGGAACATTGCAAGAGAAAAAAAGAAATCTTTAAAAAAATTCGGAGTTAAGGTGGCACCCTATTTATGGCTCAAAATTAACAGCTGTATCTGCCCAGCATACCTTTTTTTTTTTTTTAGTATGTGACCTGCAGAGAAACAAACTCAGTTGTGCTGGTATTTTTTGTCTCAGCTACCCCAACATTCCTACTTACCATAGTCAACTCATGCCCCTCCATCCCTACATGTTCCAACTCTCCTGTGCTGAGTCCCACCCCCACCCAAAGCAGTTTTCCACACCTCACTCCTACGTTGCTCAGTTGTGCTCACGATTTTGACAAGTTACATTTTGCAGCTCACAGAATACAAAGAATAAAAAGAAATCAGTAAAATGGAGTTACATAACAGACAATCAAGGAAGAAGGAAGAGTGGGAAGGTGCATAAGAATAAAAAGTTAAGAAAATTGAAAAGAGGCATAGGGTAGAAACAGAACATGAACATGTGACAGCTCTGGTCTGAAATATAAGTTAGTTTTTCAAAACAAAAGAAAAAAGTTAGTTCATACATTACAGCTCCTTCTTGGAGAAAAATAAATGATTGAAAAGATAAGCAGTGGTAACCACAGCAAGAGAATGAGAAAGAACAGCAAGAAGGGATGATCATAGCCTGAACACCATTTATGTAGTGGAAGAAGCAGCATACCATTTCACTGGAAAACATCACTGTGAAGAAGGAACAAAATCTGGTTGTCAGGGGGTCTCAAAATGATGCTGAATTGTGATTTTTACTTAAGTTTAAGGAGCTGACAGATTTTTTAATAACACATGCCAAACACTCATTTTAGAATTCTGATATTTATTTAACCTTTGAAATAATTTAGAGAAAATTAATAAAGAGCTGGCGCTCTCAACAAACACTATCCAAGCACAGTGACATTTGGCACCAAAGACAGGACAAGAAACAGAAGGTTTGTGTTGGCCTTTTACTTCTTCATACCATATTAGATACAAAAGACTATGTTAAAAGACTGTTACTGGTGTAAATTCAAATACTCAGAAGTTGCAAAGTGTCAAAATTAAGGCTGCCCATGCAACCTTAATTCAGCCTCCTTGTGTGCTTGCATTTTAAGTCAGAACTAAGAAATTTGGCATTATGACCATTTTTAATTACATGTGAAAAAAAGTATGTGATCAAGACCTCTGCTTTATTCAGTGCATAGGCAAATGAACACAGATGTCTTGACTCAAACCAATTTTGTTAAGATGAAAATAAAATTTGAATTAAAGGGCACCATCGTTAAAAAAAAAACCCACACAAGCTCCCTTCATGTGTAAGCTTTTAGCTTGAGCATTGGTGATCTCATATCATCATAGTACTGCAAGAGAGTGAAACTCAAGTTGTTAAGAGTCCAAACAACTTAGCCCCCTGTAAGCTAAAACTAACACTTCAAATGCACCTGGAAAACTGAAAAGCAAGTTCAGATCAATGAGCACAGGTGCAATGTTATCCATGCAAGACACTATTAAAGCAGCTGGTAACTGCACTCTGTGCTAACTGGAATATCTAGCCTTCAATTATAGTACAGAGCAGAATTCATTACAATAACCTATTCTGGTATGACAAAGGTGAGAATAAGGGTACGTCTACACTACAGGATTATTCCGATTTTACATAAACCGGTTTTATAAAACAGATTGTATAAAGTCGAGTGCACGCGGCCCCACAAAGCACAATAATTTGGCAGTGTGCGTCCATGTACCGAGGCTAGCGGCGATATCTGGAGCGTTGCATTGTGGGTAGCTATCCCATAGTTCCCGCAGTCTCCCCTGCCCATTGGAATTCTGGGTCGAGATCCCAATGCATGACAGTGCAAACACAGTGTCGCGGGTGATTCTGGGTAAATGTCGTCACTCATTCCTTCCTCCGTGAAAGCAAGAGCAGACAATCATTTCGTGCCCTTTTTCCCCGGATTGCCCTGGCAGATGCCATAGCATGGTAACCATGGAGCCCGTTTTGCCTTTTGTCACTGTCACCGTATGTGTACTGGATGCTGCTGACAGAGGCGGTACTGCAGCGCTACAAAGCAGCATTCATTTGCCTTTGAAAGGTAGCAGAGACAGTTACCATCCCTATTGTACCGTCTGCCATGCCATTGTAAACTGGCGATAAGATGACAGTTATCAGTCGTTCTGTACCATCTGCTGCTGTCATGGGTGCTCCTGGCTGGCCTTCACTAAGGTCAGCTGGGGGCGCAGAGACAAAAATGGGAATGACTCCCCCAGTCATTCCCTCCTTTATGTTTTATCTAAAAATAGAGTCAGTCCTGCCTAGAATATGGGGCAAGTGTACTAGAGAACCACTGTACCAGAGAACCAGAGAGCACAGCCGCTCCATGTCAGATTCCACAGAAATGATGAGCTGCATGCCATTCTAGGGGGTGCCCCTGCAATTACTCCACCCATTGCTTCCCTCCTCCCCCAACCTTCTGGGCTACCGCTGCAGGGTCCTCCCCATTTGTGTGATGAAGTAATAAAGAATGCAGGAATAAGAAACACTGACTTTTTAGTGAGATAAAATGATGGGGAGGCAGCCTCCAGCTGCTATGATAGTCCAGGCAGTACAGAATCTTTTCTTTAGACATGAAGGGGCGGGGTGGGGCTGATGGAGCTCAGTTGCTATGATGAAGACGGTTATCAGCTGTTCTGTACCATCTGCCGGGAATGACCGGGAGTCATTCCTATTTTTACCCAGGTGCCCCCGGCTGACCTCACCGAGGCCAGCCAGGAGCACTCACAGGATGATGAGGACGGCTATCAGTCATTTTGTACTGTACCGTCTGCCACCAGGGAGGGGAGGGGAGAGGATGCTGATGTTCAGTGCCACAGCACCGTGTCTACCAGCAGCATGCAGTAGACATATGGTGACATTGAAAGAAGTCAAGAAATGATTTTTTCCCCCCCCTTCTCTTTCACGGGGAGGTGGGGGGGGGGTAAACTGACAAGATATACCCTGAACCACCCCGGACAATGTGTTTAATCCTACAGGCATTGGGAGCTCAGCCAAGAATGCTAATACTTTTCGGAGACTGCGGGGACTATGGGATAGCTGGAGTCCTCAGTACCCCCTCCCTTCCTCCATGAACATCCATTTGATTCTTTGGCTTTATGTTACGCTTGTCACACAGCACTGTGCTGTGGCCTCTGGATCATAGCCTGGAGATTTTTTCAAATGCTTTGTCATTTTGTCTTCTGTAACGGAGCTCTGATAGAACAGATTTGTCTCCTCATACAGTGATCAGATCCAGTATCTCCCGTACGGTCCATGCTGGAGCTCTTTTTGGATTTGGGACTGCATCGCCACCTGGCTGATCAAAGCTCCACGCTGGGCAAACAGGAATGAAATTCAGAAGTTTGCGGGGCTTTTCCTGTCTACCTGGCCAGTGCATCCGAGTTCAGATTGCTTTCCAGAGCGGTCGCAATGGTGAACTGAGGGATACCACCCGGAGGCCAATACGGTCGATTTGCGGCCACACTAACCCTAATCCGACATGGCAATATCGATTTCAGCGCTACTCCTCTCATCGGGGAAGAGTACAGAAACCATTTTAAAGAGCCCTTTATATCGATATTAAGGGTCTCGTTGTGTGGATGGGTGCAGGGTTAAATCGGTTTAACGCTGCTAAATTCGGTTTAAACGCGTAGTGTAGACCAGGCCTAACAGTAATGATCATAATAAATCATGTAATACCAAGCTCTCATAGCCCTTTTTCATCAGTAGATCTCAAAGCACTTCACAATCTTTTATGTATTTATGCGCATAACACCCCTGTTAGGTAGGCAGGTATTATCTTCATTTTACAGGTAGGGAACTGAGGCACAGAGAGGCAAAGACTCTGTCTACATTGGCACTTTTGTTGGTCAGGGATGTGAAGAAAAAACACCCCCAAATCGACAAAAGCACTGGTGTGGACAGCACTATGTCAGCGGGAGACGTTCTCCCAATGAGATAGCTACAGCCATTCATTAGAGGTGGTTTAATTATGTCACCAAGAAAGCTCTCTTCTGCTGGCATAGAGTGGTTACATGGGAGACCTTACAGCGGCAGCCGTAGAGCTGTAAGGTCTGCAGTGTATACATAGCCTAAGTGATGTGTACAAGGTTACACAGATATCTGGGGCAAGGCAAGGAACTGAACCCTATAATCCAAGCCCTAGGTTAGTGTCCTAACCATGGGACCCTCTTTCCTCACTCATCTAGAAAGAAAGTTATAATCTTATTGTTAAACACAGATGAGGGAAAAATAGCTGTTGGGCACTCCTGTTATGTGGACTTCCTAGGCCATCTTGGATCCTGAGATGCACAACTCACAAACCTAAGTACACTTTGTACTCCTGGGGCAATTCTCTGCCAAAAAATTAAAATTTCTGAAAAATTCTATATACGTCAAAATAACACTCCATAATCATGCCGATTTATTTCAAAAATACCTGTCAACAAGTATGTCTGTAACAATACAGACAACAAAAAATATTCAGGAAATATTTTTAGACAAATATATTCCTTACTAGGCATATTAATACAGAACTCTGAGTAATACATTTAAACTATCTACTTTCTAGGAGATAAGGAAGCGTTGTTTATTACTCCTCATAACACAAGAACTTGGGGTTATCAAATGAAATTAATAGGCAGCAAGTTTAAAAAAAAATAAAGTATTTCTTCACACAGAGTCAACCTGTGTAACTCCTTGCCAGAGGATGTTGTGAAGGCCAAGACCATAACATGGTTCAAAAAAGAACTAAATAAATTCATGGAGGACAGGTCCATCAATGGCTATTAGCCAGGATGGGCAGGAATGATGTCCCTACTCTTTGTTTGCCAGAAGCTGGGAATGAGCAAAAGGGGATGGATCACTTGTGATTACCTGTTCTGTTCATTCCCTCTGGGGCATCTGGCACTATCCAGTCAGAAGATGGACCTTTGGTCTGGGCTAGATGAACCTTTGGTCTGACCCACTAGGGCCATTCTTATGTAAACTACAATACAGAAACATATTTCCCGCACCCCTCAGAAGCAGTGCAGAAGCTTGGGGGAGTCAGGGGTAACAGAGGAGCTGAGGGAAAGGGAAGCCTGGTAATGAGCCTGGAGGGTTGCTGGGTGTGTGTGGGAGAAGTATGGAACAGAATTTTAGGAGGTCGGTGGGGGGGGGGGAGCAGAGAGGGGGAGAGGGAGACACATGACTGTTAGGGATTTGGAGAGCCTCCCCCATGCAGACCTTGGCTGACCCCTAGCCTCTCCTATTAAGTCAGGCACATCTACCCCTGTCCCTGTGTCCCTGCACCCCCCCTTCCCTCTGTCCCCATGCACCTCCCTTCCCCATCTTGTACCCCCAGTCACCCCCCCGCCCCATGCACCTCTGTCCCCATTGTCCCTGCACCCACTCTTTGCCATCCCCCATCTCCATGTGGCTCTGCACCCTCATTCAGCCTTCACGCACTAGCCTTTTTGAATTCCAGTCTGTGTGACTCCCCACCACCCAGTGCACCGCACTATCTGTCCCCACCAAATCCAGTGCCTCCTCACCTGGCCAGACATGTGGGCAGGGCACTGTGAGGAATGCAGCCTCTTGTCCTCCCTATCAGCTGCTGACTGCTATGACCTGTGAGACAGTTGCCCTCTGTTCTGGCCCCATAGCAGCCCCTGGTGAGCAAAAGGCATAACTGCAGTGCCTCTCTGGCAGAATGTATTTTCTGCAGAAGAAAAAAAAATCTGCAGGGGATGTGAATTCTGCACATGCACAGGTAACAGAATTCCCCCAAGAGTAACTTTGCTAGTATCTCCTTTAGTTCAGCAAACAGACATAAATTTGACTACTTCCACTGGTGCTTCCCCTGCACTCTTAATCCAACCAATAACCTGTTTTATCTGGACCAAGGTTCAGTCAGCTTACTCATCCAAACTGATGTCTGTTCAGAAAAGCTGATTAAATGCACGGTCTAGGCCAGTGGTGGGCAACCTGAGGCATGTCAGGGTAATCTGCTGACAGGCCGCAAGACAGTTTGTTTACATTGACTGTCCTCAGGCACAGCTGCCCGCAGCTCCCATTGGCTGCGGTTCGCCATTCCCGACCAACAGGAGCTGCGGGCAGCTGTGCCTATGGACAGTCAATGTAAACAAACTGTTTCACGGGCCACCAGCAGACTGGCCTGACAGGCTGCAGGTTGCCCACCACTGGTCTAGGCCCAGTGAAAAATGATACCGTCAGTCATCATACTGAAAGTAGTGTAGCTTAAGTCACAAGGTCCTATTATCTCCCCAATGGCTTTGTAAACACAAGTTGAGCAGGAGTGCCAGTCCAGAACTTCGCAGTATTTTACAAGACAGCACTCTTGCTATAAATGAAAAATTGATCAAAACTACCCTCTAGATCTGTGCTGACTAGCAAGACCCAAGCCACCTAAGGAAAACTGTCTGTCATTACAAGTGCTCATAGATGTGAATAATACCCCAGAGTCCGCAGTTTCAAAGACTAGGAATGAAAAACAACCTGCATGGAGACCAGATTTTTGTCCACACTAGAAAGAGCTAAACTAGCATGATCACTGTACTTTTTATACCATAATCAGGCATGGAACTCTACCAACATTTCCCCAGGAAATCTATAGTGTCTTGATATTGTGAAAGTTGCTTTGCTGCAAACCTCTCATTCGACCCAAAAATGGAGTTAAAACAAAGTAATAATTAACAAGATCCCAGCACAAGGGCTTAATTTTAAAAAGATGCTAACATCATGCCCTCCCAAATGTTGATAATCTCATCCATCAGCACAGTGACCTAACCTAAAAACAAAGGAAACAATAGTTTGCACATGACAAGCTTGAAATCTCTACCTTCATGCCTTCAATCCTAACTATACGATCTAGAATATATCAAGCTGCATGCCTAAAGCCAGAAACAACTAGAAAGAGGACCACTGTCATGAATATCCCAGTCCTTTCCCAGATTGCAAATACTATAAAGTATACACTAAGTATAAGACTTTGTAATCTAACAATTGCAAAATGAGTAGAGTTGTTCTGCATATTAAATATAGGGGAATTCCTTGAGAAGTAATTTGTTTATATCTAGCCATGCTTCTTATTGTGCACTATTCTGAAGAAAGACTAAAAATTGTTCCCAAAGCTTCTTGGGAAGGAGCCTGCATACACACGAGCTTCTTCTACAGGAAGAGCGTCACCACCCAACTTCTCATCTGTAAGTGCCTACCCTAACCAATCTTGTTTCTTTCCTCTTAGGGTTGGAGCAGCTTCTGTGTGTTCTTCTCCCTCCTTGATATTAAGCGGGGTATGAATTTTTTTACTCTTTGCAATTAGGTTTCAGCTTTTGGTAGTGGAGTTCCCCCAGCTTGGTCTGCAGCAAGGGAATTCTAATGGTGGAGAGGAAGCTTCCTCCCTCCCCCAACAAATCGTTTTTGGTGGGAAAAGGAGCAGCAATATAATTCTGTGGACTACATGGCCACTTTTCTGAATATAACAGGTACTTATCTGGAGCTTAGCCAGGGAGAACCTATTTCAGGCTGTGACCCCTGTAGGCTTCCTCTTTGGATAACTAAAGAGTCAGGTAAAAGACTCCTTCTTCAGTAGTACAAAGAGGGGAACTGAGTCTGATTAGTTATATCATCCTTTCCCTGACCTCAGTCCCATAAGTTAGATTGCCATATGTGCAGTGGTAGTTGCATATGTGTCTCTCACTCAGAAGAGGGGGAGGGTCAGTCTTAGTCTTTCTAAGATTGCAGGAGAGACATCAATATGCTCTTGAAAAAGGAAGCTGCAACCACAGAAGCGATTTTTGGACCGGATATGAACCAAAATGCTTGTCTGCAAGTTTCCTGCAGTTAAAATCTACTACATTTTATAATGCAATTAAGTATCAGATGGGAATCACGTCTCTGAAATGATGACAATACTTTTGTAATTAAATATTTGATATCAAACATTGTCTTTGGCATGGAGGTTTGTTGAATTACCTTGGGTGCTTGCTTACATTGCAGTTATTCCTGGCACAAACAGAACAATGCTGAAAACTTCACATTCTCAGACTAATGAAAAACTACACTTCTAAATTCACCTATCAGGATTTTTGTGCATAATTCTGGAATGGAATTTGAGAAGTTTGAGTTCAATTTCCAGGCTCTAATGTAGGCTTCCTGTATGATCTTGCACAATTCACTCAAGGCCTTGCGTAGACTACAAGTCTCCCATTCTCAACAATGAGTGCAGATGTAAAAGTATTGAACATGGGTTAACTATAAGTGTAGATCAGGGACAAACAGTATTCAGAATTTCAAAAAAACAAAGACTAAGCCCTTAATCTATCTGTGACTCAAACCTCATCTGTAAAATAAGGATTGTGATGTTGCACTCCATATGTTTTATGGAAATATATTTATAAGTGTGAACATGATGCAACTGGAATATGCTTTGTGCAAAAAAGTGTCTTGTAAGGTATCATTACAAAGCTTATAATCTACTGAGTGTGTTCATCCTATTCATATGAATGTATCATTCTTGTATCTGAAGCTAGAAATATGAAGTATTACTCTGAAGTCCTATTGTAATTATGCAAAGTGTGGGCCATTAATGGTGGTTTAGAATCTTGATGACTCCCATTGACTAGGACAACCGGTTGTAAATGGCTCTTTACTTGCAAGCCTTCCTATGTTCATGTGAGTTAGGCCGGAAAGAATGTAGGCTTGGGGTCTCACAGGACATGTGACCATGTTACCTGGTACTGGAATCCATCTTAAACCGGATGCTTTGCCATTTAGAAGGAGGGGTGGGGACCCAGAGAGACAAAAGATTCCCGCCTTATGCCAAAGCTATAAAGGGGGTTCAACAGAACAAAGGGGGCTGCAGTCATGAGAAAACTCTTAGTTACCACCTGAGCTGGAACTAACAAGAACCGTACCAGGGAAAGCATTGGGCCCAGACTAAGAAGAAGTCTAGTCTGCGAAAGAAGCTTATTGGAACATCTGAGAGTGAAATGTACCTGCAGTCAGTTTCATAAAATGTATTAGGCGTAGACTTGCATGTTTTGTTTTTATTTTGCTTGGTAATTTACTTTGTTCTGTTATTACTTGAAGCCACTTACATCCTACTTTTTATACTTAAAGTAACTTTTGTTTATTAGTAAACTCAGAGTAAGTGATTAATACTTGGGGGAGCAAACAGATGTGCATCTCTCTTTATCAGTGTTACAGAGGGCAGACAATTGATGAGTTTACCGTGTATACGCTTTATACAGAGTAAAACGGATTTATTTCGGGTTTGGATCCCATTGGGAGCTGGGTGTCTGGGTGCTGAAGATAGGTGACTTGCTGAGCAGTTTTTGGTTAAAGTCTGCAGCTTTGGAGGCGTGGACCAGACTTGGGTCTGCGTTGCAGCAGACTAGTGTGTCTGGCTCAGCAAGGCAGGGTTCTGGAGTCCCAAGCTGGCAGTGGAAAACGGGCTCAGAGGTAATTGCAGTACATCAGGTGACAGCCTCAAGGGGGTCTCTGTGACAGAACTCATCACAGGGATAATGCTCTCCTACCTCAGAGTGTTGAGAAGATAAATTCATTTATGTCTCATGTGCTCAGACACTATGATGGCGGCCTCTACTAGTATTTAAGATTGTAATTTCATAGCATCAGAATTTACTAAGAGCTTGTGTAATACAGAACTGAGTTAATAAGTGTTCCTCATTTATGAGCTGGAGACATTTCAAATGTTAGCTGCCACATTTGCATATGTAATGACTTTGGGAGGGAGGACAAGAGAAGACTATACAGATACAATAGATTTCATCTAGTCCAGAAGATGTTAGGAGCATTTGCCATAAAAGACACACATTTTTTTATTTTATATATGAATATGAGAGAGACAGACAGTGCGCAGTAGTACCCAGGAAGCCCAGTCATGGGCCAGCATTTCACCGAGCTAGGTACTGCACAAAAGACAGACCCTGTCCAACAAAGCTTACAATTTAAATATAGGAGAAGAGACAGAATTCGGATGCAGACAGATGGGGGAGCACAAGGAAACGATGACAAATGCTAGTCAGCACGATGGACAGCAGTGTCAGCATACCAACTTCCTAATCATTTGTCAAGGCCCTGGTAAGCTCCCTCTACTGGACACTTTCCAGACCACTATGAGAGGAGCCATATGCCGGATCCCACAGTCGGAACAGAATCACTTGCCCCTGGTTTGGTGTACGTACACACACACAGCTTGCAGATCCTCCATCTAGCACTCCATCTTAAGAGTTTAGGATACATGGCCAACTACCGAGTACTCTGAAACCAGTGCTGAAATTGGGTTACAGTTTAGCTATCTCAGACGGTATAGGACAAGATGTAGCACATAACACATACAGCCTTTGCACAGGACTCATACACAGCACTGTTCTTTCTTTAATAGTGTGAAAAATACATAGATCTATACAAAAATAGATAAACCCTATACACATTTCACTGCCTCAGTTTCCTCAGTGCTCTTTGGGCGTTATTTAGGTTGTGGTTAGTGTCATCGGGGGTCAAAGTCCTTCTGTTGTAGTGCATGGCTTGGGCTCTGAAACACTGAGCCTTCTCTCTAGTTGGCCTCCTCTAATCTTGGCCAATACATTCCCTTCCCCTGTCCTGCCCAATCTTCCTGTATCTCACCCCCAAGTTTATATGCTCCTCTTCTACACCAGGCTTCTTTGTTCTGTCTTGGATAACTTTTCACTGTTCCAAATCTCCTTCCTGCAGACCAACTTAGCCAAATTGATTTCCCAGCTCAGGAACACTATTTAATGTAACTATTGTGTTGTCAGAATGCAGCTCTTAAAGTTGACAACTCTCCATTGTCCTTGGTCTGGGGAAAACATATCCCTTACCAGCCCATGGTAGATTCCACATTTACACAGAGGTGTTCAGTGATGCAGCAATTTTCATAGTATCAACCATAATTCATAAATTGTATGCAGGTTTCCCAAATCACCAAACCACTGTCTAACTGGGGTAGTTTGTTTATGTTTGGAAGGCATCACAGCCAAGGAGAGTTTTAAGAAGAAATCTGAAGGAAAAACAATAAAATGGCTTTGCAGATGTCTGTTGGGACCTCCTCCCATGCCTGATGGGCAGCAGGGGAGAACAAACTAAGATGCCTGTTTGAGACACTAGAAAGTCACCTAATTTCTTTAGCAGATTAAGCATTTTACTGTATTGACTTTTTGAATGTTTGTTACCCAACTTGCCTCCATTTCATTTCTCTCAAATATCTGAAAAGACTACGCTATTACTTAATAGATAAGGTTGTTTTGTTTTTCTTAAAATAAAAGGGGAATTCTTGAAACAGGCAAATGCGGAGTAAGAATTCAGAAAAAAATTGTATCTAGCATAAAGAAGAGGATTGTTCAGTTTATCTTTTACTTACCCCAGTTATAAATATCACTAATTTCAGTTAATTTGAGCAATTTTGAATATTCAAGACAAATATATCAAATTGAAATGAGTTAAAATTTTGTTTCACTACAGACTTGTTTTAGGGTTGAAGCAGATTACTTTACAACTAAAAGTTCAGGGTGTTTTGTTTTTTTTTTTTATTAAAACCAGTTTCCTTTGAAACATGGCATAAAACCTGGTATTACTATCTATGCCCATGACAAAAAGGTACTGAAGACAATAGAACAGAATTGATTTTTATTGACTGTAGCCAAATTGCACTGAAATTAATGAAGATTTTAATCTACTAGTATTACAACTCAGATTTTCTGCAAGCAATGAGAACAATTAGGTCCATGAAACAAGTAATCATGATCCTTACAAAGAGTAGCAAATACCAAAATTTCGAGACATATGCACAAATAATTTACACTTAAAATTAGGAAATTTGAAGAATATCATATGATCATAATAAAGTGGACCCAATCAGGATTGGTTTCCATTTTGCTTAGCACTGCATAAAATCATATGAAGACAGTCTCTGCCTCAAAGCACTTAACTAAATTTGACACTAAGGGTATGGCTACATTTGGAATTTCAAAGCGCTGCCCCGGCAGCGCTGCGAAGTGTGAGTGTAGTCGGAGCGGCAGCGCTGGGAGAGAGCTCTCCCAGCGCTGCATGTAAACCACATCCCTTACGGGTGTAGCGTACAGTGCTGGGAGCCGCGCTCTCAGCGCTGCTGCCCTGATTACACTGACGCTTTACAGCGCTGTATCTTGCAGCGCTCAGGAGGGTGTTTTTTCACACCCCAGTTGCAGCGCTGTAAAGTGTGAATGTAGCCAAGGCCTACGTGGGTGCAACAAAGAGGAGGAAAAGGATATGGGAAAAGACCTGAGTAACAGCAATAAGATGAAGTCATCCCACACAAGAAACTTGGACAACTTGATGGTTCCAAATACTTCATTATTTCAATTTTTAAAATATATGGGGACAAATGAGGGGTGAGAAGAATGGCATTAATAAAAGAGGAAGAGTTAACAAACATAAGGGAGGAAGAGAGAAGGATGGAGAGAGCAAAAATGAAAGTGGAGGTAGAAGGAGAGAAGTCAGGGCATTCAACAGATAATTACGCCCAAAATTCAAACCATAAAAGTTAGTCTGCAGATGGCATGTGAATGTGCCTCACTCTTTGCCCTACTTCTGCAAATGGTGCTCACCGGGCAAGCTCTAGTGCTTCTGGAAACTGACAACTCCCAGAAGTGTTCTCTTTCCCGGCCCACATGGAGTTTACTGGTGTTTGGAACCCCAAGGTGGAGAGTTGTGTCCCTGCAGGGCTTGGGGGCCAGGGGAGGGGAGGCAACATTATTAACATCTGAAAAAAATAAATAGGAGGGGCTGGGGTCCCAATGAACATGATGTACCAGGGTCCCAAATTGCTCTAGAGCAGTGGTGGGTAACCTGCAACCCATCAAGGTAATCCACTGGCAGGCCGCAAGACAGTTGGTTTACATTGACTATTCATAGGCACAGCCACTCGCAGCTCCCAATGGCCACAGTTCTCCATTCCCGGCCTATGGGAGCTGTGGGTGGCCGTGCCTGTGTACGATCAATGTAAACCGTCTGACAGGCTGCAGATTGTCCACCACTGCTCTAGAGGGGCCTGTCTGGAAAGGATTCCTCCTCATCAAGTCACAACAGAGGGGTGGCTGCACCAAACTGAAAAGGGGATCCTGTGCAAATGCACTCTGTGTGCATTGGTTGATCCAGGCTTGATTTCTGTTGGCGCAACTGCGCTCATTGACCCTGGCTAAAGCCATCCCTGCTATTCAGGCAAGAGACTCATTCTATATTTACACATGGCACACACAGCATTACAGGGCATTGAAGTTGGAGACTTTGGCAGCTACCGCAATACAAATAAATCTAAAAATATTCTCAAATCTCTACTCCTTAAAAGGTGCCAACTCTATTAGTGAGAAAACAGTTATTACTAAGATTATAGAAAAAGCAGTTGATTGAAGAATTACAATAAAAAAGTAATTTTTCATACAAACAAGAAATTTGCATTCCTTTAAGCTGCAAGCATAATGGATACAATCAACATTTTACCAAACAATGACCTACTTGTTTCCTTGCAGCTATTCTCTTTATGTTTAATTCCACATAATTCTTAATTTGCGTATTCCTTTCATCCCACTAACACTATTCCTACACACACACAAAAAAACCAATGCATTGCTATTAGGGCATTCAAAAACAAAATGTAAAACTTTAGAGCCTGAAAGTCCAGTCAGTCCTACTTCTCGTTAAGTCAATTGCTCAGACAAACAAGTTTGTTTACATTTGCAGAAGATAATGCTGCCTGCTTCTTGTTTACAATGTCACCTGAAAATGAGAACAGATGTTTGCATGGCACTGTTGTAGCCCGTGTCGCAAAATATTTACATGCTAGATGCAGTAAAGATTCACATGCCCCTTAATGCTTCAACCATCATTCCAGAGGACATGCGCCCATGCTGATGACGGGTTCTGCTCAATAACAATCCAAAGCAGTGCAGACCACCACATGTTCATTTTCATACCTGAGTCAGATGCCACCAGCAAAAGGTTGATCTTTCTTGGTGGTTTGGGATCTGTGGTTTCCGCATTAAAGTGTGCTCTTATAAGACTTCTGAAAGCATGCTCCATACCTCATTCCTCTCAGATTTTGGAAGGCACTTCAGATTCTTAAACCTTGGGTCGAGCGCTGTATTTATCTTTAGAAATTTCACATTGGCATCTTCTCTGCATTTTGTCAAATTTGCTGTGAAAGTTTTCTTAAAATGAACAACACACGCTGGATCATTATCTGAGACAGCTATAACAGGAAATATATGGCAGAATGCGGGTAAAACAAAAGCAGGAGACATACAATTCTCCCCCAAGGAGTTCAGTCACAAATTTAATTAATGCACTATTTTTTTAAACAAGCCTCATCAGCATGGAAGTATGTCCTCTGGAACAATGGCTGAAGCAAGAAGAGGCATATGAATCTTTAGCGCATCTGGCATGTAAATATTATGAGATGCCAGCTACAACAATGCCATGTGAATGCCTCTTCTCACTTTCAGGTGACATTGTAAACAAGAAGCAGGCAGCATTATCTTCTGCAAATGTAAACTAACTTGTTTGTTTGTCTGAGCGATTGACTGAACAAGAAGTAGGACTGAGTGGACTTACTGGCTCTAACCTTGTTTTGTTTTTGAATGCAGATTTTTTTTGTACATAATTCTACATTTGTAAATTCAACTTTCATGATAAAGAGATTGCACTACCATACTTGTATTACGTGAACTGAAAAATACAATTTATTTTGTTTTTTTACAGTGCAAATATTTGTAATCAAAAATAAAAATAAAGTGAGAACTGTACACTTTGTAATCGAAATCAATATTTGAAAATGTAGAAAACATCAAAAATCATTTAAATAAATGATATTCTATTATTCTTTAATAGTGATTATTTTTTTAAATCACTTGACCGCCCTAATTGCTATTAAACAAAAAGAGACCAGCAACTCTACTCTCCAAAAGCACTTGCACAAACTAGAGCCATCTTGGTAAGGGATAGGAAAGCAGCTTTCAGTTTTCTTTTAATATATGAAGAGATGCAAACAAGTGACAGTGTTTGGGGGAGGGGAGGGGGAGAAAAGGAGAAGGGGAAATTAGTAAGTTACCTAAACACAACTCAAACATCCTGATCAAAATGTTAAACAGAACCCTCAGATGTCAGCAACTTAAACATATTTACCTTTTCTATTATAATTCCACTCTGAAGTCTGAATAAAGTCCTTTGAAAATGCAAAGGTCTGTTTATCAGAATTTGCAGGAGAACTTCACCAGTATATTGATAGAAACAAAAAGAATCAGTAGAAAGGAAAACCTATTTTCTCATATCACCTATATTGAATATGTTTTTATAAACAAATCCTCTTCAAAATTTCTGATTGTTATTCATCTTGTGAACCCTTTAATATGCACAGGGAAGATGCCATGAGAATTAAAAAGCCAAAGATGGTCTTACTGCAACTAGACCTCTAAGGTTAGAATCTTACAGGAGAAAAAAAAAAAAGAAAAGAGAAATTCTTACCATTACAGCAATGTTTTACTCTGAACATACACTGCTCAATATAATATTGAAAAAAAATTAAGAGACTCGCCAAAAACTTTTGGCTTTTTGAGGGAAGGAAAAACTTAAGAACTGTTCAAAACTAGTTTGAAAATAACTGAAGAAAGCAAAAGGCTCACTGACTCACATTAGCCACACCATCAGGGTCTCATTCATCTGCATATCTACCAATGTGATATATGCCATCATGTATCAGCAATGCCCCTCTGCCATGTACATTGGCCAAACCGGACAGTCTCTACACAAAAGAATAAATGGACACAAATCTGACATCAGGAATCATAACATTCAAAAACCAGTGGGAGAACACTTCAACCTCTCTAACGACTCAGTGACAGACTTGAACGTGACAATTTTGCAACAAAAAAACTTCAAAAAACAGACTCCAAAGAGAGACTGCTGAACTCGAATTAACGTGCAAGTTAGATACAATTAACTCAGGCTTAAACAGAGACTGGGAACGGCTGGGTAATTACACTAATTGAATCTATTTCCCTATGTTAAGTTCTCCTCACACCTCCTACGGGTCATCTTAATTATCACTTCAAAAGGTTTTTTTTCCCCTCCTGCTGATGATAGCTCATCTCAATTGATTAGACTCTTCCTGTTAGTATGCATACTTCCACCTTTTCATGTTCTCTGTATGTATAAATATTTCCTGTCTGTGTGTTCCATTCTATGCATTCAAAGAAGGGAGCTGTAGCTCAGGAAAGCTCATGCTGAAATAAATTTGTTAGTCTCTAAAGTGCCACAAGTACTCCTGTTCTTTTGACTCTGGAAAGTCGCCGATATAAGAATTTACTGCAAGCTCTGAAATCAATTAGGAAAAGATAATAT